>NW_024044844.1:609730-949331 GCF_015852505.1 Tachyglossus aculeatus
CTCTGTACAACTTAATCATCTTATATCTACCCCAGGACTCAGTAAGTCCTGGAACATAGTAAGTATTTACCAAGTACAATTTAAAAAGGCTCCCTGGAGGAGGTGGTTTTTCCATAGGGCTTTTGAAGACGGAGTAGCTGAGGTCTGGCAGCTTTGAAGTGAGAATAATTCTGAGGGAAGTGTGTGAACTTGGGGTAAAAGGTAGAAAAGAAGAAACAAGGTGGCCTAGTGGGTAGAACACGGGCTGGGAGTCAGAAGGACCACTACTTGTCAGCTGTGTGACCTAGAGCAAGTCACTTCACATCTCTTTGCCTCAATTTCCTCATCTGAAAAATGGGGATTTAGACTGTGTCCAACCCGATGGTCTTGTTTCTCCCCAAACATTTAGAAAAGTGCTTTGCACTTAGTAAGTGGTTAACAAATGCCGCTATTATTATTATTATTATTATTATTATTAAGAAACGAGGCCCAGTGAGCTGACTATGCACAAAGAATGCAAGCTGGGGCCTTTAGTGGGAGAAGAGTGTGAATAAATATGAGGGAGAGAGATGAAGATGGTCTCTCTTTTTGATTGTGGAGAAGAATGGGAATGCATTGAAGAGTTTTGAAGAGTGGGGAGTAAGAAGATATATACATGAATTACATATTCATATTACTATCTCTCTCTCCCCCTCTTGACTGTAAACGATGTGGGAAGGGAACTTATCAACCCGGCTCCGCCACTTGTCTGCTGTTTGACCTTGGGCAAGCCACTTAACTTCTCTGTGATCTCAGGGATCTCATCTGTAAAGTGGGGATTAAGACCATGAGCTCCACGTGGGACAACCTGATTATCTTGTATCTACCCCAGTACTTAGAACAGTGCTTGGTACATAGTAAGCACTTAACAAATCCCATAATAATAATTATTATTGCCAATTCTGTTCTATCGTACTCTCCTGCACACTGATGACTGGTTTCTATACGTAGTAAGCGTTCAATGAATAACCCTGATAGATTTATTTCTATCCTGAAAGTGAAAGTTAATAATAATAATGATAATAATAACAATGGTATTTGTTAAGTATTTACTATGTGTCAAGCCCTGTTCTAAGCATTGGAGGAGATACAGAGTAATCAGGTCGTCCCACATGGGGCTCACAGTATTCATCCTCATTTTACAGATGAGGTAACTGAGGCACAGAGAAGTTAAGTGGCTTGTCCAAGGTCACACAGCAGATAAGAGGCAGAGCCGGGATTAGATCCCACATCCTCTGATTCCTAAACCCGTACTCTTTCCACTAAGCCCTGCTGCTTTCTCCCTCTTACTCAGACTGTGAGCCACATATGGGATCTGATTATTTTGAATCTACCCCAGTGCTTTTTACAGTACTTGGCTCATAGTAAGCGCCTAACAAATACCACAATTATTATTATTATTAGCCCTCAATATCTGGAGAGCTTGGATCTCCAAGATCATCCCAATACAGCCTCTGCTCCTCACCCACCTCTCACTCACACCACCCCCCATCTTTCTGAGTGGAGCATCCCCCTAACAGACCTTTGAACTTGGTAGCAAGAACTTACCAGCCAGCACCAACTCCAGCCTTGGTCCAGGTACCCAGACTGTTTAGTTTTTAATAGCATTTGTAACGTCTTTACTATATGTCAGGCACTGTTCTAAACACTGTAGTAGATACAAGATAACGGGTTAGATATAGTCTTTGTCCCACTCGAGGCTCACAGTCTAAGTCAGATAGAGGAGGATTCAATCCCCATATTTTAGATGAGGAAACCTAAGTACTGATAATTTAAGTGACTTGCCCAAGGTCACAGCTATAAAAGTGGTGGAGATAAGATTAGAAACCAGGTTGTCTGACTCCCAGGCATATGGTCTTTCCCTAGGCTATGCTGCTTTCTGACATCCAAGATGGAGCACCGGAGAAGGGAGGGCAAGATAGCACACTCACTGGGATCCGATTTGGGGATTGAAATTCATCCTGGAACGGGCTACGTGGGGTTCGTCCAGTAACAGAGGCAGGTGTAGGGGCACAGGCTCTCTGAAGTGCCTTGAGGGGGTTCCCAGCCCCCCACAAATCACCCAACAGCACCCTGGGACAATGGACGTTTGCTAGAATGACGAATACTCAAAGCGTCCCCTTGGTTTGACCTGGCACTCTCTGTTCTGAGTTCAAGAGCGGGGTAGAGCAGGGTCTCTGTGTGAATGTGAGGGGCAAGGGGATGGTGACAATGGTTATTTGTTGATTCAGGTTCTGCACTCACCAGGAGACGTGCAGTGTCGGGGTCATCTTTGTTGTGCTGATCTGGGTTGGCCTCCTTTCCTCTACAACTCAAGGATGCTCACTGCGGGGAGGGATCAGTCTCCACATATCCCTCAGACTCAGCCCACCTGGTGCTCAAGAGGATCTGAGGGACAAGAAAAAGGGGGCTGCCGGTGAGACGGAAGACAGATCCGTTGGTCCCTTAGAATGTCTGGTTCCAGGGCAGTGAGGCAAGGCCCTCTGGGAAAGAGACTTTATTATTCCTTCCCGGCCTGGGGGACAGGGACTGATCACCATCAGCCCGTATGGGAAGGGCAGAGCTGAGGATACCAGGAAACATCCTCAGGGAGCCTGGTGAATTTTGTCTCCATGGAGACAAAAAAAATTGGTATCAACTGAGGGTTGTAAAGAGAAGCTGAGGGCTGTGGAGAGAGGCTCCTAAAGTAGAAACAGGCCTGGGATAAAGTTTTTATTATAGATCCACTGGGGCAGGTACCACCACTTAACAAAGCACCACAAAGCACTTTAGAGGCATGGTCGTCTCTGCTATTTTCATTGTAGTCCCAACTGTGCACGTAAAATACACCTGAGATGTTTGACAGTGAATTCTCCCTGTGCATGTGTGCGATGACATAAATGTTGGGGCCAAGTAGTGGTTATAATTTCAGCAACAATAGTAACAGTAGCCGCAGTATTTAGTCATTCATTCAATTATATGTACTGATCGCTTACTGTGTGCAAACACTATACTAAGCACTCTGGAGAGCACAGAATAACAATAGACACATTCCCTGCCCACAATAAGTGCATTGATTAATTGCCCACTGGGTACAGTATGCTTTACTAAGTACTTGGGGGAGTACAATACAACAGAATTCACAGACTCGATCTCTGCCCACAGTGAGCTTATAGTCTAGTAGTAGTAATGGCATTTCATGAGTGCCCACTGCCTTCAACACTGGGGAATTTACAAATCAATCAGGCCGGATACAATCCCTGTCCCGTATGATACTCACAGTCTGTAGGTAGGAGGGAAAACAGTTATTGAACCCCCATTTTGCTGTTGAGGGAACTGAAGCCCAAAGAAATTAAGTCACTCACCCAAGGTCACACAACAGGCAAGTGGTGGAGCTGGATATAGAATTCAGGTGCTTCTGATTTCCGGGGCTGTGCTCTATTCACTAGGCTACTCTGCTTCTCTGTAGAAGCAGCTTCTCTCTGACATCAGTTTCAAAAAAAAGTTCAGACCATGTTTCCTCTCCCCTCAAGAACCTCTAAAGGTTGCCCATCCATATTTGCATCAAACAGAAACTCCCCACCATTGGCTTGAAAGCACTCAATCACCTTGCCCCTTCCTACCTCACCTCAGTGCTCTCATACTACAACCCAGCCCACACACTACGCCCCTCTAATGCCAACCTTCTCACTATACCTCAAACTCATCTCTCTCACTGCTGACTTCTTCTTGCCCATGTCCTGCCTCTGGCCTGAAATGTCTTCCCTCCTCGTATCAGACAATTACTCTCCTCATTTTCAATGTCTAATTTAAGGCACATCTCCTCCAAGAAGCCATCCCTGACTAAGCCTTCCTTTCCTTTTCTTCAACTCCGTTCTCCATCACCCTGGCTTGCTCCCTTTGTTCTCCCCCCAACCCAGTCCCACAGCATTTCCGTACATATCTGTAATTTATTAATTTATATTAATGTTGGTGTTCCCCGCAAGACTGTAAGCTCTTTGTGGGCAGGGATTGTGTCTGTTGTACTTCTATAAAGTACTCTCCCAGTGCTTAGTACAGTGCTTTACAGGTAGTAAGTGCTCAATAAATACGATTGACTGGCATGCGACCAATTGTGTCAGTCTGGAATAGGGGAGAATGGTTTCAATTTTGACAAATATTGATTGTTCTAGTATTCTAGATCTTTTTTCCCCTCTCTGTCTTAGCACTTATGGATATGTATATATTCACCTTTTCTATCTAGTGGCATTTATTGAGCACCTACTGAGTGCCTATTGAGTACTTTGTGCTAAAAGAGTACCAGGAGAATATAAAATGTACTGTCCTGTCATCAAGGAGTGTAGAATTTAATGAATCATTCAATTCATTGATATCATTGATTTGATTTAATGAATGTAGTAGTCAATTATTTATTATGATTCCACTATCAGTATCTATCTTCTGCTAGTGCTTCTTGTAGGCAGAGACTTTGTCTCATCCTTCTGTCGTGCTTTTTCTGACCACAGTGTTTTACACTGTGAAAGGTGTAACTCAATAAATAACTTTATTACTAGTATTACTATACTACTACTGTTATTACTACTGTTACTTGCTATTACTAAACTACACCTACTGCTACCTGTTACTGTTACTACTAGTGACTACAACTATTACTATTACTACTGCTATTACTGCTACTACTACTAGCACTAGTTGTACTACTACTACTATACTACTACATAACGATTAATACTACTGGAACTACTACTACTACTACTATTAATGCCATTGCCATGCTACTACTACTATCGCTGCTGCTATTACTACTACCACTGCTACTACCTAATACATAAGGAGAAACAACATGGCCTAGTATACAGAGTATGGGCCTGGGGGAGTCAGAAAGAACCTGGGGTCGAATCTTACACATTAGTCTGGTGTGTGTGCTTGGACAAGTTACTTCACTTCTCTGTGTCTCAGTTACCTTATCTGTAAAATGAGGATTAAGACTGTGACCCTGATGTGGGACCCAGACTGTGTCCAATCTGATTTGTTTGTATGTACCCCGGCACTTAGTACAGTGCCTGGCACATAGTAAACACTTCCTCTCCCCTTTGTCCCCCTCTCCATCCCCGCGCCTTACCTCCTTCCCTTCCCCACAGCACCTGTATATATGTATATATGTTTGTACATATTTCTTACTCTATTTATTTATTGTACTTGTACATATCTATTCTATTTATTTTATTTTGTTAATATGTTTGGTTTTGTTCTCTGTCTCCCCTTTCTAGACTGTGAGCCCACTGTTGGGTAGGGACCGTCTCCATATGTTGCCAACCTGTACTTCCCAAGCGCTTAGTACAGTGCTCTGCACACAGTAAGCACTCAATAAATACGGTTGATTGATTGATTGATTAACAAATACCACAATTATTACTACTATTAATACTACTAATATTGCTGCTACATTACTATGACTATTTCTATCACTACTGCTACTATTTTCTACTAATGAATACTACTAATTACTATCACGAGCTACCAGTTGACCAGGGCTCACCTCTATCTGTTCTTTCACTCTCCAAGGTTAATGGGTCTTAGCCAATACTCCAAAACTGCTCTACTATGAAAATTTCCAACATTCATCCACTCTCTCTTTAAAATGTTTTCTCCACTAATAAATGATTCTGTGTCCGGGTTTGAGAGGCTGGACATTGATTTTTCTGGTTAGCAGTCCATTCCTGTTCAATACGTTCCAAACCCCTTAGTCCATTGCGTCTCAATAGGTGTTCACCTTAATTCCATTGTGGACGGATTGATTGACTAGAACGTTGTTCTGGTTTGTTGTTGTAGTGCTAGGGTGGAGTGATCTCCCCCTTAATAGTTGCTCAGTGAATACAATTGACTTGCTGATTCACTGATTGAGAGGTAATTGGGGATTAGCAGTGCCTGAAAAAGTGCTACACAGTTAGTGTGAAGTGATGAGTAGGGGGACAACTCTCTGCATCTTGGAAGTTCATGGCATTGGAATGAACCGTTTATGAGGACCCCCAGGGAACCCTCCCCAGGGCAGCCTTCATGCCCAGTTTCTCAGCTGTTAGATGAGGGAGTTCAGGGTGGGTGACACCACCGTGTAGAACGCGGACATCAGTAGGTCCAGAGTCGAGGGGAGCCGAGGGGTGTGCTATTGTGATAAAAAGAGTTGAAAACGACTAGGTGGGGCAGGCAGGTGGAGAAGGCTTTGGACCGCCCATCTGAGGACAGCATCCTCAGCACAGCCAAGAAAATGTGAATGTAAGAAATGGACTAGGAATCCAAAAGAGAAGAAACGGGAAGGGGGCCCCCATGACAATGCTTATGACTTCGGTCATATGTTTCTCAGAACAAGAGATCTTCAATAAGGAGTTGGATGTCACAGAAAAACTGTTAGACCTCGTGGGACTTACAGAAAGGCAGAGGAGGATATACTAGTGGAGAACAAATCCCCAAGCATCCCCCCGCTGAAGCCATGAGGTGGCCACCATCTTTACATAGGGCCCCTCTGTCCATGACGACTTTGTAGAGCAGAGGGTGGAGCAGATGGCCACCTAGCGTCGTATGACATCACTTTGAGGACAAACGTCTCCGAAGCAGGAAACAGGAATCACTATAGGCAAGACCTGGAAGATCATCATCATCATCAATCGTATTTATTAGCGCTTACTGTGTGGCAGAGCACTGTACTAAGCGCTTGGGGAAGCTACAAATTGGCAACATATAGAGACAGTCCCTACCCAACAGTGGGCTCACAGTCTAAAAGGGGGAGACAGAGAACAAAACCAAACATGCTAACAAAATAAATAAATAGAATAGATATGTACAAGTAAAATAAATAAATAAATAAATAAATAGAGTAATAAATATGTACAAACATATATACACATATACAGGGTGCTGTGGGAATGGAAGGAGGTAGATGGGGGGGATTGAGGGGGGATGAGGGTGAGAGGAAGGAAGGGGCTCAGTTTGGGAAGGCCTCCTGGAGGAGGTGAGCTCTCAGTAGGGCCTTGAAGGGAGGAAGAGAGCTAGCTTGGCGGATGGCAGAGGGAGGGCATTCCAGGCCCGGGGGATGACGAAGATACAGTCTAGGAAGGGAATGGATGTGTTTTTGGGGACATAGAGTTTGAGGATGGATTTTGGGACGGTGACAGACATGATGGCAGAGGGTCAAGGGGGATGGACAGTTTCCTGAGGAAGAAGTACATGGGGGTGTGGAGGGTGCCATTCGAGGGTGGTGACGGTGACAATGATGAGGTTTCCCATCAGAGCTGCCAGGTAGACCAGAAGGAGCCAGGAACCCCAGGAGGGAGTTCCTCCTCCGGTCACTGAGGTGTTATTGGTCATCTCCAAGGCCTCCATGTTACCTGCTCAGGGAGGAAGAAGAGATAGCCAAGATCTGTTAATGAGTATACTGCTTTTCAGAGTATCTTATTTCAAATGTTTGGGGTCAATTGTTCATTTGTGTAGTTACTGACATGAGAAAAGTGGCTGAAATATTGAAAAAATGATGATGAAGTATGAGGGAGGAAAATGAAGGATGGATGGATGGTGGAAGATGGAGGATAGGGGATGATGGATGCAAAGGGACGATGATATTGGAGGATGAAGGAGAATGATGGTGGATGTCTGATGATGATGGCCAACAATGGAGGATGACTGAGGGTGATGGGAAAATAATGGTGGGATGGCAGAGAGGACGATGCTAAATAATTAGGGATGACAGAAGACAGTAGAGAATAATGGAGGATGACAGAGGGATAACAGGACGGTGATGAGGATGGAGGATGATGGAAAATAATGAGGATGAAGGAGAACGATGGAGAATGATGGCAGATTCTAACTTGGACTGTGAGTCCCAAGTGGGACAGGGACTGTGTCCAACCTGATTATGCCAAGGGGGACTCATGAACTGATATTGGGCCAACGGTTTCCTCTCCTATGTGATTAAATGGAGAATGCCTCTAGCAGAATATGTGGTGTTTTTCCTGCTACTCCCCCGTCATTCCAACCTGTACCAATGCAAATCGCAGAGCTCTGCATATTAGAACTCTACACAAAACTGATTTGGGGAGACCTGCCTGGCTTCGTCCCAGCTAAACTCGGTTAACTGAAGCAACGTGTTTTTTTTTCTCTCAAGCTTCCTGCTGAGCAGAGGACAAACATTAAAGGAACTTAAAATAACTTTAAATGACTTTACAGGCTGTTCTTACTAAACTGAGCCTAGAACACCACGGACCCAGTTCTAGAATTCTCCTTACTCGGATCTAGTATCTGCCCACTCTCTGGATCAAATAGTTGTGAGGAAAAGACAAATCAAGTGCAGTTTTTTTCCCATGTTCATTAAGCTGTTATGTCGTAGTAGATTTTATGAAAGCCTTTGACATCAGGCAGTAGATCTGGGCAATGAAAAGTACTTAATAACATCTTCGAAAGGTCATTCGATTCTGAGATAAAGGCAGAGACAGGGATGCTATACACGGCCCTGGGACGTCAGAACGGCATGGGTTCTAATCCAGGCTCCACCACCACCAAGAGAAACAATATGGCGCAGTGGAAAGAGCACGGGCTTTGGGAGTCAGAGGTCATGGGTTCAAATCCCGACTCCGCAAATTGTCAGCTGTGTGACTTTGGGCAAGTCACAACTTCTCTGTGCCTCAAGTACCTCATCTGTAAAATGGAGATTATGACTGTGACAACCCCGTGGGACAACCCGATCACCTTATAACCTCCCCAGCGTTTAGAACAGTGCTTTGCACATAGTAAGCGCTTAATAAATGCCATCATCATCATCACCACCTGCCTGCTGGGTGTCCTTGGGCAGAGTCGCTTCACTTTCAGTGCCTCAGTTATTTCATCTGTATTTGCTAACTTGTACTTCCCAAGCCCTTAGTACAGGTGCTCTGCACAGCAGTAAGTGCTCAATAAATACGATTGAATGAAGGATATCTGAAAAATGGGGATAAAATGGTGGTAAAAATCGAGCACGTAGGACAGGAACCGGGACCAAGCCCGATTCATTTTGTATACGGCCCCCAGCACTTAGCACCTTTCCTTACAGGCCAGGGTCAATGGCAAATGTAAAGGACAAGATCACGGGACAGTGAGATTTCTGGAACACGGTTCAGGGTCTCCTAACAAAGCCTCTCTCTGATAAAGAAAAAAAAACCCATTCTGCTTATGTTCATCAGTGACTTAGGAAAGTCACTTAACTTTTCTGTGTCTCAGGTTACCTTAACTGTAATATAAAATATAAGTGGATCGCCCAAGGTCATCAGCAGAAAAGTGGCCGAGGAGGGATTAGGAGCCCATGTTGTCTGACTTCCAGGACTGTGCTCTTCCCTCTAGGAAAAATTAGAGGTAATTATGTTATAGAATTGGAGGGGAGTTGTTAGCGTCAAGATTCTGGATGGCTAGATATCTCCACTCTTCATTTAAAATTTTCTTCCTCCAGTGGCATTGTTCTCTCTTGGTACCTCTATGCTAACTGCTAAAGGCTCCTTAGGGCCTAGATGAATACTTCACAAGTAACTGTCATTGCTGTTTAATGCTAAAATATTTTACTACGTAAACCCCATTTACCTTCTCATAAGCAGAAGTTCCTGTGTAATCTGTGTATGGGAAACTCACAGATGTTTCTGATTCTGTCTTGGAGAGAGTAGGAATGGGATATTCAAGGCCCTGCTGAGAGCTCACCTCCTCCAGGAGGCCTTCCCAGACTGAGCCCCTTCCTTCCTCTCCCCCTCGTCCCCCTCTCCATCCCCCCATCTTACCTCCTTCCCTTCCCCACAGCACCTGTATATATGTATATATGTTTGTACATATTTATTACTCTATTTATTTATTTATTTTATTTGTACATATCTATTCTACTTCTTTTATTTTGTTAGTATGTTTGGTTTTGTTCTCTGTCTCCCCCTTTTAGACTGTGAGCCCACTGTTTGGTAGGGACTGGCTCTATATGTTGCCAATTTGTACTTCCCAAGCGCTTAGTACAGTGCTCTGCACATAGTAAGCGCTCAATAAATACGATTGATGATGATGATGATGATGATGATATTAAAATCCCATCCCCTCCAAGAGACCTTCCTCTACATAGCCTTGATTTCCTTTTCTCACATTCCCTGCTTCATCGTCCTCGCACTTGGATTTGCACCCTTAGTCACTCCATCCTGTGTCCCTCAGCTCATTTGCTCATTTACTCATTTTTCTATAGAAACGCCAGTCCATGTTTCTCCACTTCTGAAGAGGCTGTAGGGGTTGCCCACCCAGTCTGCATCAAACAGAAATTCTTTATTATCAGTTCTAAAGCTCTCAATCACCTTCTGCCCGCCTATGTTATCTCATTGCTCTCCTACTACAACCCAGCCTGCACAATCCACTCCTCTAACGCCAACCGTCTCACTGTACCTCGATCTCATCTACCTCACCACCTACCTCTCCCTCATGCCCTCTTTCTGTTCTGGAACGCCCTCCGTCTTCACATTCATTCATTCATTCCATTGTATTTATTGAGCGCTTACTGTGTTTCCTCCACCTTCAAAGCTTTATTGAAGACACATCTCCTCCAAGAAGCCTTCCCTGAATAAGCCCTCATTTCCTCTTCTCCCACTCTCTCTGGCTGCTCCTTCTCAATTTCTTTTTTAGTCTGACCTCTTTTGCCTCCCTTCCTCTCACAGTGCGGGTCCTGCAAGAATCAGTTTTCAGTCCCCTTCTATTCTCGATCTACCCACTCCCCAGGAGAACTTACTCACTCCCATGGCTTCAGCTACCATCGCTATGTGGATGATTCCCAAATCTACATCTCCAGCTCTAAACTCACTCCTCTGTAAATCTCACATTTTCCTCCTGCCTTCAGAATTTAGATGTCCTGCCAACACTTCAAACTAAATTATGTCCAAACAGAACTCCTCATCTTTCTGCCAAATCCTGTCCCCCTCCCTGTCTATCCCATCTTTGGAAGGAAACTCCCACTATCCTCCCCTATCTCACAATCCCATAACCTGGGCATTGCCCTTGATTCATCTTTCTCATACAACCCACATATCCAATCTGTCACCAAATCCTGTCAGTTCTACCTTCACAGTATTGCTAAAACTCTCCTTTTCCTCTTCATCCAGACTGCTATTACACTGGTACAACCAAGGACTTATTCTGTCCAGCCTTGACTACTGTAACAGCTTCCTCATTGAGCTCCGAGCCTCCTGTCTCTCTCATCTCCAGTCCATTCTTCACTCTGCTGCACGATCTTTTTCTACAAAACCTATCAGGTCTATTTTAGCAGATAAGGAGAACCCGAGTCCCAGAGAGGTTAAGCAACTTGGTCAAATCACACAGTAGGCTAGTGGTATTCAATCTTGGGTCTTGCTTGCTCTTCCCAATACGCTCTGCAATAGGCTACATTGCCTAGGGGTGTGCTGCAGAGTCCTAGGTCCAGCAGGTCCCATGCAGGCCTTTCCCATGGACTCAAGTGGATCCTGGACAAGCCAACAAATGTTCCAGTCCAACAAACAAAATCAGGGTCGCAGCAACACAGCACAAAAGAGGTTTTATTGAAATATTTAATAAAGATCTGTGTGGGTGAGGACAGAATGAATCCATGCCTCAAAGCTGGACCCAGCCTCATCCCCAAGGGGTGGGCATTGTGTTCCATTGTGTTGGTGTGGAACCAACAACGGAATACAATCAGGTGTGACTCCAGCTTGTTTAACTGAGGACAGGGTATGGCTGAAATTGACTACAGGGGAAGGGTGGGGCTGAAACATGATTTAGGAAAGCAAGGGTAGATTAATGCAAAATAGAGACTGAAAACGAAATGGGGTAAGCGTTCGTTCTCACATGGGCAAGGGCAATCAATCAGTTAGAGCCTTGAGAACACTAGCATGCCTCAGCTTTCTATGGTCAAAGTAGGGACTTATCCAGAAGACCCCACTAACACATGGTTGAGACTGAACACGTAATTCACTACCACTATTCCATGATGCAAAAGGTTTTGCACTTCCAGGAGAGCTGAATGATGCCCTCTATCCTCAAAATCCGACAGACAAATACTCTCTCCCCTTTCAAAGCCTTATTGAAGGCACATCGCCTTCAAGAGGCCTTTCCTGACTAAGCCCTCCTTTCCTCTTCTCCCACTCCCTTCTGCATTGATTTGCTCCCTTTATTCATCTCCCTTCCCAACCCCATAGCACTTATGCCCATATCTGTAATTTATTCATTTATATTAATATATGTCTCCCTCTCTAGACTGTAAGCTCATTGTGGGTAAGGCATGTGTCCGTTTATTGATATAGTGTACTCTCCCAAGCACTTAGTGCAGGAGCTCTTCCCACAGTAAGTGCTGTTGTCCGCCAGCAGACTTGGCATGACTGACTCCATCTTGTGGCATACCTACAGTAACCCTTCCATTTTGTGGCAGGTCCGAGAGCAACTCCATTTGTATATTATGCAAGGATCAACAACAGAATGTGTTCAAGGCCAGTGACAAGTAGCACCCGTCTGTGCAAGGATATAAGGCGGGTAATAAGTAACTCTCGTTTGTACAAGGTTGTGATAAAAGAGACCAATGAAAATTCGACAACCATCCTGTTGGTCCTCATTGGTTCCCTGAAGTTCCTCATTGCTCGCTCCCACGTTGCTGTAACTCAATAAAGAACACAGTGGGAAGGGAACTCGGGGCTGCTTGTCACTCGTACCTCTCTTGGGAGGTGAACGGCCAGGTAGCCACCTTCCACCTTGACTGCTCTATCTGAACTCACATCTCCGAGTCATTTTTCCTATCTGCATCATCACCTTGGGTTCTCAAACCTTGCAGCCGATTTACCCCAGTTAACTCATGTTGCACCCTACTTTCGATAACAGTGCTCAATAAATATGATTGCTTGACAGAGTAGTGAAGCCCTCAAGGTTCAGCTAGACAGTCCTGCTGCCTGGGAGCTAGGGGCTTAGGCTTGCAAGACTGTCACTTTTACTCTCCCCTGTGACAGAATCTTTCCAAAGTTCATTAGTTTCCCACAGACAAATAACACAGACATCTCTGGCTATGTGCAGCTAACTGGAACTTGTTTCATAAAAGATTTTAGTATTAGCATCAGTGACAGCTATTTTGTTTCAAAGATACCTGTTGGACCCTTACTATGTGCGTGGCAGTGTACTAAGCACTGGGGTAGATACAAGAATATCAGGTTGGACACAATTCCTGTCCCACATAGGGTTCACAGTCTTAATCCCCATTTTACAGATGAAATAGCTGAGGCACAGAGAAGTGAAGTGACTAGCCCAAGGTAACACAGAAGACAGATGACGGAGCCAGGATTCGAAAACAGCTCCTCCAACTTCCAAGCCCATGCTCTTTCCACTAGGCTATGCTGCTTCTCATACTTGCTGAAAAGTAATCATCTGGGCCCTAACTAGCCATTTGCATTTAGCATAGTTGTTACCAAGAATAGAACAGTGTATTGGAGGAAGAGATTCTTCAATGAGAAGTGGGATATCTACCCTTCAGTGATCTAGAGTAATTTATCTTAAAAGCCCCTAATTTATCTAACCTAATCCCCTAACCTATCTAAATTAACTATTAATTGTATTGATTTAGCACTGTAGCAAGCTCTTGAGAGAGTACAATACAACAGACTTGGTAGACACATTTCCTGTCCACAACTACGCCATAACCTATCTAAAGGGTAGTCATTTCAGGGAATTGCACCCAATGGGTCCTGAATAAGTACCCCTACTATTGCTATTATTACTATAAGAAATCTCTTAACATGTCTCCCCCTCTAGAGTGTTAGCCCATTGTGTGCAGGGCACATGTCTATCAACTCTGTTGTATTGTCCTCTCCCCAGTGCTTAGCATAGTGCTGTGCACAGAGAAAGCACTCAGTCACTACCATTGATTGATTCTGCAGTGGCACCATCCTTAAGTGTTCCCTAGCCATGTGCCCTAGTGGAGCCTGGAAGGAAGTTGTCCATCAAATTAGGGAAGCCGCATGGCCCAGTGGAAAGAGCACAGGTCTGGGAGTCAGAGGGATCAGAGTCTGATCCTAGCTCCTCCACTTTCCTGTTGCATACCTTGGGCAAGTCATTACATTTCTCTGCGCCTCAGTCTCCTCAACTGTAAAATCGAGATGTTCTCTCTTGTATTTATACTGTGAACCCTATGTGGGACAAGAAATGTGTCCAACCTAATGAACGTGTATCTACCCCAGTGCTTAGAACAGTGCTTGACACATTGTAAGCACTTAACAGATGTTATAAGAAGAGGGAGGAGGGGAAGGAGAAAGAGAAAGAGGAGGAAGAGAAGGAAAAGGAGAAAGACGAGAATGATAAAATGGAGGAAGAGGAGGAGGAAGAATCAATCAATCATATTTATTGAGTGCTTACTGTGGGCAAAGCACTGTATTAAGTTCTTGGGAGAGTAAGAAGAAGAAGGAGAAGGAGGTGGAGATGAAGAAGAAGAAGAGGAAGAAACCACTGAGAGTTAAATTCACCTATAAGCACGTATAGTACCCAAAGGTTTGGGGGCACTGTGCACAAAAGAATTCTGTCCCCTATTTTTAAAATTATATTTAAGTGCTTACTATGTGCCATGCACTGTGCTTAGGTAGTTACAAGCTAATCAAGTGGAATAGGGTCCATGTCCCACATGAGTCTGTCTCACAGCCTGAGGAGAAGGGAGTAGAATTTAATTCCCATTTTACAGATGAGAAAACTGAGGTCCAGAGAAGGTACATGCCAAAGGTCACATAGCTGAAAACCAGCAGAATGGGACTAAAACCCAGGTCCTTCTGAATCCCAAGCAGTGTTCTAATCACTTGGCAATGGTGTTTACCGTGCCCCACTTAATATTTACACTGTGTCGCATTCCTTGTGAATCTTGAACGGAGGCATTCCTTTCTTGATAGCGATGTGCGATGCTGGTCTCTCCTCAGTAAATGACTTCCAGGTTTGAGCTGGGATGTAGACTTGTCGGAGGCTTTTACATTTTTATAGTATTTGAAAAGGGCCTACTATGTGCCAGGCACTGTACTACTAAGCACTGGGGTAGGTACAAGATAATTAGAGTGGACACAGTCTGCATCCCACATAGGGTTCACAGTCCTACAGATGAGGTAACTGAGGCCTAGAGAGGTCGTGTACCTTATTCAAACTCACACACCAGAGAACTGGCAGAGCCAGCATTGAACCCAGGAACCTCTGATTCCCAGGACCACGCTCTATCCATTAGGCATACTGTTTCTCATTCTTTACTGTGGCCTTGAAATGCTTCCTCTGCCCTTCTTGTTTTTAGTTTTCTAATTTCAACTCCCCAGAAAGCAGCTCCTTTTTGTGTCCTCCTGCTGACACTCATTCTTCTCAGTGGAGCTGTGGTAAGAATAGCATAGTTCTATGATGAGAGTGTTCCAGAAATTAGTTGTCCGTGATCTGATCTTGCTCTTTCCCATTGAGACTGGCCCGTATGTGGAGGTGATGGAAAGACTCAGGGAACTGGACATGCCATCTGTTGGATGTTTCACTGGAGGGGAGCGGTCCAAACGGAGAGGTGATTCTGCCTGTGTGGGTCAGCTTTACGCCTTTCCAGCTTGCAGGGGCCTCCATCTAATCTTCCTGGAGACTCAATGAGAAAGCATGTAGTATCTCTAGGGATCCTCGTTGGAAAGAGGAGATTCCCCCTTCCACAGTGTTCTTATTCTCCGGTCACTGAAAATCATCAGGAATTGGCTCACGGCTGAGAAGGTGATTGAAAAAGCCCCATGGCTACTCACCAGGCGTGGAGAACAGCGTGGCTCAGTGGCAAGATCCCGGTCTTGGGAGTCAGAGGTCGTGGGTTCTAACTCTGCCTCCACCACTTGTCAGCTGTGTGACTTTGGGCAAGTCACTAATCTTATCTGTGCCTCAGTTCCCTTATATGTAAAATGGGGATGAAGCCTGTGAGCCCCACAGGGGACAATTTTGATTACCTTGTATCTCCCTCAGTGCTTAGAACAGTGTATAGCAAATAGTAAGCACTTAAAAAATACCAAAATCATTATTATTATTATTATTATTATTATTATTATTATTAATTCTCTTTCTTGTTTAGCCAAACACTGAACATGATCGTCTGTCATCCGTACAGGATGATGCAGAGTGTCGCCAGGGTAACAACCCTCTTGGATGTTCTGACTTCAGGCATCGCCCCGGGGGGCTTCCGCACATGTGGAGGTGTCGGACTTGCCAGTGGTGCCTGTGCAGAACAAACACCATGTAGCCGCTGGCCGTGCTCATGAGAACCACGAAGAACAGATTCCGGGCAGAGAGCACAACTAACCCTACCAGAGTGACTGCTGCACTGAAAGGGACCTCCGTGCAATATTTAAAATCAACAGTGAATCGAACCCTGGAGCCATTCCAAGGACCTGCCACAAACATCGGCGCACCAAAATCGAAGGGGAGATTGAAGATCCAGAATAGGATACAGGAGATGAGGATGAACTTGGATAACTACGCTTAAAGCCCACCCACCGGGATGTCCCTGGGCTGATGGTGAGAGGAGATTGATGATCCAGAAGAGGATACAGGAGTTGAGGATGAACTTGGATAACTACGCTTTAAGCCCCACCCACCGGGATGTCCCTGGGCTGATGGTGACGGCCTGATAGACTTTCAGGAGGCAGTTGCTGCAGATGGACAGGCTGCGGGCCACTCGAATGAAGTACATGGCCATTTTGCATCCGACGTCATCTAGGAAATTTCCCAAGTTCCAAATTTCCAGAGCATTTATGACCCCCTCAGTGAGATGAACGATGGTTTTGGCCATGATCAGGTGAGCAAGGTTGAAGTCAAAGGAGCTCAGCTGGTGTCTTGCATAGATCTTGTGGATATAAAACAGGAAGAGGAATCCATTCGCTGAATTCCGAGCCCTAACCTATATCAGAATCACAATCCCAAAGGTGATGTCCATTCACCAAAAATCCCAGGTGGAATTAGAGAAGATCTCCTGCAGGGCACCTTTGGGCAAGAGAGTGACTTACAATAAGACTGAAAGAGACACAGAGAGAGAAAGGTGGGGGGATGGGAGAGAGAGTTCCCTATAGTGTCACTGAGACCTAAAAACACACATGCACCCCTTAAATTTGCCAGGCAAAGAAAGAAGATAAATGCACATACTCTTTATTTTGTAATGTTACTGACATAATCCTATTATTTTTCCCAAATTCTGCCACTAGTTTGGAGATCAGCAATGAAGGCAGGTTTGGGTTTGGATTGTTTTCTTCTGGGATCTGAAGATTGTTCAGTGGTTTTTAGCCATTAGTGTCTGTTTCCCCAGATAGATTGTAAGCTCCTCGAGGACAGGGATCCTGTCTACTAACTCTATTGTTCTTTTCCTAGGGTTTAATACATTGCTTTTCCGGGAAAAAGCACTTAAGAATTCTGATTTATTGATGGATTAATTGATAAAAGCTACAATGCTCAGGACATCTGGGGTGTGGTAAAGGCTAATAATGTCCAGATTCCCAAATTTAATTTTGGGTGTGCTACCAGGCCGGGCCACCAGTTGAACTAAGCTTTTCCTTGGAAGATTTGTAAAGCGAAGGATGTCTTTTAGCAAAATTAAAATGAACAAAAAGCCAACTTGCTTCATGCAGACTTCAGTTCGGTTTTGGACCTTTTCCAACTTGTTGCAAAAGCAGCATACTTAATGCTCACCATCTCTGGAGAGAGACCTGAATAACACAGTCTCTGCCTTGTGCCTTTGTTTTTAATGGTATTTGGTAAGTGCTTACTAAGTGCCAGGCACTGTACTAAGGGTTAGGGGAAAAATAAGATTGGTTGGACACAGTCCCCGTTCTATACGGGGCTCAAAGTCTGAATCCTCACTTTACAGATGAGGGAACTGAGGCACTGAGAAGTGAAGTGACTTTCCCAAGGTCACACAGCAGACAAGTGGAAGATCCAGCAGTAGAGCCTGGGTCCTTCTGTCTCCCAGGCCCATGCTGTACCTACTAGGCAAAGTTGCTTCTCTTAACCTTTCAAGGTTAATCACAGGGCTCCTTACTGACAATGACCCTGATTCTTCAGGCCCCAGCATCTGGGGTCTGAGGGGTCATTTCCTGGAGACGGTGGGAGATCCTCACTCTTGAGTGGGTGCCCTTGTGAGAGTGGACCGTGACTAGAGTATAAAGAAGCAGCATGGCCTAATAGATCACCGGCCTGAGAGTAAAAGGGTTTAAGTACTTATCCCGGCTACACCACCTGTCTGATGTGGGACTTTGGACATGTCTATTCACTTTTCTGTGCCTCAGTTACCTCATCTGTAAAATGCAGATTCAATACTTGTTCTCCTTTCCTCCTAGAATTTGAGCCCCTTGGGGAACATGGAATGGGTCTAACCTGATTATTTTATATTGACCCCAGTGCTTTGTACAGTGCCTGGCACATAGCAAGTGCTTAACAAATAACATAAAAAGACATAGCCTGGGAATGTTCTTGTGTCAATCATCGGGGAAGCCTGGATGAATATATTCTATCTGGAGGAAGAGCTAATAAGTGGAGAGGGAGGTTAGTGTTGCAGTGGAGGTGAGGTAAGTCACTCCCTCAGTCAGCTCTGCCTCACTGATAATCATAATCATAATCGTGGTGTTGGCTAACAGCATATGTGCTAAACACTGTGTTAAATGCTGTGGTAGATACAAGACCATCTGGTCGGACCAAATCCCAAATGGGGCTCACAGTTTAAGGGGGAGGAAGAATCGATATTTAAACCTCATTTTGCAGATGAGGAAAGTGAGACACAGAGAAGTTAAGTTACTTGACCAAGTTCACATGGCATGCAGCTGTGGGAACTGAGTGGAAAACCCTAGTCTCCTGACTCCCAACCTTGTGCTCTTTCCAATACAGGGTTACCCAGAAATTCATTAGAACAGGGAGCAGAGGAATTCATGTGCTTGACCTAAAACCTCCTATTTCATCCCCCATCCTCATCCCTCTTGACCCTTCCAAGCCAAACATGGTCTGGAGACACAAGCCTTTCACAAACCTCCATCATTCCGTTGTCCATCTATTTCTACACCCCAGGCCCAGCACAGTTTCAGTCTCTGGGAGAATCTTCCCCTTCTAGCCTCCTGTCCCTGTTACCACATAGATAGACAGAAAGATGACTCCGTCCTACTCACCTGCCTCCATCTCCTCCATGGATGAAAAGGCCAGCTCTCTCACAGTCTGATTCTGGCGGAACAAGGAGGAAGCAAGCATTTATCAACTGGTTTCCTCATCACTGCTCTCCCTCTGGAGTTGATTAGTGTGTGGGGTTCAGTGAGTTTGTCACTGCTGTGCTCTGACATTCTGCTTGGGACATCTCTGGTGATGGTTCTCCTCCCTGCTGCCCCCGGATCTGAGATTTGATGACCCCGGAAATTTCTTATGGGACACATCCTGGAAGAGACAGTACATGGCCCAATCCTGCGGGACCTGTGAGTGACCTGAATAAAAAAAAAATCAAAGCAGCTTAACTGGTTAGTAGCAGCTAGAAGCAATATAAATTCCTAGCCTGACTTTGATAGTTGAGTTTTAACTGTTGCTGGTCTGCCTCTTCCTCATTTTCCCTGGATATTTCCTAACATTAGTATCCTCTCCAGAGAATTATTTCTCCTGATTATATGTCCAAAATATGCTAATCTATGTCGAGTTGCTTGGTCTTCCAAAGACAACTTTGACTTAATTTATTCTAAAATCCATTTGTTTGTATTTCGGGCAGTCCATTGTATTCGCAAAAGCCTTTTACAGCACCACATTTAAAAAGAATTGATGTTTTTTCCCTCCTGTTTTTTCACTGTCCAGCTTTCAGATCCATACATTGTCACTGGAAACACCATAGAATTGACCATTTGTATTTTTGTGGCAACCGTTACATCAGCACGTTTCATGACATCAAACAAAAACGCCTCACTATTGACTTCAAAGCTCTCCATTACTTCACCCCTTCTTACCTCACCTCCCTTCTCTTCTACTGCATCCCAGCCTGCACACTCCTTTGGTGCTAACCTTCTCACTGTGCCTCATTTTCACCTGTCCTGCATCCTACCTCTGGCCTGGAATGCTCTCCCTCCTCAAATACTCCAAGCTTTCACTCTTCCCCCTTCAAAGCCCTACTGAAGGCGTACCTTCTCCAAGAGGCCTTCCCCGAATAAGCCCCCCTTTTCCTCAGCTCCCCCTCCCTTCCATGTCACTTCGACCTGCTCCCTTTTCTCTTTCCCCTCTCACCATCCCACAGCACTTATGTGTATATGTATATATCTATAATTGTATTTATTTATATTGATACCCGTTTACTTGTTTTGATGTGTACATAATTCCATTAATTTATATTGATGCCCGTGTACTTGTTTTGATGTCTGTCTCCCCTCCTCTGTACTGTAAGCCAGGTGCGGGCAGAGATTGTCTTTATTGCTGAATTGTATTCTCAAAGCGCTTAGTACAGTACTCTGAACCAAACTAAGCGCTCAATAAGTATGATCGAATGAATGAATTACTTTTTCCAGGCTGAACAAATACCACAATTAATTAATTAATCAACCCCCAGGACCGGTCATTGAAGCATAAATATCAAACAATCTCCACTACCCTAGTCTGAGTTAGGCTGCTCTCCTTGTACTTAGTCTGTGAGCCCCATGTGGGTCCTGATTATCTCGTATCTACCTCAGGGTGTAGTATAGTGCTTTATACCTAATAAGTGTTTAAAAATGTATTATTGTTAATATTGTCATTAATATTATTACTATTACTTTAACTGCAATAATGTGAGACCTTATTATCTTCCCCAGTACTTAGTACAGTCCTTGACACATAGTAGACACCGAACCAAAATCATTATTATTATTATAAATATTTTCATTCTCAGGTTGATGCCAGGTTGCTTGTGATGGTAGTACTCAGTCCAGACGGGCACCCTCTAAGTAGTAGAATGTGAGGCCCCAAACTTTCCAGCTTGTCAGGGAAGATGTGAGGAATCAAAGGGCTGAGGAAATCCTAGAAGAACTACTTATTATCTTACCTTCTCATCCCCTAGTTATGCTTTGCTGCCTAATCGAACCTCCTGGCTTTTCAGGGGCCTTCACCAATTAACCCCTCTTTTCCCCAGCTCCCTCCCCCTCCTGTATTTCCTATGCACTTGAATCTGTTACCTTTGGGCATTTGACATCTGCGTCACCCTCAACCCCACAGCACGTTTGTACATATCTTTAAATTATACGTTATAAATGATTTATTTACATTAATGTCTGTCTCCCATCTCTGGACTGTAAGCCACTGAAGGCAGGGAACATGTTTGCCAACTCTGGTGCATTGTACTCTCCCAAGTGCTTAGTACAATGCTCTGCACATAGCCAGTGCTCAAGAAATCTCATTGGTTGATTCTGCCCTCTGAGCTCATGACACCTTTTAACTCTCCTTACCTTCATCCTAACTCTTATCTCCATCCTGCCCTGAAAACAAATTCCCAGAAAGGCAAATTCCACTGTCATCTCCAGTGGGATTAATTAGGCTCTGAAAACTCAAGGCCATCCCTAGGGCTAGCTCCTTGGAACCCTGGGATTAAAGTCTTCAGAAACACTTATGTAAGAGGTCTGGTTCTCAGCCACTAAAATCTTCTCTCTCAGAGAGCTTCAGAGACCAAACAAGCAGGTTCGTCTGTAGCCTGGATAAGGCATCCAGGTCTTGGGAGTGTTTCTATCTTAGCAAGTTGATGGAGAAGGCCAGCCTCCATCCCCATTGATTTCCATTCTCCCTGCACCGATGGCTTTAAGTCAACTATAGTTTCCAGGCTCCACGTCCATTATCCCGATGATGCTGATGAGGTCACTGAGGGAACGGGAGAGGAAGGGACCTGTGAGTTGAAGAACGTAGTACCCAGGAAGGTAAAAAGTGGTTAGAAAAAGAATTGGGTTCACCACTCACTGCTAGTGGTTTGCTAGAGCTGTAGATGTCAGCATTCCCTGTCAGGTAAGCTCACCACTTCCTGTTTCCTGCTGGGGCTTGATGATGTGCAGACAGGTGAGGAAAAAAAAGAAGAAAATTCGTGATCATTTGTTTGATTGTGTGGTGGTCTAGAGTGTCTTTCAGATCCAAGGATGAAGGCCTAGGGAGACATGATTCCATAAGAAGTGACATCTCTGATTTAGAGGATTGCCCATCCAGCCCAGATTTATGTCTCTGTTTTGTTTTTTTTTTTGCATTTTGTTAATTAACCAATACGTGGTATTTATTGAGCTCTTACTATGTGAAGAGACTTTTGTTAAGCACTTACGTTTGTGCCAGTCCCTGTACTAAGTGCTGGGGTAGGTACAAGCTAAGTCACAGTGGACATAGTCCAGGTCCCACATGGGCTCACAGTCTTAATCCCCATTATACAGATGAGGCAACTGAGGCAAAGAGAAGTGAAATGATTGGCCCAAGATCATAAAGCAGACAAATGGTGGAGCTGGGATTGGAACCCATGTCCTTTGAGTTCCATACCCATGGTCTTTCCACTAAGCCACATTGCTTCCATGGGGTGTAGCAAATACACACATTGGGAAGCAACAGGAACGTGGACCTTCCGGCATCTATCCTACTCTTTAGGATAGTGGCCTCTGGAACCCCCGCTCCATTATAGGTAAATTCCCTTTCATTCTGGACCTATTCCTTTCCAGGATTCTACTCCTCCTCGCCCTAACTGAAACATGGCTGTCACCTGATGACACGGTCTCTTCCGCTGCTCTCTCCAGTGGAGGCCTCTTCTTCTCCGACTCCCCCAGACTCACCGGAAAAGGAGGAGGTGTCGGTTTCCTTCTCGTCCCACAATGTCGCTTTTGCACTATCCCGCCTCCCCCTTCCCTTGCTTTGAAGCCCACATTATTCACCTCTACCACTCCCTCCAGATTCTTGTAACCGTCAGCTATCTCCCCCCCACCCCGGCCCCACCTCCAACTTCTTTAATTAATTTTGACCCCTACCTCACCTTCCTTCTCTCCTTTTCCATTCCCACTCTGATCCTCGGAGACTTCAACATCCACAGGGATATGCCTGGTGACTCTTCTGTCGCCCGCCTTCTATCTCTCCTTGACGCTGCCAACCTCCAGCTCTACCCCACCTCGCCCACTCACCAACTTGGTCACACCCTCGACCTCATCATCTCCTATCTCTGTACTATCTTCACCCTCACCAACTCTGAAATCCCTCTCTGATCATAACCGTCTCACCCTCCTCCTCACTCACTCTCCACTCCGCTGTAAATCTATATTACTACCTCATAGAGACCTCCACTCTCTCGACCCCATCCATCTTTCTGAGCGCCTCACACCCCACCTCGCCTCCCTTTCCTCTCTACCCAATCTTGATGATAAGATTACTGCTCTCAACTCTGCCCTTTCTACTCAGCTCGGCTCCCTCGCTCCCCTTTCCCTTTGCCGCTCTCGTACCACTAACCTAGAGCCCTGGATCACTGCCACTGTCCGCCTCCTTCGCTCTTATGCTCGAGATGCTGAACGCTGCTGGCGAAAGTCTAAACCCCAAGCCAATCTCGTTCAATTCAAGTTTCTACTTTCCTGCCTTAATTCTGCCTTCTCCTCTGCCAGACAAAACTATTTCTCCTCCCTTATTGACACCCATGCCCATTATCCTGGTCAGCACTTCCGTACATTTAACTCCCTTCTCAGGCCCCCGTTCCACCCCCTCCTCCAACGATCTGGCCTCCTACTTCATTAGTAAAATCAACTCCATCATGTCTGAGCTCCCCAAAGTCACTCCTCCCCCTTCTCCAACCCCCCGGCTCTCAACCCTTTCTGCTACTCTCCCATCCTTCCCAGCAGTATCCTCAGATGAGATCTCCTCCCTCCTCTCCAGTGCTACTCCGGCCACCTGTCCGTTCGACCCCATTAACCTCTCATTTTATGAAATCTCTCACTCCGTCCCTCCTCCCCTCCTTACCTTCCATCTTCAACCGCTCACCCTCCACTGGTTCCTTCCCCTCTGCCTTCAAACATGCCCATGTCTCCCCCCTCCTAAAAAAACCTCTCTTTACCCCACCTCCCCTTCTAGTTACCACCCTATCTCCCTCCTACCATTCCTTTCCAAATTCCTTGAACGAGTCGTCTACACCTGCTGCCTCGAATTCCTCAACGCCAACTCTCTCCTCGTCCTCCTCCAATCTGGCTTCTGCCCTCTACATTCCACCGAGACTGCCCTCTCAATGGTCACCAATGACCTCCTTCTTGCCCTATCCAACGACACCTACTCTATCCTAATCCTCCTCGACCTCTCAGCTGCCTTCGACACTGTGGACCACCCCCTTCTCCTCAACACGCTATCTAACCTTGGCTTCACAGACTCTGTCCTCTCCTGGTTCTCCTCTTATCTCTCCGGCCGTTCATTCGCAGTCTCTTTTGCGGGCTCCTTCTCCCCCTTCCATTCCCTTACTGTAGGGGTTCCTCAAGGGTCAGTTCTTGATCCCCTTCTATTCTCTATCTACACTTACTCCCTTGGTGAACTCATTCGCTCCCACGGCTTCAACTATCATCTCTACTCTGATGACACCCAAATCTACATCTCTGCCCCTGCTGTCTCCAGTCTCCTATCCAGTCGGGATAGGATGAGAGACTGAACCAGCAAGGTAGTGGTTTGGATGGAGAGGAAAGGGCGGATCTTGGCAATGTTGCAGAGGTGAGACCGGCAGATTTTGGTGACGGATTGGATGTGAGGGGTGAACGAGAGAGCAGAGTCGAGGATGACACCAAGGTTGCGGGCTTGTGAGACGGGAAGGATGGTAGTGCCTTCTACAGTGATGGGAAAGTCAGGGAGAGGGCAGGGTTTGGGAGGGAAGATAAGGTGTTCAGTCTTGGACAATGTGAGTTTTAGGTGTCGGGCAGACATCCAGATGGAGATGTTCTGAAGGCAGGAGGAGACACGAGCCTGAAAGGAGGGAGAGAGAGCAGGGGTAGAGATGTAGATTTGGGTGTCGCCAGGGTAGAGATGATAGTTGAAGCCGTGGGAGCGAATGAGTTCACCAAGGGACTGAGTGTAGATAGAGAACAGAAGGGGACCACGAACTGACCCTTGAAGAACCCCTAGAGTAAAGGGATGGGAGGGGGAGGAGGAGCCCACAAAGGAGACTGAGAATGAACGGCTGGAGAGATAAGAGGAGAACTAGGAGAGGACGGAGTCTGTGAAGCCAAGGTTGGACCACAAGGTTGGCCAAGTGGTCCGAAGTGTCGAAGACAGCTGAGAGGTCAAGGAGGATTAGGATAGAGTAGGAGCCGTTGGATTTGGCAAGCAGGAGGTCATTGGCGACCTATGAGAGGGCAGTGTAGGTGGAATGTAGGGGACGGAAGCCAGATTGGAAGGGGTTAGAGGAACAGAGTGTGGGGGCCAGATTGTAGTAGGAGATCAATGAGGTAAGTAGGGGGGAGTCAGCTGAGTGTTTTAAAGCCAGTAGTACGGAGTCTTCTTGTTTTATTTCATTCAGTTTTTCAGCTCTTCCAGCTTCCAGTCTAAGATGACAATCTGGGATCTCATCCAATAACGCCTTCTCAATCAACCAATCAATCAGTGACATTTAGGTGCACTTGCTGTGTTTAGAGCACTGTACTAAGCACTTGGCAGAGTACAATATAAGAGTTGGAAGACAAGTTCTCTGTACACAAGGAACACCCAGGTCAGAGGAGGAGACAGACTTTAAAATAAATTATGGAAATGGACACTGTGGGCCCAGAATGTTTCTGTCACACTGTATTCTCCCAAAGGCTAGGTACAGTGCTCTGCCCACAGTAAGCACTCAATGATTACGATTGACTGACTAACTGACGGACAAAAGACCGTGGGACTGAGGGTGAGGTGAAACTGCATGGTGGCGTCCTGGCCAGGAAGGCCTCCGTGAACCTGACCAGGGACAGGAGCCCCATGTAACCCAGGACACAGTAGAAATCAGTAGCGGAGCCCCCAGTGCACTGGATGATGATGGCCCCGGCTTCAGAGGCCACGTCCACGTCGGGGAACCGAGGTGAGGTCCCCAACCAGACCGTGCACATGGCCACTTGGATGAGGGAGCAGATGCAGATGATGGAGGAAGGCACCCTCGGCCATAGCCATGTCCTCATTTTACTCCCCGGCCCAGTGTCCCTGAAGGCCAGGACCATGGTGACTGTCTTGGCCAACACAGCGGAAATGACCATGGAGAAGATGACTCCGAAGGCCGTTTGTCACAGCATGCAGGTCATCTCACCCCCTTCCTACTCTTGCTCCCCCTTCTCCTCCTTTATTACCTAAGAAAATAGCCCATCCCATGTTATCCTCTCCTCACTGATGTTGAAATCTTGGCCAGCTGGGGCCAGAGGGATGAACTCTTCCACTTTGATGCAGACCTTGGTGCCGTTCTGTAAAATCTGATAGTTCAGGGTGTCAAACCTACCGGTCACCCAGCCGAGGTCATCCAAATGGACCCGCTCACCAGCACCGGAGTAGATCCGAGCATTCTTCAGAGACGAGTGGAGCTGGAGGGAGAAGGAGACATCAGTGACTCAAGTCTCCAAAGTACCAGCGTACCATAGTGGATAAAGGGAGGGGAGAATTACCTGCTATGGACGAGATACACAATTTGGTCCATCTCCTGATGTCTCCATGTCTTTTGCAGCCCAGATCTCTTGGTGGAGGGTGTGAGTGATGGCGTATACAGCATGGTACCTGCTGTCCAGCGCTTAGAACAGTGCTTTGCACATAGTAAGCGCTTAATAAATGCCATCATCATTATTATTATTATTAACTCTGGGGATACAGGTTCATGTCCTAGAAGTCCAAGGACCTACTCTCCAATGTGTCATTTAAATCACACAGTCCCAGGGAATCAAGTCTATCCAGATCATCTACAAATAGATAATCAAAGGTCCACCACCAGAATGATGGAGGAAACATGTCCTGTGGATATTTCTGAGGATTCAGGGCCTATTCGAAATCCCTGAAACCCGGAATCTCCTTTCTATAGACTGAAAATGATAAAGAGCCTTGGAAAAAGGTTTTATTTCTGATAAGGGAATTGCTTGTCAAATCCCAATCGGATGTGGTGTCCCAAACCTTGCCAAAAATAGGGAAGCTATGCAGATTAAAAGTAAATGACAGTAAAGAGTATGTAGTCCCATAGACAGCGACTAATGTCATAATTTGTTTGAGGTGAGAGTCAATTCTATCAGTCCTATAGGTATATTTGGTAAAATATTCATGGATTCTTTCAACATAAGCCCCACAGATGCCATTCTTGGCCATCTCCTCTGTTAGGACAGTAGCAAACATCTCCCTTCGAATGTCATCAGTGACCAGAAGGCCGATCCAGACCCAGGGGAAATGTTTCATAATTCGGATCATCCCCGAAGGGAGATGTGGGGAACTCACAGTGTTCTGATGGAGAGAGGGGAACCGGATCTTATTTCTGAGAGTGGGCTCCTCTGGGCCGTAGCAGATCTACATGGGAGACAGAGCAGGGGAAGGGGGAACTCCGGAGTGGACATACGAACAGACAGACATCACCACGTTAATACAATCACTCATCCTATCCCTCCTGGAATACTGCATCAGCCTCCTTGCTGACCTCCCAGGCTCCTGTCTCTCCCCACTCCAGTCCATGCTTCTCTCAGCTGCCCAGATCATTCTTCTACGAACACATTCAGGATATGTCACCCTGCTCTTCAAAAAACTCGAGTGGTTGCCCATCCACCTCCACATCTAACAAAAACTCCTCACCATTGGCTTTAAGACACTCCCCCACCTTGCCGCCTCTGACCTCACCTCGCTTCTGTCCTTCTACAACCCAGCCCTCATGCTTCACTCCTCTAGTGCTAAACTTCTCATTGAATTTTGGTCTCACCTATCTCGCCACCGACCCCTAGACCATGTCCTGCCTCTGGCCTAGAACGCCCTCCCTCCTCAAATCCCACAATTACTCTCGACCACTTCAAAGTCTTATTGAAGGCACATCTGCTCCAAAAGGCCTTCCCAAATTAAGCTCCACCTTCCCACATCTCCCACTCCCTTCTGTGTTGCCCATACCTGCTTCTTTTGCTCTTCCCCCTCCCAGCCCCACATCACTTATATACATATTTGTAATTTTGTTTATTTGTATTCAAGTCTGTCTCCCCTCCTCTAAACTGTAAGCTATTTGTGGTTAGGGAATGTGTCTGTTTATTGTTGCATTGTCCTTTCCCAAGTGCTGTGTATAGTGCTCTGCACACAGCAAGTGCTCAATAAATGTGATTGCTTGAATGAGTCAATCAATGAATGAATCAATGAATCACGCCATATTCCCAAATCAATCAATCAATCAATCAATGGTGTTTACTGACCACTTGCTAGGTGTACAGCCCTATACTACACGCTTGGAAGAGTACAACAGAGCTGGCAGACAGGCTCCCTGCCTACGAGGGGCTTACATTCTCCATCGGGTCAGTATCATTCATTCCAGGCAAAGACACAAGTCCGTTTCATTGACTTTGTCTCATTCATTCATTCAATCGTAATTATTGAGGGCTTGCTGTGTGCAGAGTACCGTACAAATCACTTAGAAAATACAATTCAGCAAAACATAGAGACAATCCCTACCCAACAACGGGCTCACAGTCTAGAAGAGGGGAGACAGACAACAAAACAAAACAAAACAAGTATACAGACATCGATAGCGTCACTATAAATAAATAGAATTATAGATACATACACATCAATAATAAAACGAATAAAATAATAAATATGTACATATATACACAAGTGCTGTGGGGTGGGGATGAGGGTAGAGAAGAAGGAGGGAGTTGAGACAATGGAGAGGGGAGGAGGAGTAAAGGTAAAGGTAAAGGGGTGCGGGAATTTCCTAGCACCGGACTGTCCATGGGTCAGCACTTACTGCATTGCCTGGCACGTAGTAAGTGCTTAACAAATACCATAAAACAACAATAGTGGCAACCGCAATGACAACAACAACAACAACAACAACAACAACAACAACAACAAAGTAATGCTTGCCTACCCCTTGCAGTTGGGAATCCTTACCTGGGGGAGCTTATAGAGTCCCAGCAACCAGGAACCAGCAGCGGACACTGACAACAATATCCCTCCTATGACAGCCAGCAGTTTGTCCTGCCACTCTGGCTCGCAGCTGTAGTTGGGGACCGTTGTGGCTCTTCCCGAGAGCAGAGCCATGGAATCCTCGGCTGTGACCATCTCCAGGAAGTGGACTTTGAAAAGGTGGAAGTCCAGGGAAATATTGGGTACCCGGCTGGGGTCCTCATTGATCTCCTCCACAGCATACACTAGGGCCATGAGATGCTGGTAGTGTTTGGTGAAGTACCTGTAATGTGAAGGATGGGAGATGGCACAGAAACATCGGGACATAGCAAAAAGACCTCAGGCCTAGGAGTCAGAAGGTCCTCGGTTCTGATCCTGCCACCACCACTTGCCTTCTTGTGTCACCCTGAACGAGTCATTTCAGTTCTCTGTGCCTCAGTTCCCTCATCTGTGAAATGAGGATTAAGACTGTGAGACCCATGTGGGACATGGATTGTGTCCAACCTGATAAGCTTGACTCTACGCTTGTGCTTAGTACGGTGCCTGGCACCTGGGAAGCGCTTAACACATACCCCAGAAAAAAAGTGTGTTGAACTGTCGAGTGGCAGTAGGACACAGGTGGGGAAGAGAAAGCCCCCGGGAGCTACAAGGGTAGTGGGAATTAGTCCCAACCTTGCCAAATCTCTGAGAGGGAAAGCCTCAAGGAGACTGCAAACTAATCTAAGTGGGTGAGTCAATTAATCAGAGATTTTGATTAAACACTTTCTGTGTGCAAAGCACTATGCTAAGTGCTTGGAAGAGGGTAATGTATAAAAGTCCTGATGAAAGAGGCGGTGGGCACGGTCTGGGGTCTGCTTGTTGCAAAAAGTGACCTGGGGAGGAAATGCAGGCAGTTGAAAGCTACAGGAGAAAGTTATACAGAACACATAATGATATTAAGTAAGGTATTTGTTAAGCACTTACTATTCGCCAAGCACTGTTCTAAGCACTGGCGTAGATACAAAGTAATCAGGTTGTCCCACGTGGAGCTCACAGTCTTAATCCCCATTTTACAGATGAGGTAACTGGAGCACAGTTAAGTGACTTGTTCAAAGTCACACAGCTGATAAGTGGTGGAGCCGGGATTAGAACCCACGACCTCTGACTCGCAAGCCCATGCTCTTTCCAGTGAGCCACACTGCTTCTCTACATAACAGCAGTAGATACTGACTCACGGAGCAATCAGTCAGTGCTATTCATTAAACACTCCCTGTGTACAGAGCACTATACTAAATGTTTGGGAAATACAATACACCTGCACACAATGAGGTTACAGTCTAAAGGAGCAGAGAAAATAAAGAAGGGAATTTATAGATTTGAAATCTTCTTCAGACTCCAACATATTTTTATGTCCAAACTCTGTAATATTGTACGCTCCCAAACACTTAGTACACATAGTAATCAACCAATAAATCAATCAGAAGCATTTGTTGAGGCCTTCCTGTGTGCAGAGCACTGGATTAAGTGCTTAGTACTAAGTGCTTATGGACAGGGAAAGTGTGCACCACCTTGGTTGCATTATACTCTTCCAAGCACTTAGTACAGTGCTCATTCACACAGTAAGTCCTCATTAAATACCACTGACTGACTGATTTGAGTTTCCTGAACAGTTGCATATGGGCTCTGGCCCTTGACCCTTCATTGTAGACGTCAGTGCTATTGGTGTGCCAGCACACATGTCCGCTGCCTTTCCTTTCTCCCCCTCCCCAAAATGCTGCAACCCCCCTCCATTCCCACGCATCCTACATCCTGGTAAACACCAACACATACTCTGTGGGGTTGGGATAGAAAAGTGGCTGTTCCGTGAAGTTTTGAAGGACACCTAAATGACTCAGAATCATATCCAGAGAGAAGAGTCCTCCGATCATCACATCTCCAGCCTGGTATTAGCCACTGGAATAATTTCTCTCCAAGGTGCAGGGATGGTTAACCACCCTGCACTGAACACCACGAAGCTGGGAGAATAGGATGGTCCACAGGTGACTAAGCCTCATGGCCACGTCACAAAAACACAAAGAGAATACTACTCACTGGAGGGACAGGCTGGTAGGTTGAGATGAGAGAGCTGTTCAGCGTTTCAGGCTCCCCAGAGGATTCATTCCACACACTGATGCAGTGCCTGGATGGAGACAGTCCTTGCTCCTGGATCGGAAGGAGTGGAGCAAGGGGGATATTTATAGGGATGCTTTTGCTGGATGCAAGAGTTACTGGTTCCACCTGATGATCTTGGTTTTCGGTGGCGTATGTGACCTGAGACTCCTCTTCCTCCTCTCTCTCCTGGCCCCTACCCCACTCCAAGAGAGGCCGTGATCACAGCCTCTGAGGAACAACAACCTTGTTTGCTGCACCTGCATACTAATGATCACTGAACAAACAAGTGTTGGAAATGTATCTCCCAACTCTGTTTGGTTGTACTCTCCTGAGCACTTAGTACCGTGCTCTGCACACAATAAGCGTTCAATAAATGCCATTGATTAACAAATTCCTCTGGACTGCAAGCTCCTTGTGGGCAGGGAACGTATATACGAATTCTGTTGTATTGTTTTCTCCCAGGTGCTTAGTACAGTGCTCTGCACACAGCAAGCACTCAATAAATACTGTGGATCCATTGTGGAAAAGGAGCGTGTCAACCATTTCTGTTGTATTGTACTCTCCCCAGTGCTTAATACAGTGCTCTGCATACTGAGCACTCGGTAAATACCACAGATTGATTGTGGGCAGGGAATGTGGCTACCATTGTATTGTACAATACACTGTATTGGAGTCTCCCACGTGCTTAGTACAGTGCTCTGCACACAATTAGTGCTCAATAAATACCATTGATTGAATGATGTGTAGAACATCCAGAAGAGGCCTAGGGACTTCAGTGGAAGCAGGTCTCTCAAAGGGGTCAGACACTTCTTCAAACACAGAACCACAAAATGTCCTCAGGTTGTGTGTCCCTTTGCTAACAAGCCCTTGTGCTCTCTGGAGAATCTCCAGTGGCAGGGACAGAGAAATGTAGGCTAGTGGAAAGAGCACGCGCCTGGGAGTCAAAAAACCTAATAGTAATGATTAACTTGTAACTACCCCAGCACGTAGGACAATGTTCAACATATAGTAAGCACTTAACCAATGCCATATAAAAAGGGAGATTTAAGGAAGACTCTGAGCAAGTTTGGGGTGGGCACAATTCTAGGCAGCAGAAACAGGAAACAAGAGCTTTAAGTAGGAGGCACAATAAGAGGGTGAGTTTGGGAGGAGTGAAGAGTACGAGCTGGAGACTCTTCTTATTTTTAGATTGTGTAAATCACCAGTGTACCCAGTGTTAGTATAGTGTCCTGCACAGGATGAATTTAATAAATACTGTCCATTCATTCATTCAATTCAATTGCATTTATTGAGTGCTTACTATGTGCAGAGCACTGTACTAAGTCCTGAGATACATACAAGCTAGGCAAGTTGAACACAATCCATGTTCACAATCCACAATCCTGGCTCTTTCCACTAGGCCATGCTGCTCTCAATAATAGAACTCCTCATGTTATGAGCTACTTTAATTAAGATTAAACAGTAGTTTAATGTTATTATCAGAGAACATAGCATAAAGTGGAATTTCATATTATTTTTCCATAGGTTCTGGAATAAATCCTAATTTAGAACATGTATTTACATGAGAAAATCAACTCCAAGTTAAATTAGGGTCAACGTAGATATTGTGATGATGATAATATCATTTGCTGAGTAATTACCATGTGCCCTAAGCCTTTGTTATACCCCCCTCTAGACTTTAAGCTCGTTGTGGGCAGGGAATATGTTTGCTTATTGGTATATTGTACTCTCCCAAGTGCTTAGTACAGTGTTCTGTACACAGAAGGCACTCAATAAAAATGATGGAATTGAAGGCCAAGTACTGTTCTAAGCCTGGGGTAGATACAAGTTAATCAAGTTGGACGCAGTCTCTTTCCCACGTGGGGTTCACAGTCTAAGTAGGAGGGAGAACAGAATTGAAGCCCTCTTTACAGATAAAGAACCCCATTTTTCAGGTGAGGATATGTGCTTCTCACTCAGTTCTCCAGATTATTTAAGAATAATTTAATAGTCTGATTGCCTTCCTCCCCACCTTCCAATGCAACACCACAACACTCCCCAATGTCAAATCCCTCTTCCTCAGAAATCCTCCTCTGATTAGTTCACAGCACCCCCATCTCTCCAGCCCATTGCTTAATATAGATGGCATTCCTAACCTTAGCACTTATGCACTTATGCCAATTTTCATATTTTATTTAATAATTTGTTCTGCTATTTTTTATCCTGACACATTTTTGCTACTACTAATAATTGTGGTATTGGTTACTCAATCAATCAGTGAGTATCTACTGTGTGCAGAACACTCTACTAAGCATTTGGGACAGTACAATGTAAAAGAGTTAGTAGACAGGTTCCTTGCCCACAGAGAGGTTTGTGCCACGCTACTGTATTAGATACAAGTTCATCAGGATAGATACAGTCTTTGCCCCAATTGGGACCCACAGTCTAATAGGAGAAAGAACAGGTACTGAATCCTCATTTTCAGATGAGGAAACTGAGGCTCAGAGATGGAAAGTAACTTGCCCAAGATCACGCACCGGGCAATTGGCAGAGCTGGGATTAGAACCCAGGCCCTCTGATTCCTAGGCTCATGCTCTTTCCACTAGGCCATACCGCTTCCCCTTCATTCATTCAATCGTATTTATTTAGTTCTTACTGTGTGCAGAGCACTGTACTAAGCTCTTAGGAGAGTATAATACAACAATAAGCAGACAATTTTCCTACCTACAAGGAGCTTCCAATCTATAAGTGGAAACAGACAGTATTATAAATAAATTGCAGAGCACTGTATTAATAACTTGGGATAGTAAATGCAACAGAGTTGGTAGACACATGCCCTGCCCACAGTGAGCTTTTATTATGGTATTTGCTCAGTTCTTACTATGTGCGAGGCACTGTTCCAAGCGCTGGGGTAGATGGAAGGGAATCAGTTTGGGCACAGTCCATGTCCAACCTGCGGCTCAGAGTCCCAAACTCCATTTTACAGATGATGTAACTGAGGCACAGAGAAGTTGAGTGACTTGCCCATGGTCACACAGTAGACAAATGGTGGAGGCGGGACTAGAACCCAGGTCATCATCATCATCATCATCAACCGTATTTATTGAGCGCTTACTGTGTGCAGAGCACTGTACTAAGCGCTTGGGAAGTCCTTTCGACTCCCAGCCCCGGTCTCTATCCATTAGCCCGCGCTGCTTCTCCAGAGTTTAGAGTATAGAGAAGGGAGCTTGCACCCTCCTACCATACCTGGATGATCTACTACAACACTTCACTCTTCCAAAGCCAAGCCACTCACTGCACCTACTCACTGGTGCTTTAGAGGCAGTGCTTGACACATAGTAAGCACATAACAAATACCATCAATATCAGGTCCCACTCATAGCCAAAGGGACTAGAACATAGTTCCAGTGGTCTTTTTTATTTTTTATGGTAGTTGTTAAGTGCTTACTATGTGCCAGGCAGTGTTCGAAACTTTGAGCATTGTTCCAAGTGCTGGGCATTTTTCCAAGTACTGCCATTAATACCACAACTAAAGTCAATGCTCTGCCATTAATGAAACTGTATCTAACCCAGCACTTAGATCAGGGCTTGACATATAGTAAGTGATTAACAACTACCATTAAAATCAAACCAAACAAAATAAAAATCATAAAAGATTGTTTGGTAACTTCCACGGCTATGGTTTCACCTGTATTGAGCGATCTTTAATAGTGAGCACCCCCTAGGGAGGGAACCATGCCTAATTCCCATCTGTTTATTCTCTCCAAGTGCTTAGTACACTGTCTTGAACACAGTAAGTGCTTAATAAATAGTATTACTACTATTATCGTTTTCAGGATTTCTGTTTAGCCTCACCTTCTTGCCAAATGCCCAAGAAGATTCTCCTCTCAGACGATCTTTCTTTTAATGGTGCTTATTGAGTGCTTGCTATGTGGAGAGCACTGTCCTAAGTGCTTGGGAAAGTACAATACAAGAGAATTAACTGATACATTCCCTGCCCATATTGAATCATACTCTCTCTACTGTCAGCTTCTTGTGGGCAGGGAACCTGTATACCAATTCTGATGCATTGTACTCTCCTAATCAATAAATTTATTAATCAATCACTAGGTTAATGGCATTTATTGAGCGCTGACTGTCTAGAGAGTTAGGAATGCCAGGGAGGGAATGGTGGGAAGGGAGGACAGTGAGGCGATGGTTGAAAGAGAAAGCTCTGTACTGAGGAGCATTTTCGCCAAACCTTCCCTGAAGGAGAGCTCTCTGTACACATCCATGACAAAAAGAATCAGTTCATCCCGGAAATGAAGTGAACAGAGAAGATCTTCCCCAGGGCAGCTTTCATATCCTTGTTCCTCAGGCTGTAGATGAGGGGATTCAGGGTGGGGGGTAGCACTGTGTACAGCACGGACCCCAGCAGGTCCAGTGTCGATGGGGAGGATGAGGGTGGCTTCAGATGGGCAAACGAACCCGTGAAAAGATACAGAGAGACCACGGCGAGGTGAGGCAGGCAGGTGGAAAAGGCTTTGGTCTGGCCCTCGGTGGCCGACATCTTCAGCACTGCCAAGAAGATGTGGACATAAGACACAAGGATGGATACAAAGCAGCCCAAACCCAAAATGACACTGACGATAAGAACACAGATCTCTGCCCGGGCCTCTCCAGGGCACATGAGTTTGAGCAACTGGGGGATTTCACAGAAGTATTGGTGAATGATGCGAGGACCACAAAAGTGGGAGGAAAAGGTGGTGGCCGTGTGAATCAGGGAGTAGAGACCCCCGCTGAGCCAGGAGGCAGTGGCCATCTTCCCACAAACCTCTCGGTCCATGATGATGTCATAGCGCAAGGGGCAGCAGATGGCTGCATAGCGGTCATAGGACATCACTGTAAGGATGAAAAGCTCTGAACCACCAAAAAGAATCATTAAAAGGACCTGTGTAGTACAACCCAGGAAGGAGATGGATCTGCTGTTGGTCAAGGAGTTGAGGATGGACTTGGGGATGGTGGCGGTGATGTAGCAGAGATCTATGAGGGACAGGTTCCTGAGGAAAAAGTACATGGGAGTGTGAAGGCGCTGGTCGAGGGTGGTGATGGTGACGTTAAGGAGATTCCCCATCAGGGCCACCAGATAGACCAGGAGGAACAGCGTGGCGTGGACAAACTGCAGCTCCCGGACCTCTGAGAATCCCAGCAGGAGGAAGTCTGTCACTATGGAGACATTGGCCATTTTTTACTTGAATTTCCTGGGAACAATGTGGACAGGAAATGAGAAAGTAGATGATTGCAATTCATTTAAAATTCCAGCTGGATGCCCAATGTGAAAACATACTCTTCCTCAACTTCTCATTCATTCATTCATTCATTCTATTGTATTGATTGAACAGTTACTATGTGCAGAGCACTGTACTACGCGTTTGAAAAGTACAATTCAACAGTGAAGAGAGACAATCCCTGCCTACACCTGGCTTCCAGTCTAGAAGGGGGAGACAGACATCAAAACAAGTAAACAGGCATCAATATAAATAAATAGAATTATAGATAGGTACATATATACAAACGTGCTGTGGGGTGGGAAGAGCGGGGTAGAGCAAAGGGAACAGACTGTGGCGACGCAGAGGTGATGGGGAGTTGAGGAAACAGGGGGTTTAATCTGGGAAGGCCTCTTGGATGAGGTCAAGCTTCAGTACGGCTTTGAAGGGGGAAGAGTGATTGTTTGCCGGATTTGAGGAAGCAGGGTGTTCCAGGTGCTTAATAAAGGATTTAGGTCAAGAAACGCAGCGTGGCCTTGTGGAAAGAGCCCTGGCTTGGGGGTCAGAGACCTGGGTTCTAATCCCAATCTATTCTCCATTTACTCCCTTGGAGAACTCATTCGCTCCTATGGCTTCGACCACCACCTCTGTGTAGATGATACCCAAATCTCTATCTCCAGCCCTTGTCTCTCCCTCTCCCTCTCTCTTCAGTCTCGCATTTCGTCTTGCCTTCAAGACATCTCTACTTGGATGTCCTCCCACCACCTCAAGTTTAACACGTCCAAAGCAGAACTCCTTGTGTCCCCATCCAAACCCTGTCTTCCTCTTGACTTTCTCTTCAGTGTAGATGGCACCATCATCCTTCCTGTCTCACACGCCCATAACTTTGGCATTACCATTGACTTCTCGTTTTCATTCAACCCACATATTCAATCCATCTCTAAATCCTGTTGGTCCCACCTTCACAACATTGCAAAATTATGCCCTTTCCTCTCCATCCAAACTGCTTCCACGTTAATGCAATTACTCATCCTATCCTGCCTGTATTATGCCATAAGCCTCAATACTGTCCTCCCAACTTCCTGTCTCTGCCTACTCCAGTCCATACTTCACTCTGCTGCCAGGATCATTTTGGTACAAAAACCTTCAGGCAGAGAAGCAGCATGGCTTATTGGAAAGAGCATGGGCTTGGGAGTCAGAGGCTCCACCATTTGTCAGCTGTGTGACTTTGGGCAGGTCGCTTAACTTCTCTGTGCCTCAGTTACCTCATCTGTAAAATAGGCATAAGACTGTGAGCTCCATGTGGGACAGCCTGATTACCTTGTATCCCCCCCAGCGCTTAGAGCAGTGCTTGGCATATAGTAAGCACTTAACAAATGCTATTATTATTATTATTATTATTATTATTATTATTATTATTATTATGTCACCCCACTCCTCAAGAAAATCCAGTGGTTGCCCATCCAACTCTGCATCCAACAAAAACACCTCTCCATTGGCTTTAAAGCCTTGCCCTCTCCATCACCTTGCCCTCTCCTATCTCACCTTGCTACTTTCCTACTACAACTCAGCCCACAAATTCACTCCTCTAGTGCTAACCTTCTAACTGCTCTTTGGTCTCTCCTTTCTCACCACCGACCATTCGCCCACGTCCTGCCTCTGGCCTGGAACTGCCCCCCTCCTCAAATCCAACAGATAATTACTCTTCTCCCCTTCAAAGCCTTATTGAAGGCACATCTCCTCCAAGAGGCCTTCCCAGACTAAGCAACCCCTATTCCTTTCACCCACTCTCTTCTGCATCACCCTGACTTGCTCCCTTTGTTCTTCCCCACTCCGAGCCTCACAGCTCTTATGTACATATCTATAATTTATTTATTTGCATTGATGTCTGTCTCCCAGGCTCTAGTCTGTAAGCTCGTTGAGGGAAGGGAATGTGCCTGTTTATTGTTGTAGTGTACTCTCTCAAGCACTTTGTACAGTGTTCTGCACGCGGTAATCTCTAGGTAAATATGATTGAATGAATGAATGAATGAATGAATGAATGAATCCTGGCTTCACCACTTTTCTGCTGTCCTTCCAATTCAGACTGTGAGATTCATGTACTCTGTCTAACCTGATCATCTTGTATTTACCCCAGGACTTAGTCTACTTCCTGGGACATAGTAAGTGTGTACCAAGTACCATTTTAAAATAAGTGTCCCGTAGGAGGTGGTTTTTCAAAGGGGTTTTGGAGATCGAAGAGCTGAGGTCTGGCAGCTTTGAAGTGGGAAGAGTTCTGAGGGAAGTGTGTGAACTTGGGGATAAAAGTAGCAAAGAAGAAACAGGGTGGACGAATGAATACAGCACAAGCCTGGGAGTCAGAAGGACCACTACCTGTCTGCTGTGTTACCTTGGGCAAGACACTTCATATATCTGTGTCTCAATTTCCTCATCTGTAAAATGGGGTTTCAGACTGTGAGTTCTCTGTGGAACAGAGACCGTGTCCAACCCGATTGTCTTGTTTCTCCCCCAACATTTAGAAACGTGCTTGGCACTTAGTAAGTTCTTAAAAAGTACTGCTATTATTATCATTATTATTATTAAGAAATGAGGCCCAGTGATCTGATTATGCACAAACAATACAAGCTGGGACTCGTAGTGGAAGAAGAGCGTGGATAAGTAAGAGGGAGAGAGATGAAGGTAGTGTCTCTTCTTAATTGTGGAGAAGAATGGGAATGCTTTGAAGAGTTTTGAAAAGTGGGGAGTGAGGAGATATATACATAAATTACTCATTTATTTATACTCATTTATTTATTACTCATTATTATTTATACTACTATCTTTCTCTCTCCCCCTCTTGATTGTAAATTTGATGTGGAAAGGGAACCTGTCTACCCGGATCTGCCACTTGTGTGCTGGGTGACCTCGGGCAGGCCACTTAACTTCTCTGTGCCTCAGTGATCTCATCTATAAAGTGGGGATTAAGACCGTGAGCTCCACGTGCGACAACCTGATTATCTTGTATCTACACCAGTGCTTAGAACTGTGCTAGGCACACAGTAAACACTTAACAAATACCGTAATTATTATGATTATTACCAACTCTGTTCTATCTACAATCCTGCAAACTGAGGCCTAGTTTCTATATGTAGTATGTACTCAATGAATAACATTGATAGATTGAGTGATTTCTAACATGAAAAGTGAAAGATAGTAATGATAATAACAATGATGGCATTTGTTAAGCGCTTACTATGTGCCAAGCACTGTTCTAAGCGCTAGGGGAGATACAGGGTAATCAGGTTGTCCCACATAGGGCTCACAGTTTTTATCCCCATTTTACAGATGAGGTAACAGAGGCGCAGGAAAGTTAAGTAACTTGCCCAAAGTCACACAGCTGACAAATGCCTGAGCAAGGAATAGAACCCACGACCTCTGACTCCCAAGCCCATGCTCTTTCCACTAAGCCACGCTGCTTTTCTGAGGGATGGAATAATACTCATCATCATCGTTGGTATTTATTGCTTACTATGTGCAGAGAACTGTGCGAGACGTTTGAAGAGTACAATATAACACAGTTGGTAGTCACATTCCCTGCTTACAAGGAACGTAAGTCAAGAGAGGAAGCTTAGAGGCTAGAATTGACAGTGCTTTCCTCTCCCACCGAAGGCGGCCACCACTCTCTAGACTTTAGCCAGGAGGTAGAAGTCTGAAAAAGATGATATATGAAAGTCAATTCCTACATTTTGACATCATGTCCTCCAGCTCCAGCTCCCTGTTCTTTCCACCTGAAAGAGCAGCATATCCTATTTTTTTATGTTTTAATTTTAGCATTCCAATGTGTAAACGTTCTGGAATAGTGATTTTTGACGGAAGGAAGCGACCACAATAGCTCTCTTGGACCAAGCCCTTGGGCTTCTAACAGGAGAATGTCTAAATGCCCAACCTCTAGGGGCATAGAGAGGGGATGCAGAATCTTTTCAAAATTAGATGACCCGGTTTCAAATCCCAGCTCTGCCACTTGTCTGTTGTGTGAACCTTAGCAAGTTGCTTTACTTCTGTGTACCTCAGTTCCCTCATCTACAAAATGGGGATTCAATAACTTAATAATAATAAAATAATGATGGCATTTGTTAAGTGTTTACTATTTGCCAAGTACTATTCTAAGCGCTAGGGTAGATACAGAATAATCAGGTTATCCCACATGGGGTTCACAATTTTAAACCCCATTTTTCAGATGAGGTAACTAAGGCACAAAGAAGTGGCTTCCCCAAGATCTCAGCAGAAAAGTGGCCGAGATGAGATTAAAAACCAGATTCTTTGATTCCCAGTCCCATGCTGTTTCACTAGGTCATGCTGCTTTCTGACATCCAAGGTGGAGCACCAGAGAAGGTGGGACAGGATAGGCACACTCCCTGGGATCCGATTTAGAGATTGAAATTCATCCTGGAACGGGCTAAGTGGGGTTCTTTCAGAAAGAGTTAGAGGCAGATGTAGGGGCACAGCCTCTCTGAAGTACCTGGAGGGGGGTCCCAGCCCCCCACAAATCACCCAACAACACCCTGGGACGGTGGATGTTTGCTTGAATGATGGATATTCAAACCATCCCCTTGGATTAACCCGGCAATCTCTGTTCTGAGATCAAGTGTGGGGCAGAGCAGGGTCTCTTTGTGGATATGAAGGGCAAGGGGATGGTGACAATGGTTATTCGTTGATTCAGGTTCTGCACTCACCAGGAGACAGGCAGTGTTGGAGTCTTCTGGGCTGTGCTGAACTGGGTTGACCTCTTTTCCTCTACAGCTCAAGGATTATCACTGCATGAAAGGGTCAGTCTTCACAGAGCCCTCAGACGCAGCCCGCCTGGTGCTCAAGAGGATCTGAGAGACAAGAAAAAGGGGGCTGCCGGTGAGACTGAAGACAGCTCCGGTGGTCACTTAGAATGTCTGGTTCCAGGACAGTAAGTCAAGAGCCTTTGGGAAAGAGACTTTATTGTTGCCTCCTGGCCTGGGGGACAGGGACTTGTGGAGGTCGGAGCTTGTAGGAAGGGCAGAGCCGAGAATGCCAGTGAGACTCCCCGGAGTCTGGTGATTTTGTCTCCATGGAGATAAAGAAAAAAAACTGGTATTAACTGAGGGCTGTAGAGAGAGGCTGAGGGCTGTGGAGAGAGGCTCCAAAAGCAGAAACAGGTCTGGGATAGTTTTTTTATTATAGGTCCACTGGGGAAAGTACCACCACTTACAAAAGCAGCTTAGAGGCATGGTCTTCTTTGCTATTTTCATTGTAGTCCCAACTGTGCATGCAAAATACACCAGAGATGTTTGGTTGTGAATTTTGCCTGTGCATGTGTACGATGACTTAAATGTTGGGGCTAAATGGTGGTAACAATTATAGCAACAGTAGTAACAGTACCCACAGTATTTAGTCATTCATTCATTCAATTGTATTTACTCATCGCTTACTGTGTGCAAAGCACTGTACTAAGTGCCTGGGAGAGCACAATATAACAATAGACACATTGCCTGCCCACAGTGAGTAATTGCATTAATTAAGTGCCCACTGAATACAATACGTGCTTGGGAGAGTACAACAGAAATCACAGACTCATTCTCTGCCCTCAGAGAGCTTACAGTCTTGTAGTAGTAATGGCATTTAATGAGTGCCCACTGCCTTCAACACTAGGGTATTTACAAACCGATCAGGCCTGATACAGTCCCTGTCCCACATGGAACTCATAGTCTGTAAGTAGGAGGGAGAGCAGTTATTGAATACCCAATTTGCAGATGAGGAAACTGAAGCCCAAAGAAGTTAAGTCACTCATCCAAGGTCACTCAGCAGAAAAGTAGTGGAGCTGGAATTAGTAGCCAGATCCTTCTGACTTCCAAACCCATGCTCTATCCACTAGGCCATGTTGCTTTGGGTCTAGGGGAAAGAACATGCCCCTGGGAATTGAGAAACCCTGAACAAGTAATAACAATAATAATAATAACAATAATAATAATAATAATTGTGACATTTGTTAAGCGCTTACTCTGTGCCAGGCACCAAGGTATGCACAGGGGAAGATACAAGAAAATCAGAGTGGACACAGTCCCTGTCCCACAATGGGGCTCACAGTCTTAATCCCCAATTTACAGATGAGGTAACTGTGGCACAGAGAAGTGAAGTTACTTGCCCAAAGTCATGCAGCAAACAGGCGGTGGAGCTGGGATTAGAACCCAGGTCCTCTTGACTCCAAGGCCCGAGCTGTATACACTAGTCCAATTTCAGCCCCAGCTCTGCCTGCTGGTATTGGGCCACTTCTGGAGGAGGCTTCTGTCCAAAGAATCACCATTGTATGAGGTGGGTAGGATCCAGTAGGAATCCCCAAAAGAGATGGATATTGTGGACAGCAAAGATGTCCATGGAAGACTGGAGTTCTGGTCCTAGCTTTACGACTCTCTGTTGTGACCTTGGGCATGCCATTTAACTTCCCTGTGCCTAAGTTTTCTCCTCTGTCAAATGGGGAGCAAACACCTCTCCACCTGATTTTTATTTCAATGTCCATCACCCCCTCCTGACTGCAAGCTCATGGTGGGCAGGGAACATGTCTACCAACTTGATTATATTGTTATATCGTATGCTCCCAGGCCTTTAGTACAGTGCTCTGCACACAGTAAGCATTCAATAAATAAGGCTGATCAGGTTAAAAAGCAATGTGGCCTACTGGAAAGAGCATGGGACTAGGAGACAAAGAGAGTCATGGGTTCTAATCCTGGCTCAGCCACTTGTCTGCTGTGTAACCTTGGGCAAGTCACTTCACTTCTCTATGCCTCAGCTACCTCCATCTGTAAAATGGGGATTGAGACTGTGAGCCCCACATCGGACAGGGACTCTATCCAACCCGATTTGCTTTATTCTACTCCAGCTCTTAGTGCAATGCCTTTCACATAGAAAGCGCTTAATAAATACCAGGATTATTATCATTATTATTACTGTTATTATTATTAATAGGGGTTCTATTCCTAGCTCCTCCATTTGCCTGTTGTGTGACCTTGAATAATTCATTTCACTTGTCTGTGTCTCAGTTGCCCATCTTCAACCGCTCACTCCATCTTCAACCGCTCACTCTCCACTGGTTCCTTCCCCTCAGCCTTTAAAAATGCCTTACGTCTTCCTCATCCTAAAAACCCCCCTCTTGACCCCACCTCCCCTTCTAGTTATCGCCCTCCCTCCTACCATTCCTTTCCAAACTCCTAGAACGAGTCATCTACACTCGCTGCCTCGATTCTTCAACGCCAGCTCTCTCCTTGATCCCCTCCAATCTGGATTCAGTCCCCTACACTTCAACGAAACTGTCCTCCCAAAGGTCACCAATGACCTCCTTCTACCCATATCCAACGGCTCCTAATCTATCCTAATCCTCCTCGACCTCTCAGCTGCCTTCGACAATGAGGACCACCCCCTTCTCCTGAACACGCTAGCCAACCTTGGCTTCACAGACTCCATCTTCTCCTGGTTCTCCTCTTATCTCTCCGGCCGTTCATTCTCAGTCTCCTTTGTGGGCTCCTCCTCCCCCTGTCATCCCCTTACTGTAGGGGTTCCTCAAGGGTCAGTGCTTGGTCCCCTTCTGTTCTCTATCTATACTCAGTCCCTTGGTGAACTCATTCGTTCCCACGGCTTCAACTATCACCTCTACCCTTATGACCCCCAAATCTATATCTCTGCCCCTGCTCTCTCTCCCTCCCTTCAGGCTCGTGTCTCCTCCTGCCTTCAGGACATCTCCATCTGGATGTCTGCCCGCCATCTAAAACTCAGTATGTCCAAGACTGAACTCTTTATCTTCCTTCCCAAACCCTGCCCTCTCCCTAGCTTTCCCATCACTATAGGCACTACCATCCTTCTCATCTCACAAGCCCGCATCCTTGGAGCTATCCACGACACCGCTCTCTCGTTCACCCCACACAACCAATCCTTCATCAAAACCTGCCGGTCTCACCTCCACATCGCCAAGATCCTCCCTTTTCTTTCCATCCCAACCGCTACCTTGTTGGTTCAATATTTCATCCTATCCCGACTGGATTACTGCATCAGCCTCCTCTCTGATTTCCCATCCTCCAGTCTCTCCCCGCTTCAGTCTATACTTCACTCTGCTGCCTGGATTATCTTTGTACAGAAACTCTCTAGGCATGTTACTCTCCTCAAAAATCTCCAACCTACGAATCAGGCAAAAACTCCTCACCCTCGGCTTCAAGGCTCTCCATCACCTCGCCCCCTCCTATCTCACCTCCCTTCTATCCTTCTACAGCCCATCCCGCACCCTCCACTCCTCTGCTGCTAACCTCCTCACTGTACCTCGTTCTCGCCTATCCTGCTGTCAACCCCCAGCCCACGTCCTCCCCCTGGACTAGAATGGTTCTCCCTCCACACGTCCGCCAAGCTAGCTCCCTTCCTCCTTTCAAAGCCCCACTGAGAGCTCACCTCCTCCAAGAGGCCTTCCCAAACTGAGCCCCCTTTTTTCTTCTCTTCCTCCTCCCCGGCCTACTCCTTCCCCTCCCCACAGCACTTGTATATATTTGTATAGATTTATTACTCTATTTATTTTACTTGTACATATTTACTATTCTATTTATTTTGTTAATGATGTGCATATAGCTATAATTCTATTTGTTCTGACGATATTGACACCTGTCTACATGCTTTGTTTTGTTGTCTGTCTCCCCCTTCTAGACTGTGAACCCATTGTTGGGTAGGGACCGTCTCTATATATTGCTGACTTGTACTTCCCAAGCGCTTAGTACAGTGCTCTGCACACAGTAAGCGCTCAATAAATACGATTGAATGAATGAATTAATGTTATACTGTACAACCTCAATCGCTTAGTACAATGTTCTGAACCCAGTAAGTGCTCCATAAAGACCATTTATCGATTGATTAAGTTATTCTTTTGCCTTCTCCGGTGGCCAAGATTCCCTTTCCCTTCTCTCATTTCCCCTCCACTGACTTTCCTGATTATGGTGGCCATTTGTCCTATTTCCCACTGAACAGTGTGGATCTCATGCAGTCATCATTATGGTCATTAATGTTATTTTTTGAGTACTTACTGTGTGCAAAGCACTGCATGAAGCACTTGGAAGTGTACAATACAACAGAGTTTGTAGATACACTCCCTGCATACAGTGAACGTACAGTCTATGGGGGGAGACTTCTCTTCAAATTCCACAGAATTGGCTGTCATACGGTCATTCTGGTATATGTATAAGTAAGTTTCCTTGGTAAAGATATAGAAGTGGTTTACCATTGCCCTCTTCCACGCAGTAAAAATCTGAGTCTCTGTCATTGTCTTTGATCAACGTTTTGATCACTTGATTATCCGTCTTTGACTCTTTCCCATGCCACTGCTGCCTAGCACATGTGAAGCGACTTTGTTGCTTTGGCTTAGACTTTTCCATTATGGATTACCCTATATGGCATAGCTCCGAGCTTCATTAGCATACACAAACTCCCCTGTCATGATAAGATGTCGATTCATAGGAGAGATGGGGAGACAAATATTAAATAATCAATCAGTGGCATTTATTGGGAGCTTACTGTGTGCAGAATACGGTATTAAGAGCTTGGGAGAGTACAATACAATAGAGTTGGTAGACACATTCCCTGCCAATAGCGAGCTTACAGTTTAGAGAGGGAGACAGACATTAATTAACTAATCAATGCAGAGTACTTGATGAAGTTCTTGGAAGAGTAGGGTTCAACAGTGTTGGCAATAATAATAATAATTATTATTTTGGCAGTTGTTAAATGCTTACTATGTGCCAAGTACTGTTCTAAACACTGGGGTAGATACGAGACAATCAGGCTGTCCCACATAGGGTTTACAGCCTTAATCCCCATTTTACAGATGAAGTTACTGAGGCACAGAGAAGTTATGTGGCTTGTCCAAGGTCAAACAGCAGACAAGTGGCAGAGCTGGGATTAGAATCCAGAGTTTACAATCTAGAAACCAGTTTACAGAGTAGAGTCCAGCCCCTGTCTCGTGCAGAGACAATATTGAGGGAGATGGACATGTACTAATGGGGATGGGCAAGGGAGAGGATCTGGGAGATTGGAGAGGGAGATTGTAAGTGACCAGATCAAGGAAGACTGCTCCTAACTGAGCACCCCATCATCGTGTGGCCTTGGGCAAACCACTTCACTTATCAGTTCCTCAGTTACCTCAACTGTAAAATGGGGATTAAAACTGTGAGCCCCACGTGGGGCAACCTGATTACCTTATATTAGCAGCTAGGACAGTGCTGGGCACATAGTAAGTACTTAACAAATACCACAATCCCCTCAGTTGTGTGGTTCCCCAACCTCCTCGAACTCTGGCCCCAACCACCTGAATCCAGTCCTGTGTTGGGAGTCAGGGCAATTGGGTGGTGAAGCAAAGGGCATTAAGAGGTGGATGAAAGTGCTGGAGGTAGCAGGGGGCAAAGCAAGGGGAAGAAAAGAGTGGGGATGCAGGAGGGCTGATGGTTCTGGACACCACTGGGCATTAGTCGACAGGAGTGACTAACTTTTGCGTTCTTACTTTCTGTGAGTGGATTGAGAGTGGATCTTTGTGATAAAAAATCAGGCTATCCTTGCTTTGGGTAAAGGAAATATGGAATAACAAAAAAATAAACAACTCAACCAATGACCAAATCCTGGGTTATTTATGCTTGTATAGAGCGGGGTTCAGGCACACTCAGGTTGGCCAACAATAGCACACATAATTACTGGATACACAAGCATATGTGACCAAGTGTGTTACATAATTGGAATGAAACATAACCTAAGGACCCCACATTAAAACATGTTCCAGGTGGCGTCTCTGACCACCTACATTTCTCCAAAACTATTACGCTACCCATAAACACACATGCGGCTTCTGGGCCATGTTACCCATCAGCAGTTACCGAGGTTGGAGGGGAGGGGGGAGCCTGCCATTCAAAATAAAAACACCAGACTGGACTTAGACTAGGGAAAACCCAGATTGTTCAGTGTCCAATCATGCTCTAGGGCCACTTGAGTATAACACTAGTGGAGCAGTGTGAGCCCTGATGAACCTCAAAGGATGATATCACCAACGAACTCCGTAGTCTCCAGGTAACAAGGCCTCTCAGACTGAGCTCAGGGCTGGTCTTCCCAGGGGAGCCCACCCCCACACCCTGCACAGCGGCTGCTTCAAGGGGACTGCGGAGTCATCGGGGGACCATTAAGGACAGGTTACCTCCCGGTGCTTTTCCTGTCACAGCCATGACTGTACAAGAGGAGATAAGGAGAGGTGAACATCCAGAATCAGCAGGGACCCCTAACCCTAGACCATTCCAGCGAGTCGGAGGTAGGGGACTGATGGTGAAAACAGATGAGAAAGTTAACCTGTACAATTTCTTCACTTCAAAGTGATATTTTTTATTTGGGGCATTTATTACGGCCTCACTATGAGCTAATGGCTAGGGCCATTAGCCACAGGATAATAAGAACAGACCTTGTGCCAATCAGGGCTCAAGAGCTAAGTGACAGGGAGAGAGCAGAGAGAGCTATATCCCCCATTCTACAGAGTAGGAAATTGAGGCCCAGAGAGTTACAAGGACTGTCAGTGAAAGAGCTGGGACCAGAACCCAGGTCTTGTAGTCTTACCACTAGCCCATGCTACCTCCAAGGTAAAGAGATCTTTCCTAAGGAAAATCTCGGACTTTTTCTTTGAAGTGGTTACTTCATCATCTTCATCAGTGGTATTTATGGAGCGCTGACTTTGTGCAGAGCACTGTACTAAGCACTTGGGGGGAGGGGCACAGTACAATAGACTTGGTAAACCTGTTCCCTGTCCACAACAAAATTACAGTCCAGAGGGGGATATAGACATTAAAATAAATACATTATAATATATAATTCATAGATCTGTACATACCTGTGAGTACCCCTTGATTTTCTCATGGATGAGATTTCTGAGCGGAACCAGGATTCTATCTTTTATTCATTTTTCCCTTGGCAAAACTGGAAGCAGAAGGCTGAGCTGTGGATCTCCTCGGCTGATGTCGAAAGGGGTGTTGGGTTGGAGAAGGGTATAAGCCTAGAAAGAGGGAAAATGGTGTGAATTTGCTCACCCACTCTCAGGGAATAGGAATTCCCAATCACAGAGGGAGAAATTATCATGGAACCCTGAAAATATATATTTGTCTGTGCATGCATTTTGTGTGCGTTTGTGTGTGCATGCCAATTTGTAAATGCACTTAATAATTATAAACAATAATTAGGGGATTTGTTAAGCACTTACTATGGGACCATCACTGTTCTGAGTTCTGTATTAGATACCAGATAATCATGATGGACACACAGTTCTCGTCCCACGTGAGGCTCACAGTCTAGGTATGAGGTAGAGCAGGCAACTGAGGCACAGAGAAGTGAAATGATTGTCCATAAGTCACACAGTAACCTAGTGGTCCTCTGACTTCCAGGACAGTGCTTTTTCCACTAGGCCATGCTGCTTCTCCATTACTTGTGTAGTGGAGTGTGTTTACATATGTGGAGGTGTATATTTGAGGTCTCGTGAGTGAATTACTTTTTGTACATTGGTGCACATGCGCATATGTATAGGAATGTGACCAAATGTACAGACAGCCCTTGGCCAATCCGCTTCTTTGTGCAAGTCACTGACAGAAAATCCCCCAGGAAATAACCCGGTCGTCGCCTGAGGGGACGGCGCAGCCAGCCGGAGACCCAAGAGGGGGAGGGAGGATCCTGACAGCTCTCACCACTAGCCCAGACCTTCCTGTCACAGCCACCCGCGCCCAGGACCGACGAGAATGAGTGAGCCTCTCTCTCAGCAGAGTTCGATGCTCCCAAGCCCAGGACGGGCCCGGTGTCTCCGGATAGAAGCAGGGGATAGGTGAGGGGCAGGGAAGGGAAATTTCAAAGGCAGCCAAGGAAAACACAGGAATTTTCCTGTTCTTTCTTAATAATAGTAATTGTGGTGCTTATTAAGTGCTTACCATGTGCCAAACAACATACCCAATGCTGGAGTAGATATGATATAATCAGATTGGACAGCGTTCCCGTCCTATGTGGGGCTAATCGTCTTAAACCACATTTTACAGATGAGGGAAGCGAGGAATAGAAAAGTTCAGTGGCTTGCCCGAGGTAGCACAGCAGGTAAGTGGCAGAGCGGGGATTAAGACCAAGGTCCCCTAGTCTCCCAGGACCATCCTCTTCCATTCATTCATTCATTCATTCATTCAATCGTATTTATTGAGCGCTTACCGTGTGCAGAGCACTGTACTAAGTGCTTGGGAAGTACAAGTTGGCAACATATAGAGACGGTTGCTACCCAACAACGGGCTTACAGTCCAGAAGGGGGAGACAGACAATAAAACAAAGCATGTAGACAGGTGTCAAGTTGTCAGGACAAATAGAAATAAAGCTATACATCATTAACAAAATAAATAGAATAGTAAATTTGTATAACTAAAACAAATAGAGTAGAAAATCTGTCCAAACATATATACAGGTGCTGTGGGGAGAAGGGAAGGAGGGAGGGAGGGAGGATGGGGAAGAGGAGAGGAAAAAAAGGGGCTCAGTCTGGAAAGGCCTGACGTGAGCTCTCAGTAGGGCTTTGAAGGGAGGAAGAAGGCTAGATTGGTGGATGTGCAGAGGGAGGGCATTCCAGTCCACGGGAAGGACGTGGGCTGGAGGTCGATGGCGGGACAGGTGAGAACTAGGTACAGTGATGAGGTTAGCGGCAGATGAGTGGAGGGTGCGGGCTGGGCTGTAGAAGGAGAGAAGGGAGATGAGGTAGGAGGAGGCGAGGTGATGGAGAGCCTTGAAGCCGAGAGTGAGGAGTTTTTACTTGATTCGTACGTTGACTGGCAGCCACTGGAGAGTTTTGATAAGGGGAGTAACGTGTCTATGGCGTTTCTGCTTAAAGATGAACCGGGAAGCAGGGTGAAGTACAAACTGAAGCGGGGAGTGACAGGAGGATGGAAGATCAGAGAGGAGGCTGATACATTAACCCAGTAGGGATAGGATGAGTGAATAAACCACCAAGGTAGTGGTTTGGATGTAAAGGAAAAGGCGGATTTGGCGATATTGCGGAGGTGAGACCGGCAGGTTTTCGTGATGGATTGGGTGTGACGGGTGAACGAGAGAGCGGAGTCGATGATGACACCAAGGTTGCAGGCTTGTGAGACGGGAAGGATGGTAGAACAGTGCTCTGCACATAGTAAGCGCCTAACAAATGCCATTATTATTATTATTATTAGTGCCGTCTATTTATTTTATTTCCACATATTTAATATTCTATTTATTTTGTTAATTATGTGCCTATAGCTATAATTCCATTTATTCTGACGATTTTGACACCTGTCTACATGTTTTGTTTTGTGGTCTGTCTCCCCCTTCTAGAATGTGAGACTGTTGTCGGGTAGTGACCGCCTCTAGATGTTGCCGGCTTGTACTTCCCAAGGGCGTAGTACAGTGCTCTGCACACAGTAAGCGCTCAATAAATACGATTAAATGAATGAATGAATGCTTATTTTACTGCCATCGCATGTTAATTCTTAACTGCTCTTTGTGATGTCCTCATCTGCTTATTTTTTGCCACCACGTATTAATTGTTATCTGCTCTCTGTTCTCTGAGGAAAAAGGGTGCTCAGCCTTGGAAGGACTCCTGGAGGATGTGAGATCTCATTAGAGCTTTGAACTCCTCCACCCCTCGCACCCTTCCCTTCCTCCCCGCCCTCCATAGCTGCTGCCAAGTGTGGCCTTTGGAACCCCTGCTTCCTTATAGGTAAGCAACCTTTCATCCTGGACCCATTCCTTTCCAGCTCTCTCCTCCTCCTCGCCCTAACTGAAACATGGCTCTCTCTCCGGATGACACGGTCTCTTCTGCTGCTCTCTCCTCTGGACGGGAGGAGTTGAGGGATGCCGCTAGTACAGAAGGATTCTGGGGAGGGGGTGAGCGGGAGGGATGTTGGTGGGGAAAGGGAGGGAAAGAGCTGGGTGGGAGAGGGTAAGGGGAAGGTTTGGAATAGGAAGATCAGTTGGGAGCAGGGAAATTGATAGCTCATCATGATGAGATCAGCAAGGTAAATGACAGCACAGAGAGAAGTTAACAATTAACATGCAGTAGCAATGATGCAGTAGCAATAATAAAATAAGTAGCTGATGCCATCACAGGGAGTAGTTAACAATTAAAATGCTATGGCAATAATAAAATATGCAGATGATGATATCACAGAGAGCAGATAATTAATATGTGATGGCAAGAAATAAGCAGATGATGAAATCACAGAGAGCAGTTAACAATTAACATGCGATGGCAGTAAAGTAAGCATTCATTCATTCAATCGTATTTATTGAGCGCTTACTGTGTGCAGAACACTGTTCTAAGCCCTTGGGAAGTAGAAGTCGGCAACATCTAGAGAGGGTCCCTACCCGACAACAGGCTCACTGTCTAGGAGGGGGAGATACACAACAAAACAAAACATGTGGACAGGTATCAAAATCGTCAGAATAAATAGAATTATAGCTATATGCACATCATTAAGAAAATAAATGGTACATTAAATATGTGCAAGTAAAATAAACATAATAATAAATCTGGACAAGTGCTGTTGGGAAGGGAAGGATGTAGGAAAGGGGGGATGGAGAGGAGATGAAAAAGGGGGCTCAGTCTGGGAAGGCCTCCTGGAGGAGCTGAGCTCTCAGTATTGCTTTGAAGGGAGAAAGAGAGCTAGCTTGGCGGATGTGCAGAGGGACGGCATTCCAGTCCAGGGGAAGGATGTGGGCCGGGGGTAGACGGCGGGACAGGTGAGAACGAGGCCCAGTGAGGAGGTTAGCGCTGGCGGAGGAGCGGAGGGTGCGGGCTCGGATGGAGAAGGAGGGAAGCGAGGTGAGGGAGGAGGGGGCGAGGTGATGGCTCTCTTCCTCCCTTCAAGCTATCTAACTCTCTTCCTCCCTTCAAGGCCCTGCTGAGAGCTCACCTCCTCCAGGAGGCCTTCCCAGACTGAGCCCCTTCCTTCCTCTCCCCCTCGTCCCCCTCTTCACCCCCCCATCTTACCTCGTTCCCTTCCCCATAGCACCTGTATATATGTATATATGTTTGTACATATTTATTACTCTATTTATTTATTTATTTCTTTTACTTGTACATATCTTTCCTATTTATTTTATTTTGTTAGTATGTTTGGTTTTGTTCTCTGTCTCCCCCCTTTTAGACTGTGAGCCCACTGTTGGGTAGGGACTGTCTCTATATGTTGCCAATTTGTACTTCCCAAGCGCTTAGTACAGTGCTCTGCACATAGTAAGCGCTCAATAAATACGATTAATGATGATGATGATGATGATGGAGAGCCTTGAAGCCGAGAATGAGGAGTTCTATCTACTCCATTTTTAGTACAGTGTCTAGCACATATTGAGCGTGAAAGGTTACCATAAAAACACCCAGGATTCCCTCCAATCCAAAGATTTTCTCCTCCCCTGTGCACCGTTCTCTGGAATATTATTCTCATCCCTATCTTTTCTAAATATCCTTAGGCAGTCAGTGTCAATTCCCAGAAAATGACCAATGTCACCGTGAAGACAGAATTCCTTCTCCTGGGTTTCTCGGAGGTCCGGGAGCTGCAGCTGGTCCACGTCGCGCTGTTCCTCCTGGTCTACCTGGCGGCCCTGACGGGGAATCTCCTCGTTGTCGCTGCCACCGTCCTCGACCAGTGCTTCCACAACCCCATGTAGTTCTTCCTCAGGAACCTGTCCCTCATCGACCTCTGCTACATCTCCTTCACCGTCCCCAACTCCATCCACAACTCCCAAACAAACAAGAGATCCATCTCCCTAGTGGGCAGTGCCGTCCAGGTCGTCTCCGTGTCCTAGTTTGCCCCCTCAGAGCTGTCCATCCTCATGGTGATGTTCTACGACTGCTATGCTGCCATCTGCCTCCCCCTGAGCTACGAGGTCATCATGGCTCGAAGGGCCTGTGGGAAGATGGCCACCGCCTCCTGGCTCATCGGGGGCCTGTTTGCAGTAATGTGTTCAGATGGGAGGTCCTCCCTGTCCTTCTACAGGTCCAACACCGTTCCCCAGTTCTTCTGTGACATCCCCCCTCTGCTGTAGATCATCTGCTCTGAGAAGCACATCGCTATCGATGCGACTGTGATTCTTGGGACAACCTTACGTGTCGTCTGCGTCATTCCCATCGTCGTCTCGTACGCCCGCATCTTCTGGGCCATCCTGAGGATGCCGGCTGCCGAGAGCCGGGTCAAGGCCTTCTCCACCTGTCTGCCACACCACGGTGTCGTCTCTGTTTTCCTCTCTGCGGGGGTATTTGTCTACATCAAGCCGCCATCAGATTCTTCCTCGATCGTGGATCAGCTAGTGTCCGTGTTCTCCACGGTGGTGTCCCCCGCCCTGAACCCCCTCATCTACAGCCTGAGGAACTGGGACATGAAGGCCGCCATGGGCAGGATCCTAAAAGGGTCAGTAGCCTGGCCTCCGCTCTGGAACAAAATGTCTCCTTCCTTGTGCAAATCGTCTCACCCCACCACTCAAACAAGGAATTGCCCGTGGACTTAGCCAGATACTTAGCTGTCTTTTAGGGTTCACAGAAAACGCTGGACGTCGATGAATTGTCAAAGTCTGGGAGGGAGGCGGCTAAGACTGAAATAGGATTGACAATCCAGTTTGGGGGAGGCATAATGGCCAAAAGGAAGGGGAGTCCCTGTAGACTGTTAGCTCATTGTGGGCAGGGAATGTGTTTAACAACTCTGTTGTACCGAACTCTCCCAAGCGCTTAGTACGGAAAAACCAGTTTGGGGGTGGTTCTAATCCCTGCTCTGCCACTTATCTTCTGTGTGACCTTGGGCTAGTCTCTTAACTTCTCCGTACCTCAGTTACCTCATCTGTAAAGTGGGGAATAAGACCGTGAGCCTCACGTGGGGCGACTCGATTACCATGTATCTACCCCAGTGCTTAGAACAGTGCTTGGTACATGGTAAGTGTTAAACAAATACCATAATTTTTTTTTAATTTTCTCATGGCCTAAAGGAATAGGAATCGCTCTAGCTGTAAGGCAGGGAACCTGTCTACCAACTCTGTTATATTGAACTTTTCCAAGTACTTAGAACAGTGCTGAGTCGAGAGTAAGTGCTCAATAAATTTGATTGATTGATTGAGACGAGTTCTGATGTCAGCTCTGCTACTGTCCTGCTGTGTGACCTAGGGGCAGTGACTTAACAACCCCAGGATTTCTCTTCCTCTTACACTCTGAGTCCCTGTGGGTCACAAATTGTGTCTGAACTGATTCTTTGTTTCTACTCCAGCACGTGGAACAATTTAGGCACAGAACCTCTTAATAAATCCGATAATGATATCATTGTTAGTAATGACTATGAAAATATAATGATACGCTCTTTAGCATGGCTTTGGGGGTGGGAATGAAAGTTGGAAAATGGGAGGTGGTATGGGAGAAGGGAGGAAAGGATGACTGCAGCTCCATTTGCCTTGTCAAATCTGTCCTCTCTCAGCAGTCCATCTTTCCCTCCATCCATTCATCTATCCCTCCATCCATCCAGAGCACGGGCTTGGGAGTCGGAGGTTGCAGGTTCTAATCCCAGTTCTGCTACTTGTCTGCCGTGTGACCTTGGGCAAGTCACTTCACTTCTCTGGGCCTCAGTTCCCTCACTTGCAAAATGGGGATTAGACTGTGAGCCCCATGTGGGACAGGGACTGTGTCCAACCTGATTACCTTGTATCTACTCCAGCACTTAGAACAGTGCTTGGCACATAATAAGCACTTAACAAAGACCATAGTTATTACTACTATTATTATCAATGGTATTTATTGACCTCATTCTGGGTGCAAAGCACTGTAGTAAGCTCTTAGGAGAGTTTAAAAGAGATAAAATTGCATTGTTCCTGCTCTCCAGGAGATTATGATCTAATGGGGGAGCTAGACACAAAATAGATTACAGAGGAGGAAGGAGAGAAGGGAAAGATGAGAAAGAGGATGAACGCTTGCATAAAGAGTAAAGTTTATATTGTCAGTATGAGCAGAGCTTCAGCGGATTTGCAGTCGGGACAAGTCAGAAGAAGCAACGTGGCCTAATGGGTAGAGCACGGGCCTGCGATTCAAACGGACATGGGTTTTGAGCCCGGCTCCACCACATGTCTTTTGTGTGACCTTGGGCAGGGTCGCTTAGCTTCTCCGTCCCTCAGTTCCCTCATCTGTAAAACGGGGATTGAGATGTGAGCCCCAGTTGGGACACGGACTCTGTCCACACTGATTAACTTGTAACTACTCCAGCACTTAATATAGTCCCTGATATACAGTAAACGCTTCAAAAAAGCCAGGAGAAAATGGTAAAGTGGGCTGATTTACTGACAGATTGAGTGTCTCAGGTTGGGAATTAGACAAAGGTGAAACCATTCGCAGTGGCTAAAGACAGTCATTAAAAACAGGACCCGTTGGGACGCTGGGTTGAAGATGCCACTGCCTCCGCAGGAACCCCTAGGGCCGGCACCGTCGCTGACGGTGCAGGGACCGGGCTCCCGTCTCCCAGGAGCCTCAGGAACCACGTGACCAAAAGGTGTTTGGCTCGTTCACGTCACGAGGTTCCCTCAGCAGGGTCCCAAGCCATCCTCCAGGGATCCCCCCGGAGCAGCTCCTGCTTTATAGCGACGAGTGCCCGTCTGGAGAGCTTCTCAGGGTCTGAGGCAGAGCAGAGAGGGATTGGGGGCTCCTCTCTGCTCCTTCCTGGCTGACCGAACCCAGGAGTCTGAAGGGAAAGAAGGGACCAGCCCAGTCCTGCAGAGGTCAGCGACACACAGCCCCATACTGCTCCGGTGAGAGTGACCAGGGATGAATGGGATGGAGGGGTGGGGGCACGAGGATGAGGATGGAAGAGATGGAGCCAGTCTGGGGCCGAAGATGGGGTTCGGACAATGGTCCCGGCCCCAACTGGGCAGGGGTGCTAACGGGATGGGAGGTGTTTTCCAGTTCAGTAACCCCCAACCGTCACACCCTTCTCCTCCTTCCTCCTCAAAGCTCGCTACCATGCCAACTACCCCCCGGGCTACAGTGCTCCAAGACAGTGTCAGCACTGTGGACAGTCACTTTGGCCTTCAGTAGGCCCCAGAAGCCCTTGCAGAGGGTCAATGACAGGCAGGGTTGAAAGAGCATGGCCAGCTTTGGAAAGCCACTAGCAATATCAGCAATTCCTCCCTGTAAGGGTTCTTCCCAAATGTTGGGAGAAGGCAAACAGTAGGAAAGGTTTTAATCCCTGCCCTCAAGAACTTTTCAGCCTACTGGGATAGGTTGACACGGTATAATGTATTATCGACCGATTAATCTTGAATCATATTGATTGAGCACTTATTGAGTGCACTAAGCACTTGGATAGTAATAATAATGGAAGTAGTACTTGTTAAGCCCTTACTCTATCCCAAGCTCTGTCCTAAGCACTGGGGTAGATACAAGATAAGCAGGTTGGTTACACTTCTTGGTCCACATGGGGCTCATAGTCTTAACCCCCATTTTACAGGTGACGTAACTGAGGCTCAGAGAAGTTAAATGTCTTGCCCATGGTCACACAGCAGACATGAGGCATAGCTGTAATTAGAACCCAGGTCGTTCTGACTCCCAAGCCCGTGCTCTATCCACTTTAGAACACCATTACAGACATATTCCCTGCCCCTTCTAAAAGGAAAAAAAGAATGGAAAGATGAATATGCAATTATTGGGTGCCATTTAACAGATGGGGAAACTGAGGTCCAGAGAAGTGAAGGGACTTGCCCAAGGTCCCAGAGCAGCAAAGGAACAGAGACAGGATTAGAATCCAAGTCCTCTGACTCCCGCTAGGCTATGTTTGGGAGAGTACAATAAAACAGAGCTCGTAGATATGTATTCTCCCTTCAAGGAGCTCACAGTCAAGAAGAGAACTCCTGGGCCCATGCTTTTTCCACTAAGTGAGGATAGAAATAAGTTGATCCGCACTTGAGTTAGGTGAAGTGGGATTAGAGGGCTGGGAAATGAATCGGGGAAGCTGATTGGAGGAGGGGTGGATTTTAGCAGTGCTCAGAATTCGGAAAGAACTGTGATCTCTCTGATTCTGAGTGGAGAAGAGAGGGAGGTCCAGGCTAGGATGGAAACGGGAGAGTCGATCGTGAGTAAATACTAGAAAGTTGCTTTGAGAGCCGAGAAGACGGGTTGAACGATGGAAAGGGAGTGAACTGCAGTCATAGAGTGGAGACTCTTCAAGCCTATCATGAGTTTTTGTTTCTTGTGAAAAGACACAGTTGTCCTGAGCGGAGGTTGAGGAGAGGAGAGATGTAGGCTGAGCGATGCTTTAGGAAATGACTAGATGAGATATGCTTGTGTTTGTGTGTATACAAGTGGGAATGCAGATATGTTGTCAAATGTAATCAGCTTGGTGTATATGTGGGTTTTATTTTTACTGTTTGTTATAGGGTATCGTTAAGTGCTTATTATATGCCAGGCACTGTACTAAGCACTGGGGTGGAAACAAGCTTATTAAGTTGGACACAGTCCATACCCCACTTGGTCCTTTCAGTCATAATCTCCAATTTACAGATGAGGTAACTGAGGCACAGAGAAGGTACGTGACTGGCCCCAGGTCATAAAGCAGACAAGGGCAGAGACAGGATTAGAATCCAGGTCCTTCTGTCTACCAGGCTCATTCTCTCTCCACTAAATGGATAAATTTATGTATAAAGGCCATTCTTGTTTGACTCTAAAACCACTGAAAAAAATTCACTACAGTCATGTCCATATTTTTACGTCTCTGACCTCTCCTATCCGCTATTCATTTTAGTTTGTCTCCTCAACCAAAAATAATACTCCTGATAGTTATTAAGCGCATACTACGTTCCAAGCAAAGTATTAAGTGCTGGAGGAGATGCAGGACCATCTGGTAGAACACAGTCTGTGTCCCACAAGGGATTCCCAGAATAAATAGGAGGGAAAACAGATATTGAATCCTCATTTTACAATTGAGAAAACTGAGATGTAGATAAATTGTCACTTTCCCATTGCGATGCAGCAGAGAACTGGTAGAGTTGGGATTAGAACCCAGGTTCTCTGTCTCCCAGGCCTGTGGTCTTCCCAATAGCACCCTACATCTACACAGTTTGAAGCTTGATGCTTCCAATAGAATGGAAGTTCCCTGGGGGTAGCGATTAAATGTATTAATACCAAGTCCTCTGTAGGTACTAAATGAATAGAACTCTTTGACTTAGTCCTTTTCCTTCACCCCCAACATCGATGTCTCTGAATTGAAGTCTTCCCTCTTTCTGTGCAGGGAGTCGACATCATGCCCCAGAAATGGTCAGTGTCTCTACCGTGAACTCAGAGATCATTTTGAATTCAATAATTGTCTCCTCTCCATAGAGAGTCATTCATTCATTCAATCGCATTTATTGAGCGCTTACTGCATGCAGAGCACTGTACTAAACGCTTGGGAAGTACAAGCCGGCAACATATAGAAACGGTCCCTACCCACCAAAGGGCTCACAGTCTAGAAGGGGGAGACAGACAACAAAACAAAACATGTAGACAGGTGTCAGAATCGTCAGAACAAATATAATTTAAGCTAGATGCACATCATTAGCAAAATAAATAGAATAGTAAATATGTACAAGTAAAATAAATAGAGTAAAAAATCTGTACAAACATACATACAGGTGCTGTGGGGAGGGGAAGGAGGTAAGACGGAGGGGATGGGGAGGAGGAGAGGAAAAAGGGGGCTCAGTCTGGGAAGGCCTCCTGGAGGAGGTGAGCTCTCAGTAGGGCTTGGAAGAGAGGAAGAGAGCTAGCTTGGCGGATGAGTGGAGGGAGGACATTCCAGGCCAGGGGAAAGACGTGAGTACGAGGTACAGTGAGGAGGTTAGCGGCAGAGGAACGGAGGGTGCGGGCTGGGCTGTAGAAGGAGAGAATGGAGGTGAGGTAGGAGGGGTCGAGGTGATGGAGAGCCTTGAAGCCGAGAGTGAGGAGTTTTTGCTTGATTCGTAGGTTGACAGGCAGACACTGGAGAGTTTTGAGGAGAGTGTAACATGCCCAGAGCGTTTCTGCACAAAGATAATCCGGGCAGCAGGGTGAAGTATAGACTGAAGTGGGGAGAGACAGGAGGATGGGAGATCAGATAGGAGGTTACTGCAGTAATCCAGTCGGGATAGGATGAGAGATTGAACCTGCAAGGTAGCGGGTTGGATGGAGAGGAAAGGGAGGATCTTGGCGATGTTGCTGAGGTGAGACCGGCAGGTTTTGGTGAGGATTGGATATTTGGGGTGAACGAGAGAGAGGAGTCGAGGATGACACCAAGGTTGCGGGCTTGTGAGACAGGAAGGATGGTAGTGCAATTGTGTGGTAGAGCTGGAATCACCAGCAAGTGTCCTGTCAGTTCCTTCACAAATCTCATCAATGGACTCTAATTTTGGCTCTTCCCTCATCAGATGCAGAAAGTCAGTGCTGCCTCCCCAGAATGCCCAACGTCTCCACGGTGAGGGAACTCCTGCTCCTGGGATTCATGGGGGTCCGGGAGCTGCAACTGGTCTACTATGCGCTGTTCCTCCTGGTCTACCTGGCGGCACTGACGGGATATCTCCTTATCGTCACCGTCAACGCCCTCGACCGGCGCCTCCACACATCCATGTACTTCTTCCTCAGGAACCTGTCCGTGTTCGACCTCTGCTACATCTCCGTCACCATCTCCACGTCTGTCGTCATCTCCCTGACCGATCGTAGAGCCATCTCCCTCCTGGACCGTGCCTCCCAGGTCTTTTTGGTGGTTCATTTTGGTGGTGCAGAGCTATAACCCCTCACGGCGATGTCTTACGACCGCTACGCCGCCATCTGCCTCCCACTGCGCTATGAGCTCATTATGACCAACACGGCGTGTGGAAAAATGGCGGCTGCCTCCTGGCTTAACGGGGTGCTGTTTGGGGTCTTGTATTCAGGTTCGACTTTCTTCCGGAGCTTCTGTGGGTTCAACATCGTCCAGTAATTCTTTGACGTCCCTTCCCTGTTGAAGATCTCTTGCTCCAAGGACCACATCTCCATGGATGTGAGCAGCAGCGGTGGGGTAGTTTTTGGTGTCATCTGCGTCGTCTTCATCTCTTCTCCTACGTGCGCATCTTCCGGGCCTTGCTGAGGATGCCGGCCGCCGAGAGCCGGGGAGTCCACCTGCCTGCCTCACCTCGCCGTCGTCACTGTCTTCCTCTCGGCTGGAGTGGTTGACTACATTAAGCTCGTGTCAGACTCCCCTTCGATCCTGGAACTGCTGGTGTCCGTGTTCTATACCGTGGTGCCCCCCACTCTGAGCCCCCTCATCTACAGCCTGAGGAACGGGGATATGAAAGCCGTCCTGGGGAGAGTCTTAAAGGGGAGATTTCTTCTCCCTCCTCTAAGGGACAAAATGTCTGTTTGCTTTTGCTGACTATGCCATTCCTCAATAGGGTTCTGCCCATGGGGTTAGCCATATAAAGAGCTTTCCAAAGAGAAACTCCAGCGTTTGAGGATTTTTCAATGACAGAGGCTGATAAGACGTGTGTGACTGTAAGCCCGGTGTGGGGAGGGATTGTCTCTCTTGTTTCTGAATGGTACTTTCCAAGCACTTAGTACCGTGCTCTGCACACCGTAAGCACTCAATAAATATGATGGAATGAATGAATTAATTAATGACAAGTGATTGCTTGAGCGGCATCATGGCTTAGTGGAATGAGCATGTGGTTGTGAGTCATGAGATTTGAAAGATCTGCCCGATTCTGCCACTGGCCTAATGTATGACCTTGGTTCAGCTACGTAACCTCTCTGGGTCTCACTGTAAAATTGGGGTTCAATATGTTCCCTCTCTTTCTCTTACAATCTGAGGTCCCCCGGGTCAGGAAACGTGTCCTATCTGATTAGTTTTTGTCTACTCCAGCAATTGGCAGTGTTTTGCAAATATTCTTCACAAATTCAGTAATGATAATGTGAAGTACCTTCACACATAAATTCATTCATCTAATGGAAAAAGAATGGGCCTGGTAGACAGTAATACCTGGATTCTAATCCTGTCTTCGCTCCTTGTCTGCTGTGTGACCTGGGGCCAGTCACTTACTCTCTCAATGCCTCGGTTATTCACCTGAAAAATGGGGTTTACAACTGTGAGCACGCTATGGTGCATGGACTATGCCCAACCTGATGAGCCTGTATCCACCCCAGTGCTTAGTATAGTACCTGGCACATAATGAGCACTTAAAAATATCATAAAATAAACAAGCAACAACAACAAAAAGCCACGTATTCGTCAAACTGATTCCATTTGCTCACATATCTGTATTCACACTTGTACACACACAAACACAGGCATATCTCATCATTCATCTAGTCCTTTCCTATAACATCGCTCAGCCTACATCTCTCCTTTCGTCAACCTCCTGTCATGACAAATTTTCACAAACAACAAAAACTCGCAATCGACTTGAATGCTCTCCACCCTATGACTGTATTCACCCCCTTACCATCGTTCAACTCGTCTTCTCAGCTTTCAAAGCAACTTTATAGCTGTTACTCACGATCGACTCTCCCGTTTCCATCCTAGCCTGGAGCTCCCCCTCTTATCAGCTCAAAATCAGAGAGAGCAAAGTTCTTTCCGAATTCTGAGCTCTGCTAAAATCCCCCCCTCCTCCAACCAGCTACTCCGATTCATTTCCCAGACCTATAAACCGACTTCACCTAACTCAAGTGTGAATCAGCTCAAGTCCATCCTCATTTAGTGGAAAAGGCATGGGCTCAGGAGTTCTCTTCTTGACTGTGAGCTCCTTGAGGGGAGCATACATATCTACCAGCTCTGTTCCATTGTACTCTCCCAAGCAGACTTGGATCCTAATCCTGACTCTGCCCCTTTGCTGCTATGGGACCTTGGGCAAGTCACTTCACTTCTCTGGGCCTCAGTTTCTTCATCTGTAAAATGGCATGCAATAATTGTATATTCATCTTTTCATTCATTTTTTTCTTCTAGAAGGGGCAGGGAATGTGTCTGCTATGATGTTATAAAGTAGATAGTGCACTTCCCCTCTGCCTTCAACCATGCCCACGTCTCCCCCATCCTAAAAAGATCCTCTCTTGATCCCAATGCCCCTTCCAGTTATCACCCTATCTCCCTCCTACCCTTCCTTTCCAAACTCCTAAAGCGAGTCGATTGCACTCGCTGCCTCGAATTCGTCAACTCCAGCTCTCTCCTGGACTCCCTCAAATCTGGCTTACGTCTCCTCCATTCCAAAACTGGCATCTCAAAGGTCACCAATGACCTCCTTCTTGCCAAATCCAATGGCTCCTACTCCATCATAATTCTCCTCTACCTCTCAGCTGCCTTCGACCCTGTGGACCACCCCTTTCACCTCAACAAGCTATCCAAACTTGGCTTCACAGACTCCGTCCTCTCCTGGTTCTCCTCTTATCTCTCCGGCCGTTCATTCATGGTCTCCTTCTCAGGCTCCTCCCCCTACCATCCCCTAACTGTAGGGGTTCCTCAAGGGTCAGTTCTCGGTCCCCTTCTGTTCTCCATCTATACTCACTCCCTTGGTGAACTCATTCGCTCCCACGGCTTAAACTATCATCTCTACGCAGATGACCCCCCCAATTTACATCTCTGCCGCTGCTCTCTCTCCCTCCCTCCAGGCTTGTATCTCCTCCTGCCTTCACTACATCTCCATCTGGATGTTTGCCCACCACCTAAAACTCAGCATGTCCAAGTCTGTGCTCCTTATCTTCCTTCCCAAACCCTGTCCTCTCCCTGACTTTCCCATCACTGTGGATGGCACTACCATTCTTCCCATCTCACAAGCCTTGGTGTCTTCCTTGATTCCACTCTCTCATTCACCCCACACATCCAATCTGTCACTAATCACTGCCGGTCTCACCTTCACAACATCGCCAAAATCCGCCCTTTCCTCTCCATGCAAACCACAACCTTATCCCGACTGGATAACCACTACCTATCCCTACTAGGTTACTGCATTTGCCTCCTTTCTGATCTCCCATCCTCCTATCTCTCCCCACTTCAGTCTATACTTCACTCTGCTGCCCGGATTATCTTTCTACAGAAACGCTCTGGGCATGTCACGCCCTCTTCAAAAATCTCCAGTGGTTGCCTATCAACCTTCGCATGAAGCAAAAACTCCTCACTATTGTTTTCAAAGCTCTCCATCCCCTTGCCCCCTTCTACCTCACCTCCCTTCTCTCCTTCTCCAGCCCAGCCTGCACACTCCCCTCCTCTGCCACCGCTAACCTCCTCACTGAGCCTCGTTCTCACCTGTCCCGCCATCCACCCCTGGACCACGTCCTACCTCTGGCGTGGAATGCCCTCCCTCCTCACAACCGCCAAACTAGCTCTCTTCCCCTGTTCAAAACTCTACTGAGAGCTCACCTCCTCCAGGAGGCCTTCCCAAACTGAGTTCCCCCTTTTCCTCTGTCCCTTCTCCCTTTCCTCTGCCCTACCCCCTTCCCTTCCCCACAGCACTTGTGTATATTTGTACATATTTATTACTCGATTTATTTTATTGATGATGCATATATAGAGAATAATATTTATTTATTTTGATGCTATTGATGCCTGTCTACTTAATAATAATAATAATAATGCTGGTATTTGTTAAGCACTTACTATGTGCGAATAATAATAATAATAATGTTATTTGGTAAGCACTTACTATGTACAAAGCACTGTTCTAAGCGCTGGGGGATACAAGGTGATCAGGGTGTCCCACGGGGGGCTCACAGTCTTAATCCCCATTTTCCAGATGAGGGAACTGAGGTACAGAGAAGTGAAGTGACTTGCCCAAAGTCGCACAGCTGACAATTGGCAGAGCTGGGATTTGAACCCATGACTTCTGACTCCAAAGCCCTGGCTCTTTCCACTGAGCCACTCTGCTTGTTCTGTTTTGTAGTCTGCCTCCCCCTTCTAGACTGTAAGCCCGTTGTTGGGTAGGGATTGTCTCTGTTGCCGAATTGTACTTTCCAAGTGCTTAGTACAGTGCTCTGTACACAGTAAGCGCTCAATAAATACGATTGAATGAATGAATTAGAACCCAGGTCCTCTTGACTCCCGGGCCCGTGCTCTTTCCACTAAGCAACACTACTTCTAATTGAAAGAAATTGTGACTCTGACCCTGGTCATCCCAGTTCCCTATTGAAATTTTCCTCATCTTTCCCCAGGTCCTCTCCGGACTCACCGGGCCCACCCTGGGCTGGGGAGCATCGACCTCTGCTGAGAGAGAGATTCACTCCATCTCGTCGTCCTGGACGCTGGTGGCAGTGACAGGAAGGTCTGGTGAGGGGTAAGAGCTGTAAGGATCCTCCCTCCCCCTCGCGGCTCTCCGGCTGACTGTGCCGTCCCCTCAGATGACGGACGGGTTATTTCCTGGGGGATTCCCCGTGGGAAAACGGGCCCGGGGCTCCGCTGAGACGGCTGACCGTCCGGGAAACTCGGAAGGCCGGGATCACGGTCTCCCCGTGGTCTTGGCCCTCACAACCTAAATAACTATCCATTCCCGTGTGGTTCCCACTCTGGAACTCCTTCCTCTGACAACATCAACAGTCTAATCATCATTCCCTTACTGTGATTGATTCATTCATTCATTCAATCATATTTATTGAATGCTTACTGTGTGCCGATCACTATACTACTACTACTACTACTACTACTACTACTACTACTACTACTACTACTACTACTAATGATGATGTCATTTATTAAGCGCTTACTATGTGCAAAGCACTGTTCTAAGCGCTGGGGAGGTTACAAGGTGATCCCACAGGGGGTTCACAGACTTAATCCCCATTTTACAGATGAGGGACCTGAGGCCCAGAGAAGTGAAGTGACTTGTCCAAAGTCACACAGCTGACAAGTGGCGGAGCCGGGATTTGAACCCATGACGTCTGACTCCAAATCCCGAGCTCTTTCTACTTAGCCACGCTGCTTCTCTAACTAAGTGTTGGGAAAGTACAATTCGGCAACAGAGAGAGACAATCCCTACACAACGATGGGCTCGGAGTCTAGGAAGGGGAGCCAGACAACAAAACAAATCAAGTAGACAGGCGTCAATATTATCCAAATAGATAGAGTTATAGATATATGCACATTATTAATAAAGTAAATAGATTAATAATAGCGTTCTGGTTAAGCTCTGAGATTTGGAGCATCATCCCATGCCAGGGCTCGGGACCATCTGAAATCTGCAGCAATCCAATTTAGACATTCCCCTCTAGATCTCTAGATTGTAGGCTTATCATGGGCAGGAAATGTGGCTACCCACCCCATTACATTGTTACATTGTTATATCGTAGTCTTCCAAGCGCTTACTACCAAGGTCTGAACATAGTAAGCACTCAGTAAAAAAGATCTATTGATTGATGTGCATTATCTTCCCCTACTGAATTTCTATCTGCATTCTCCATCCCTCCCAAGCTCACCATCTCACTGTGCCTCGTTCCCAACTCCCCCGACTCAGACCCATACCTCACCACCTTTTCCTCGCTTGCAATTCCCTCTTCCTTCATATCCACCAGATCACAGGGCTTCCCATCTTCCAAACTCCTTCCTGAAACTCTATTAAATCCAAGGGACCTTCCCTGATTTTATTTTTCATAATGGTACGTGGTAAGTGTTTACTATTTTCCAGGGACCGTTCTAAGCGCTGATGTACCCACAAGATAGTCAAGTTGGACACAGTCCCTGTCCCACATAGGACTTCCGGTCTTAATCCCCATTTTACAGATGAGGTAGTTGAGGCAAGAAGTGAAATGACTTTCTCAAGGTCACATGGCAGACAAGCGGTGGAGGCAGAATTAGAAGCCAGGTCCTCTGACTCCCAGGTGCATGCTCTATCAACTGGGCTATGCTACTTCCCTGTGCTTCCCTGTCTCAGGGTGCTTAATTGTCTTGTCCTGGGCCTATGTAAAATGCCCCCTCCCCATCCTTAATAATAATGATAACAATAATAATAATCGTGGTATTTGATAAGCGTTTATTATGTGCCGTGCACTGTACAAGCGCTGGAGTGGATAGAAGCAAATTGGATTAGACAAGTCCCTGTCCCATATGAGCTCACAGTTTCAACCCCCATTTTACAGCTGAGGGAACTGAGGCCCAGAGAAGTTAAGAGACTTGCCCAAGGTCACATGCCAGACAAGTAGCCGAACTGGGATTAGAACCCGCGACCCCTGATTCCCAAGCCCGTGCTCTGGACCGATGGATGGATGGATGAATAGATGAATGGTTGGAAGGATGGATGGATAGAAGGAAGGAAGGATGGATTGATGAGAGAGGATGGATTTAACAAGAAAGATGGAGCTGCATTCATCCTTTCTTCCCTTCTCCCATACTACCTCACATTTTCCAACTTTCATTCCCACCCCCAGAATCATGCTAGAGCATATGGTTATATTTTCATAGTCATTACTAATAATTATATCATTATCATATTTATTAAGAAGTTGTGTGCCTAAATTGTTCCACTTGCTGGAGTATCAACAAAAGAATCAGTTCAGACATAATTTCTGTCCCACAGGGGCTCAGAGTTTAAGAGGAAGAGAGACCCTTGAGAAGGAGCGTGGATCAGTGGAAGGAGCACGGGCTTTGGAGTCACAGGTCATGGGTTTAAATCCCGCCTCCGCCAGTTGTCAGCTTTGTGACTTTGGGCAAGTCACTTAACTTCTCTGTGCCTCAGTGACCTCATCCGTAAAATGGGGATAAAGACTTTGAGCCCCCCGAGGGACAACCTGATCACCTTGTAACCTCCCCAACGCTTAGAACAGTGTTTTGCACATAGTGAGCACTTAGTAAATGACATTATTATTATTATTATCCAAGGGATGTTAGGTCACTGCTCCTAGGTCACAAAGCAGGCCAGTAGCAGAGCTGGCATCAGAACTCAAGTCTCAATCAATCAATCAATCATATTTATTGAGCACTTACTCTGGGCCCAGCACAGTACAAAGCACTTGGAAAGGTTCAATATAACAGAGTTGGTAGACCCGTTCCCTGCCCACGATGATCTTACAGTCTAGAACGATTCCCATTCCTTTAGGCCATGATCAAATTTAAAAAAAACATTATGTTATTTGTTAAGCATTTGCTATGTGCCAAGCACTGTTCTAAGAAACTTGGGATAGATACGAGGTCATCAGGTTGCCCCACGTGGGGTTCACAGTCTTAACCTCCATTTTACAGATGAGCTTACTGAGACACGGAGGAGTTAAGTGGCTCACCCAAGGTCACACAGAAGACAAGTGGCAGAGCAGGGCTTAGAACCACCCCTAAACACAATTTACTGTTTGAGGAAGTACTAAGCACTTGGGTAAGTTCAGTTTACCAGAGTTGCTAAATGCATTCCCTGTCCACAATGAGCTAACAGTCTACAGGGACTCCCCTTCCTTTAGGCCACGATGCCTCCCCAAAACTGGACTGTCAGTCCTACTTCAGTCTTAGCCGCCTCCCTCCCAGACTTTGACACAGAGTAACAAGCTCTGTGCATGTTACTCCCCTCCTCAAAAATCTCCAGTGGCTACCAATCAACCTGCGCATCAGGCAGAAACTCCTCACCCTCAGCTTCAAGGCTCTCCATCACCTCGCCCCCTCCTACCTCACCTCCCTTCTCTCCTTATACAACCCAGCCCGCACCCTCCGCTCCTCTGCTGCTAATCTCCTCACCATGCCTCATTCTCCCCTGTCTCGCCATCGACCCCCGGCCCACATCATCTCCCTGGCCTGGAATGCCCTCCCTCCCCACATCCGCCAAGCTAGCTCTCTTCCTCCCTTCAAGGCCCTACTGAGAGCTCACCTCCTCCAGGAGGCCTTTCCAGACTGAGTCCCCTCCTTCCTCTCCCCCTGGTCCCCCTCTCCATCACCCCCATCTCACCTCCTTCCCTTCCCCACAGCACCTGTATATATGTATGTACATATTTTTACTCTATTTATTTTACTTGTAAATATCTATTCTATTTTTAATTTGTTAATATGTTTGGTTTTGTTCTCTGTCTCCCCCTTCTAGACTGTGAGCCCACTGTTGGGTAGGGACTGTCTCTATATGTCGCCAACTTGTACTTCCCAAGCGCTTAGTACAGTGCTCTGCACACAGTAAGCGCTCAATAAATACGATTGATTGATTGACAATTCATCAAGGTACAGCGTTTTCTGTGAACCCTGTAGGACAGCTAAGTATCTGGCTAGGTCTAAGGGCAATTCCTTGGTTAAGTGGTGGGGTGAAATGTTTGCACAAGGAAAGAGACATTTTGTCTCAGAGTGGAAGCCGGGCGAGTGACCCTTTTAGGATCCTGCCCATGGCGGCCTTCATGTCCCTGTTCCTCAGGCTCTAGATGAGGGGGTTCAGGGTGGGGGGCACCACAGAGTAGAACACGGACACCAGCAGATTCACGATCGAGGAGGAGTTCGAGGGCGGCTTGATGTAGGCAAATACCACCGTCAAGATGAAAACAGTGACAACGGCGAGGTGGGGCAGGCAGGTAGAGAAGGCTTTGGCCCGGCCCTCGGCGGCCGGCACCCTCAGGACGGCCCGGAAGATGCGCATGTACGAGACGATGATGAGAATGAAGCAGGTGACACCTATCACTACCCCAGTGGTGACGCTCACGTCGACGATGACGTGGTCCTTGGAGCAGGAGATCTTCAGCAGGGAGGGGACTTCACAGAAAAACTGCTGGACGATGTTGGACCCACAGAAGGACAGGGAGAGCGTCCCAGATGAACACATTACTGCAAACAGGCCCCCACTGAACCACGAGGCGGCCGCCACCTTCCCACAAGCCACTCTGTTAATGATGACCTCGTAGCTCAGGGGGAGGCAGATGGCGGCGTAGCGGTCATAGGACATCGCCGTGAGGATAAAATATTCTGCACCTGCAAAGAAAATCACCAGACAAACCTGTGCTCCACAGCAAAAATAGGAGATTTCTCTACGGTCCGTCAGGGAGTTGTGAATGGATTGGGGGACAGTGACGGAAATGTAGCAGAGATCGGCCACTGACAGGTTCCTGAGGAAGACGTACATGGGTGTGTGGAGGCGCCGGTCGAGGACGGTAGCGGCGATGATGAGGAGGTTCCCCGTCAGGACCGCCAGGTAGACCAGGAGGAACAAAGCGGCGTGGACCAGCTGTAGCTCCTGGACCTCCGAGAATCCCAGCAGGAGGAATCCTGTCACCGTGGAGATGTTGGGCATTTTTGGAAAGCAGCATTGACTTTCTGCAGTGGGTGAGGGAAGAGCCAAAGTTAGAGTCCATTGATGAACTGAGTGAAGAAACTGACAAGACACTTGCTGGTGATTCTCTGTGGAAAGGAGACAGTAATTGAATTCAAAATGATCTTTGAGTTTCATATCCAGCAGGGATAAGAAAAGATCCATATTTTCACATTAGTTTGGTCGATTTAAAGGGAATCCCTGAGATTGTCCCACCTCAGCCACCCCAACAGAGTTGCTAGACACGTTCCCTACCCACATCGAGTTTACAGTCTGGAGGGAGATCTTTTTCTATCTTCGTCTTCACCTCTCCCCGTGTCTGAACTGGTTCGCTGCTTCCATTACCCAATACTTTGCATGCACGCATACACACAGACACACACATACACCCAGACACACACACACACACACACACACACACACACACACACACAGAGCTTCTAGCACAGGGAACCTGATTGCAGCAGCTCCTGAAAAGTGGAAAATGAATTCATTAAGTAATATTTATTAAGCTCTTACTGGGTGCAGAACTCTGTACTAAATGCTGGGGAGAGTACAATAGAATAATAACCAGACACAGTCCCTGCCCACAATGAGCATACAGTCTAGAGGAATAACAGATTGTAGTTGGATTGATTTCAGTGAATGTCTGATCACTGGCTTCAGTGCCATCCACCTGTTCTAACTCTTCTCATTAACCACGCTCTTCAAACAACACCCCAAAAAGAACTTCTTTACGTGACTTGCTTTAGACGCTTCCTCCTCCCACCTCTGGCTCCCAGCCTTCCTTTGGCTTGGAAATTCACCCTTTTCAATTCCCCAGCCCGAAGATATCCCACCCTAGAAAACCCTCGGGAATTCCACCTTCTCAAGGAGGATTTAGTTAATTCACTTCTTCCCACCATATGTCAGTGACCATCTCCAGACGTAATGCATCCGCAGATCCTCAGGATATTGATGCTGAAGGTAAGATTGATTACTCTAGACTGTAAGCTCCTTGAAGAAACTTATCTTCCAACTATTTTATATTGTATTCCTCCAAGCATTTAGTACAGTGCTCTGCACACAGTAAGCGCTCAATAAGTGTCTCCGATTGGTTGACTGATTAATGTCTGCTTCCCCCATAGACGGTGAGCTCCTTGTGGGCAGGAAACATGTCTACCAACACTTTTATAGGTTGCTCTCCTCAGCACTCAGTTTAGTGCTCTTCACAAATTAAGCACTGAATGTATGATTATCAACCACTAATAATAATAACAGTAATATTTGTTAAATGCCTACTATGTGCCACGTACTGTTCCAAGCGTTGGGGGGGGATAGAAGGTAATCAAATTGTCCCACCTGGGGCTCACAGTCTTAATCCCCATTATACAGATGAGGTAACGGAGGCACAGAGAAGTTAAATGACTTGCCCGACGTCACACAGCTGACAAGTGGCAGAGCTGGAATTAGAAGTCACGACCTCTGACTCCCATGCCTGCGCTCTTTCCACTAAGCCACTCTGCTTGTTATCAACATATCCACTGTTCCATTCTTTTCTCCTCCCAGTTGTAAAGGAAATTTTGCCTATCTAGCCTATTCGATTTGGAAGTCTTTGATCAGGCCTTTTACCTCTCTTTTTATGGTATTTCTTAAGCACACATTGTGTACCAGACACTGTACTAATATCTGGTGTGAATACAAGGAAATTTGGTGGGTCACCGTCCCACATAGGGTTCACAGTTTCAGTCCCCATCTCACAGATGAGGGAAACGAGGCATAGAGAAGCGAAGCAACTTGCCCCAAATCACCCAGAAGAGAAGCAGCCTGGTCCAGTGGAAAGAGCACGGGCCTGGGCTCTATTTCCAGCTCTGCGAATTGATTGCATCGTGACCTTGGGCAAGTTACTCACCTTCTCTGTGCCTCAGTTCTTCTATTCTCCCTCATGCTCGGTCTGTGAGCCCCAGGAGATACAGGGATTGTGTCCAACCTGATTAACTTCCCCAGTGCTTAGAACAATGTTTGACACATAGTAAGTGCATAACAAATACCATTTAAAAAATGAAAAAGACGGGGAGCCGTTATTAGAACTCAAAGCCTGTGACTCTCAGCCCATGCTTTATCCGCTAGGCCACACTGTTTCTCTCTTGCATCCGTCCAAGATTTAGGGGAGAAGTCTCGTGAGGAGGAATTGGTGCTGAATCGTCTGGCTGGTGCAGTCTCAGTCATACCGTCTTGTCCCTGCCCGGATGGTTGAAGTCACCACGGCCCGGGGCTGACGCCATGCCATAATGCCGTAGCCCGGCAGCCACGGTAGCCGGGCTTTGGGTGGTGGATGGAGGGGGCCATGGGGCTACCGTAGGGGTAAATGTTTTCTCTCTGCTTGTGTATGCAGTCCTGGTTCCAACTCCACCCTGGACCTCAGGTACGAACTTCTTCCCAGAGTGACCCTCACACTCACATCAATTAGCTTGATAGTCCCTCCCTGTCCCTCCCCACCCTTGGTCACTCTCACCGGGCAATCCTGGGGCTGCGGGAGCCCTGACCTGCTCTGGGATCGGCTGGTCCCCCCTTTCTCCTTGGACACCTGGATGCAGCTGCCACGGAGGGATGGTGAGGAGCCGTCAGCCCCTCTCTGCTCTCCCGCGGACACTGAGTTGCGAATTCCAGACAGGGCCCCCGTCCCCTTTGATAAAGCCACCGCTGCCCAGAGGTGGGTCCCCTGAGGACCGGATCCTGGCAACTCGTCCCCGCAGTCCTTGAGTCCCCACAGAGATGAGGATCCAGTGACGGCATGGCGTTTCCATGGCCATGGCATCCTCACGGTTCCCTCTGTTAGTGACCATCTGGGTCAATGGGTGGGCTCTTCAGCTTCTTTTGTTTCTTCGGTGTTACCTGTTAAGTGTTTACTATGTGCCAAGCACTAGACTAAGTGCTGGGATGTGATACAAGCTAATCAGGTTGGACCCAGTCCCTGTCCCACATGGGGGTCACAGTCTCAATCCCCATTTTCCAGACGAGGGAACTGAAGCCAAGAGAAGTGAAGAGACTTGCCCAAGGTCCCATAGCAGAAAGATAGCAGGGCCTAGATTAGAACCCAGGTCATTCTGAATTCCAGGTCTACGCTCTAACGACTAGGCCATGCTGCTTCTCTGAGTTTCATCTTGCTCATGACCTCAAACAAAATCAGTTGTATTTTTTGACGTCTTCGGATTGCGAATCTAGAGAGAACAAGAAATGACGCTAAATCCATCCTAGGCCCCTTCCCCGGGCTGGCATGGGGAAATCAACTCAGAGAAGCATCATGAGAAGCAGCATGGCTTAGTGGCAAGAGCACAGGCTTGGGAGTCAAAGGATATGGTTTCTAATCCCGCCTCCACCACTTGTCTGCTGTGTGACTTTGGGCAAGCCATTTAACTTCTCTGGGCCTCTGTTACCACATCTGGAAAAAGGGGATTAAGACTGTGAACCCCTAGTGGGACAACCTGATGACGTTGTATCTACTCCAGCTCTTAGAACACTGCTTGACACATAGAAAGCCATTAACAAATGCAATTATTATTATTGTTATTATTAGTATCAGCTTCGGAGGGGCTGAGGGGTTCTGAGAATGGGGTGATGGGAAGGAATCATGGCTACTGGGTGGGTGAACACGACGGGAAAATCCCTGGTTTCAGAAGGAATAGGTTGGAGCCTAGGGGACGTCCTCTTCTATCTCAGAGCTGAGACATTGTACTAAACTGGGGTGAGGCGGTCACTGCATTCTCTTCTCTGAATGGCCCTGCCCACTTTCAAAATATCTCAGTGATGGAAAATGGAGAAATAATCTGTCAGCCAACATTTCCTCGTCCCCCCTTCCAGTCCATCAGAGCACAGCTTTCCCCATCTTCAAAGCCTTCCATCACCCTGCCACTTCCAGGATGCCTTTCACAGTTCGCTTTTCTTCTCCTTAAATCATCTTCTCCCAACTACCAATCAGCATCTTAGACCACTTCTCCATTTTTGCACTCACACCCACCATTATAGTTCTGTACATAATGGCTTTTATAAAATATACTCTTGAAGAACATAGTCATCGATTTACCACTCTTTTCATTCTCCTCTTCGTCCTCTCATTAATTAATTCTGTGTCTATCTACCCTGTTAGATTTTAAGCTCTTGGAAAGCAAGGATGGTGTTTAATTTATTTTGAGCTCTCTGAAATGTTCACTACAGTACTTTACAACCAGGATGCATTCAACAAATATCATTGATTGATGAATGGATGAATTGATAGATGGATGCATGGATGGGTTGTTGGATGGATGGATGGGTGGGTGGATGGATGGATGGTAGATCAGGAGGAACAGTGCTACGTGAACCAGCTTCAGCTTCCGGACCTCCGAGAATCCCAGCAAGAGGAATCCCGTCACCGCGGAGATATTGGGCATTTTGGGGAGACAGCATTGACTTTCTGCAATGGATGAGGGAAGAGCCAAAGATAGAGTCAATTGATTGCATGAGTGAAGAAACTGACTGGACACTTAATGGTGATTTTCTATGGAGAGGAGACAGTTATTGAATTCAAAATGATCTCTGAGTTCAACGAGGAGACATTGAACAATTCTGGGAAATGATGTCGACTCACTGCACAGGAGGAGGGAGGGAAGAATTCAATTTAGAGCCGTTGATGTTGGGGGTGAAGGAATATAACTACATCAATCAATTCTACCTATTGAGTACCTACAAAGGACGCGGTATTAATACATATAATAACTGCCCCTAGAGAGCTTCCATTCTACTGGAAGCACCAAGCTTCGAACTGTGTAGATGCAGGGTGCTATTGGGAAGAACACAGGCCTGGGAGTCGGAGGACCTGGGTTCTGACCCCACATCTACCAGTTCTCTGCTGCAAATCTATGGGAAAGTGGCTTAATTTCTCAACGCCTCAGTTTTCTCAATAGTAAAATGAGGAATCCCTCTTGGGACACGGACGTTTGTATACCAGCTTGCCCAGAATCTCCCCCAGCACTTATTACTTTGCTTGGCACGTAGTAAGCACTTAATATCAAGAGAATCATTTTGGGTTGAGGAGACCGAAACTTAAATGAATAGCAGAGGTCAGAGAACGTGAAGATAGGTACATGACTGTTGTGAAATTTTTTTGCTGATTCTAGAGTCAAACAAGACGTGTCTTTATACATGAATTCATCCTTTTAGTGGAGAGAGAACGGGTCTGGTAGACAGAAGGACCTGGATTCTAATCCTGTCTCCACCCCTCGTCTGCTGTATGGCCTGGGGCCACTCACTTACTTTCTCTGTACCTCAGTTAACTCATCTGTAAATTGGGGATTATGACTGAAAGCACTATGTAGGACATGGACTAGGTCCAACCTGATTAGCGTATATCCATCCCAGTGCTTAATACAGTACCTGGCATGTAACAAACACTTAACGATATCATAAAACAAACAGCAAAAATAAAACTCACGTATACATCAAACTGATTCCATTTGCTCAATTTCTGCATTCACACTTGAACTCATACAAACACAAGCATACTTCATCATTCATCTAGTCCTTTCCTAAAGCATACCTCAGCCTACATCTCTCCTCTCTTCAGCCTAGTCTGGTGACTAGTTGCGTCTTTTCTCAAGGAACAAAAACTCACAATCGGCTTGAAGGCTCTCTGCCCTATGACTGCACTTCATCCCCTTTCCATCGTTCAACTCATCTTCTCAGCTCTCAAAGCAACTTTCTACTTGTTACTCACAATCGACTCTCCCGTTTCCAACCTAGCCTGGAACTCCCTCTCTTAACGGCTCAAAATCAGAGAGAGCACAGTTGATTCCGAATTCTAAGCACTGCTAACCCCACCTCCTCCAACCAGCCCTCTAAACCCACTTCACCTAATTCAAGCGCGAATCAACTCATTTCCATCCTCATTTACTGGAAAAAGCATCGGCCCAGGAGTTCTCTTCTTGACTGTGAGCTCCTTGAGGGGAGCATACACATCTCCCAGCTCTGTTCTATTCTGTTCTACTCTCTCAAGTATAGTTCAGTGGGAGTAAGAGGACTTGGATTCTAATCCGGCCTCTGTCCCTTTGCTGCTGCGGGACCTTGGGCAAGTAGCCTCACTTACCCGGGCCTCAGTTTCCTCATCTGTAAAATGACACACAATAATTACACATTCATCTTTCCATTCTTTCTTTCCTTCTAGAAGGGGCTGGGAATGTGTATGTAATGGTGTTCTAAAGAGTATAGAGAACGGGTTGGGGAGTCAGAAGGAGTCAGAAGGACCTAAGTTCTAATTCCGTCTCTGCCTCATGTCTCTGTGTGACCATGGGCAAGTCTTTCAACTTCTCTGAGTCTCAGTTACCTCATCTGTAAAATGGGGGTTAAGACTGTGAGCCCCATGTGGAACAAGGACTGTATCCAACCTGCTTAACGTGTATGTAACCCAGAGTTTGGGACAGTGCTTGGGACAGAGTACGTGCTTAACAAGTACTACTCTCATTATTATCACTCTCCAATAGCTTAGTTGACACAATAAGCGCTCAGTCAATATGATTCAAGATTAATCGATCGATAATAAATTATAACGCGTCAACCTAGCCCAGTAGGCTGGAAAGTTCTTGAGGGCAGGTATTACAGCCTTTCCCACTATTTGTCTTCTCCCAACATTTGGGAAGAACTCTTACAGGGAGAAATTACCCACAGTGGCAGTGGCTGTCGAAAGTTGTCCACGCTCGTCAGCCCTGCCTGTCATTGACCCTCTGCAAGGGATTCTTGGACCCACTGAAGGCCAAAGTGACTGTCCACGGTGCTGAAACTTTCCTGGAGCACTGTAGCCCGGCGGGTAGTTGGCATGGTAAGCAGGGTGGCTCAGTGGAAAGAGCATGGGCTTTGAACTCAGAGATCATGGGTACAAATCCCGGCTCTGCCACTTGCCAGATGTGTGACTTTGTGCAAGTCACTTCACTTTTCTGGGCCTCAATTACCGCATCTGTAAAATGGGGATTAAGACTGTGAGCCTCCCATGGGACAACCCGATCACTTTGTAACCTCCCCAGCGCTTAGAACAGTGCTTTGCACATAGTGAGCGCTTACGAAATGCCATTATTATTATTATTATTACTATTATTATTATCATGGTAGCGAGGTTTGAGGAGGAAGGAGGAGGGGGGTGTGACGGTTGGGGGTTACTGAACTGGAAATCACCTCCCCTCCTGCTAGCACCCCTGCCCCGCTGTGCCCCGCGGCCCTGGTCCAAATCCCAACTTCGGCCCCAGACTGGCTCCATCTCTTCCATCTTCATCCTGGTCTCCCCCACCCCTCCATCACACTCACCCCCGGTCACTCTCACGGGGACAGCGTGGGGTTGGGGGTCGCTGACCTCTGCAGGACTGGGCTGGTACCTTCTTTATCCTCAGATTCATGGGTTTGGTCAGCCAGGAAGGAGCAGAGAGGAGCCCTCGATCCCTCTCCGCTCTGCCTCAGACTCTGACAAGCTCTCCAAACAGGCCCCCGTCACCATAGATAAAGCAGGAGCTGCTCTGAGGGGGATCCCTGGAGGAGGGCTAGGGGCCCTGCCGAGGGAACCTCATGACTTGAACGAGCCAAACACCCTTTGGTGACGTGGTTCCCGAGGCTTCTGGGAGAAGAGGGTCCGTTTCCTGCTGCATCAGCGATGATGCGTGTCCCCGGCGTTCCCATGGAAATAGTGGCATCTGCATCCCAGCGTTCCAACGGTCCCTGTTTTTACCAACAGTCTTTAGCCACTGTGAATGGTTTCACCTTTGTCTAATTCCCAACCTGAGTCACTCAATCTGTCAGTCAATCAGTCCACTGTAACTTTTTCTGCTGGCCTTTGGGAACTGCCTATTATATATCAGGCACGATACTAAGTTGCTGGATAGATACAAGCTAATTCATTCATTCATTCAATCGTATTTATTGAGTACTTACTGTGTGCAGAGCACTGTACTAAGCACTTGGGAAGTACAAGCTAATCAGATTGGTCCCTGTCCCCCGTGGGGCTCACATCACAATCCCCATTTTACAGATGAGGGAACTGAGGCTCAGAGAAGTGAAGTGATTTGCCCAAACTCACACAGCAGACAAGTGGGGGAGTCAGGATTAGAACGCGGTACTTCCGTACTCTATCCACTAGGCCGCATGCTTTTCTTGGCTTTCTGGGATCAAGATACCCGGTCACTTTACCCGAGCGGGACTTAATTGGATTGGAGGCCAGGCGGCTTCCCTGGGAATCTCTGGAAAATCTATGTTGGAACTAGGTGATTCCTTTTTCTGGATTGCACTTTTCCTCAGGTCGCCCTGAATAATCAAAAACGGGCAGACTACAGGAAAGGTGAACCCTAACCCCATTTGGCAGTTCACCAGCAGAGGGGATTCTTCTTTCACGTTGAATATAACACTCAGCATGATAGATGGTCGCACATAAAAGACGCCATAGAGGGAAACCAGGGCTACCACCCTCTTGGCCGCCCTGACCTTGGGCAGCGCCCCGGGGGAGCATTCTGGGCCGAGGAGATGGCGGGCCCACCCGTGATTGTCTGTACAGGATAAACACCAACTAGCGGCTGGGATTAGAATAAAGGTCCTTCTGAGTCCCAGGCCCAAGTTCTAATCTGCTGTGTGACCTTGGGCAAGTCTCTTCACTTCTCTGGGCCTCAGTTACCTCATCTGTAAAATGGTTATGAAGACTGTGAGCCCCATGTGGGACAACCTGATTACTTTGTATCTACTCTAGCTCTTAGAACAATGCTAGGCACATAGTAAGCGCCTGACAAATACCATAATTATTATTATTAATAAAAGATGCCTTTGGCAAAACATGGCAATATCAGAAGAGAAGCCTACAGGTGTCAGAAATGTCACAGCCCTTACTAAGTGTGGTATTTGTTAAGCTTTTACTAGGCGTCAGGCACAGAACTAAGCACTGAGGTAGAAACAAGCTGGTTGGAAACAATTCACATCCCAAATGGGGATCGCGGTCTTCATCCCCATTTTACAGATGAGATAAATAGAGGCCCAGAGAAGTCAAGCGGCTAGCCTAAGGTCACACAGCAGACATGTGACAGAGCCGGGATTAGAATCCAGGTCCTTCTGAGTCACAGGCATGAGATCTAACCATTAGGTGATACTGTTTCCCCCTTGTTTGGGGAGGACCCATGGCCTGAAACAGGTAGGTGGCCCAGTTGGCCCAGGATCGGAGATCTTCAGAGCCCAAAGGCTCCCTCAGGCGGACTCAAGGCTGGCCCTATTTGGGGGCCCTCCCCAGGGCCCCTCACACCCGGGGATGTTCGTTGGAGAAGACCGGTCCAGTCAGAGAACAGTACTGCGCCGGGAGAGAGTCCGCCACGGTTAAAATCCGTGTTATTTACCGGTCTTCCACCTCAGAGAGCCAGAATTGCTGGATGTAAGAACAACCGATTGGCGAGGAAAAGGAGAAAGCAGCGGAGACCACAAGACTCCAAACTACAGCAGGTAAGCGAGGGTAACCATCGTCGATGATATTTATTGATCGCCTAGTGTGTGTGGAGCACTGTACTAAGCGATTGGGAGAGTACAATGGAACAGAGTTGGTAGACACATTCCCTGCCCACAATGAGTTTACAATCTGGAGGGTGAGAAGTTGATGAGTTGGTTATGATAAGTACGGAATTGGGTGGTTATTCAAGCAGCCTGGCCCAATGGAAAGAGCCCAGGCCTGGAAGCTGGGAGACTTGGATTCTAATCCCTCCTCCATCACTAGTCTGCTGTGGGACCTTGGGCAAGTCACGTCACTTCACTTCTCTGTACCTCGGTTCTCTCTTCTGTAAAAGCGGTTTGGGGTTGCTAGGAAGGAATGTGGGAGTTAATAGGGATGGCTTGTTAGAAGAGGTGAGATTTTAGGGAGACCGAAGTCTGATGAATTTTTGAGGGACAGGACTTTCAAATTAAGGACACTGTGAGGCTGGGGATGCAGGAGAGAGGATTAAAAGGGAAGTACAATTAAGCAGTTAGATTGCATGGAACAAAAAAACAAAAAGAGAGGAGAAATGATATGTAATAATAATTGTGGTATTTTATTAAACGGTTACTGGGTACCAAGCACTACAGTAGATATAGATGGTCAGGTAAGACAGACTTCATGCCAGATGGAGCTCAGAGACCAAAAGGGAGGGAGAACAGGCATTGATCGCCATTTTACAGATGAGCAAACTGAGGTACGGAGAACTTAAGTGAGTTGTTCAAGGTCACACAGTAAACAAGTGGCAGAGCCAGGATTGGAACCTAGGCTCTCTGACTCCCAGGACCTAACCATCCTAGTTGGGTTGGACACTTCAAAAAATGAGCTATAAAACAGTGGAGAAGGATGGGGACAGAGGCAATTCATTCAACCTTATTTATTGAGCTCTTACCGTGTGCAAAGCACTGTACTAAGCGTTTGGGAGAGTACAATACAACAGCAAAAGACACATTCCCTGCTCACAACAAACTCACGGTCTAGAGACAATGTGGTGGAGGGCTGATACAGTAGTGTAGTGGCTATATAATGAGAGCTTGGATTAGGGTGGTAATTCTTTGGGTGAGGAGAGATTCTGGGAACTGTTGAAGAGGAACAATAGGCAAGATTTATCAGGAAATTGTCTTTCAATTTCCATCCTGAATGAGGAACAGAGGAGGACTCCAGGTCTTTGGGACAGAGAAAATCGGTGTCATTTTCAGAGAGGGGAAAGTTGGATATGGGGACGGGCTCAGGGTGGAAAATGAGTAGCTTGGTTTTAAAACAGAAGCAGTGTCGCCTAGTGGAAAGAGCCCAGGCCTGAGTGTTAGAGGAACTGGGTTCTTATCCAGGCTCTTCCAATTGCTGACTGTGTGACCTTGGGCAGGTCACTTCACTTCTCTGTGCCTTAGTTCTCCTGTTGTCCTTCCTATTTAGACTGTGGGTCCCTTGTGGGCCAAGGACTGCGTCCAACCTAATTAATTTGTATCTACCCCAGTATTTAGAAGAGCGTCCGACACATAGTAAACGCTTAACAAATGCCACTAAAAATGTCAAGTAGGAGGTAACTGGATATTTTCTAGACTGTGAGCCCACTGTTGGGTAAGGACCGTCTCTATGTGTTGCCAACTTGTACTTCCCAAGCGCTTAGTACAGTGCTCTGCACACAGTAAGCGCTCAATAAATAAGATCTATTGATTGGATATTCAAGGGGAGGAGTTTGGAGCCAAGAGAGGTGGGATTGGGGAGATGAGGAATTCTACTGCCCAGGTTTTTCTCGTGATTTTCTTGGCGGGAACGGAGTTGGCCCTGATGACCGTCAGGTCCCACTCCCTCTTCGTGGCCATCTGCCGCCCCCACGCTCTGACATCATCATGTACCATAGGGCCTGGGCCTCCATGCTAACCACCTCCTGGCTCAATAGCCATCTGAACGTCTCCCTCTACACTACCAGCATCTTCTCCCTGTCCTTCTGTGGCCCCAACGTTGCCCACCAGTTCTTCTGCAATGGCCCCCAGTTGCTGAGGCCCACCTGCTCCTCTAGCCAAGTCGCCGAAAACCTGAGTTTAGCCACGACCGTCGGCTTACCCTTCTCCTTCTTCGTGCTTCGTGGTCTCGTACGTGTTGAGGATGCCGGCCGTCGAGGGCCGGGCCAAAGCCTTACCCTTCTCCTTCTTCGTGCTTCGTGGTCTCGTACGTGTTGAGGATGCCGGCCGTCGAGGGCCGGGCCAAAGCCTTCACCTGCCTGCCCCACCTCGCCATCGTCACCCTTTCCTTCACTTCCGGCTCCTCTACCTACATGAAGCCGATATCCGACTCCCCCTCGGCACTGGATCTGCTGTTGTCTGTCTTCCACCTTGTGGTGCCCCCCCACCCTCGACCCCCTTATCTACAGCCTGAGGAACCAGGACGTGAAGGCCGCCATGGAAAAACTTTTAGGGCAGGAACCGCCCCAGGGAACTTTCCTTTAGTTTGTCAGCTCCTTGGGAGCAGGCGTGCTGTTGACGGACGATGCCCTGGAATAAAAATAATTAGTAATTATGGTGTTTGTTAAGCACGTACTGTGTGCCAAGTATTCATGGGCTGGAAAAGCAGCAATCCATCAGTTAATCAATTGTATTTATTGAGTGCTTGCTGCACGCAACTAAGCACTTGGAAGAGTACACTATGACAGAGTTGATAGACTTGTTTCCTTCTCACAAACAAGAGCCTAGTGGAAAGAGTATAGCCCTGGGAGTCCGAATAAGTCAGTCGTATTTATTGAGTGCTCACTGTGTGCAGAGCACTGTACTAAGCGCTTGGGAAAGTCCAATATAACAGCAGACACTTTCCCTGGATCCTAATTCTGCCTCCACCGCTTGTTTGCTGGGTGGTCTTGGGAAAGTCACTTAACTTCTCTGTGCCTCGGTTTCCTCACTTGTAGAACAGGGATTCAATGCATCTCCTCCCTCCCCCTTAGACCGTGAACTCCCTGTAGGGGGAGAGGTACGGTGTTAGACCTGATTACCGTGTATCTACCCCAATGCTCAGCACAGTGCTTGGCTCAGAGTAAGTGCTTAACAAACACATTTATTATCTTCCCTGAAATCAAAACCCTTGTGGTCCCAGTCTTTTGCTTACCGATTTTCATTACCCAGCAGCAGCATGGCGCAGTGGATAGAGCATGTGCCTGGGAGTCATAAGGTGCTGGGTTCTAATTCCCACTCTGCCACTTCTCTGCTGTGTGACCTTGGACAAGTCACTTCACTTCTCTGTGCCTCTGTTACCTTAAAGTGGGGACTAAGACTATGAGCCCCACATGGAACAGGGACTGTGTCTACCCCGATTTGCTTGTATCCACCCCGGTGGTTAGTAGAGTACTTGGCACATAGTAAGCACTTAACAAATGCCATCATTATTATTATGACCCACAATCATTAACCTTTTGTTGACCTTCCACATTCCACCTCTTGCTACGGGTCACACATACTTGGGGGATAGAGGCAAGAATTTTTAAAATATTATTTATTAGGTGCTTACTATATGTGAAACACTCTTCCTGGAGCTTGGATAGATATGAATCAATTAGGTTGGACACAATCTCTATCCCACATGGGGCTCATAGTCTAAATAGGAGGGAGAACGGGAGAACTGAAGCACAGAGAAGTAAAGTGACTTACCCAAAGTCACACAGCAGACAAATGGCAAAGCTGGGATGATAACCCAGGTGCTCTGTTTCCCTGGCCTGGGCTCTTTCCACTAGGGCACGCTGCTTCTCAAGGTAAAACCTCACGAAAAGCAATGACTATCAAATCCTCATTGACACAAGAGTCATTTGGGTCCACTTATTGGGAAATATTTCTAGCCACTCACAGATTTATTTCAAAAGAACACATTGAGTTAGGGCTGAGATCAAAATTTCAATTTTCAGGATTGAGAACAGATTGAGTAAATGCAAATGAACTGCTAACTCTCCGTCATTGAAACTTTAGTCCATTGATCAAATCACCTATAAATAAGGCACACATAAAATAATGGACCAGGTCGGTCCTATGAGCAATATTATTATTATCATCGTCATTAATAATAAGAATAATAATATTTACTATTTACCAGCGCTTAGGACAGTGCTTGACACATAGAAAGTGCTCAGCAAATACCATTAATAAATTATCCGGTACTTACTATGTGCTAAACTCTGGGGTAAATACAAGGCTATGAGATTGGAAATAGTCCCTGGCTCACACGGGGTTCACAAAATCTATCTTAACCCATTTTACAGATGAAGAAACTGTGGCCCAGTAAGGGAAAATGACTTGCCTAAGGTTACACAGAAGACCAGAGACTTGAACAAGGGTCTCTTGAATCTCATGGCCACTAGGCAACACTATCAATCAATCAATCAATCAATGGTATTTATTGAGCGCTTACTGTGCACAGAGCACTGTACTAATTACTCGGGAAAGTCCAATGGAACAGAATTCCTACTATTCTCTGTCCTACTATTTCTGCCCTTTCATTGAGTCTCACCCCTAGCAGGTCTTTCCAGGATAGTCACCTCGATAGTTACATTTTTAATAATAATAATAATAATAATAATCATGGCATTTTTAAACACTTACTGTGTACCAAGCACTGTTGAAGCGCTGATCATTTTACCAATCATTTACTGATCATTTTAACGCTAAGCATCATTTTACCAACTGATGGCCTATAATAACCTCATCCAGGCTTTTCTACTGTACTTAATCAATGATCAATGATATTTATTAAGCACTTATTGTGCTCAGAGCACTGTACTAAGCACTTGGGAAAGTACAATACAACAGAGATGGTAGACATGTTCCTTGCCTACAAGCTAAGAATCTTCAGGGGAAGACAGGCATAAAAGTAGACAGCGGAAAGGGTAAATAGTACACTATTAAGATTATTTAGAGTAATCAGTTAATCATGCTTTTTGAGCACTTACCGTGTGAAGAGCACTGTGCTATGATCTTGGGAGAGTACAATAAAACAGAATTGGTAGACATATTCTTTCCCCACACCAAGCTTACAGTCCAAAAGGGGAGACAGACATTAATCTATCCATCAATGGTATTTATTGAATGATTACTGTGTGCAAAGCACTGTACTACGCACTTGGGAGAATACACTATAACAGACACACTTCCTGCACACTAGGAGCTTGCGGTCTAGACGGGGAAGCAGAAATTGATCACAGCGAAGGTGGGAAAGTTGATTAACACACATCCTGTAGCACAGAGTGCCTCATCAATGGATACATACGTCTCTGAGTGTAAATCAGGATACGAAGCTTAGGATTCCTTGGATCTGTGCCTCTGGGGGTATTTTAGAAAAGCAGCTTGGCCTAGTAGAGAGAACATGGGCCTGGGAGTCAGAGGACCTGGGTTCTAATCCTGGCTCTGCAACTTATGGGCAGTGTGACCTTAGTCAACTCAACTTCTCCACACCTCAGTTTCCTCGATACCTGTTCTTCCTCCTACTTAGACTGTGAGCCCCATGTGGGCCCTGCTTATCTTGTACCTAAACCCAGAGCTTAGTTCAGTGCTAGGCACGTGGTAAGCGCTTAACTGATACCACAATTATTCTCACTGTCCGATTTTTGTCCAGATATCTGTTCCCCTTCCGTGGAGAGCTGTCTGTTTTAGTTGCTACCTTTCCCGCCCTTCTCCATAACTCTAGGTCAATTTGATTAAAGATGTTAGCACTTTCTGAACTCTGGTCTTTCCCCAGAATCCTCCTCACCGCCCCCTTCACGTCCTTGTTTCTCAGGGAGTAGATGAGCGGGTTTAGGATGGGGGTGACCACGGTGTAGAAAAGGTTCAGGAACTTGTCAAAAGTCCCAGAGAAGGAGCTGTTGGGCCAGATGTAGACCACCGTGATGGACCCGTAGAAGAGAGTGACCACAAGGAGGTGGGACCCACAGGTGCCCAGGGCCTTCCTCCGTACCCGGGGAGACTTGATCCTCAGCACGGCCCGGGCGATGGACCCATAGGAGACCGTGATCAGGCTCAAGGGCAGGAGAATCAGGACCAGAGTGCCCACGAAGAGCTGGATCTCATTGGCCCGGAAGTCCACACAGACCAGCTTGAGGATGGTGGGGATCTCGCAGAGGAAGTGGGGAAGTCACCGGTGTCCGCAGCGGGGCAGGCGGACGATGACGGTGGCCTGAATCGCGGTGTCCCCTACCCCGCTCAGCCAAGCTAATCCCACCAGGGCCCGGCAGAGCCGCGGCTGCATGACGGTGGTGTAGTGAAGGGGTAGGCAGACGGCGACGTGATGGTCCAATGCCATGATGGCCAGAATGATGCACTCCGTCGACCCCAGGGCCAGGGAGACGTAGAGCTGGACCACACAACCGACCACGGTAATGGTCTTGGAGGGCCCCTGGAGGTGCCACAGAAGCTGGGAGACGATGCTGGTGGTGAAGCAGAGGTCCACGAGGGAGAGGTGAGACAGGAAGAAGTACATGGGCATATGGAGACAGAAATCCAGGCGGGTCACCAAAATGATGGCGGTGTTGCCCACCAGGGTTAGGAGGTAGAAGATCAAGACAACCACGAAGAGGATCTTCTCTAACTGGGGCTGAGCAGATAAAGCCACCAAGACAAAGTCCTCCCCAGAAGTGTCATTCAGCATCGTCCTTGTAGGAATAGTGAGGGAGGATGGAAAAAGGGATGGGGAAAGAGGAAAAGGAGGGGAAAATGAGAGAGAGGGAGTAAGAGAAAGAGAGAGGAAGGGAAAAAGTGTGTGTGTGTGTGTGTGAGAGAGAGAGAGAGAGAGAGAGAGAGAGAGAGAGTGAGGGAGAGTCCAAGGGAGAGAAAAAGTGAGAGGGAAAGAAAGAGAAAGAAAAGGAGTGGTTGAGAGAAAGTGTGAGGAGAGAAAGCTCAAGAGAAAACATGAGGTAAAGAGAGTACGAGGGCAAGAAAAAGCAAGACAGAGAGAGGGGAAAAATCATTAGGGGGAGAAAAACGAGAGAGCAAGAGAGAGTGAAAGGGAGAGAAAAAGAAAGAGGGAGGAAACAGAGGGAGTGGGTGAAAACGGTGCGAGAGTGAGAGGAAGAGAAAACTAAGAGAAAGAGTGAAGGGAAAAGCATAAAGGAGAGAAAAAGCGAGAAAGAGGGAGTGAGGGAGAGCAAGTGAGAGGGAGAAAAAGGATGAGAGAGAGTGAGGGGGAGACGAGCAAGAGGGAGTGAGAGAGAGCATAAGGGAGAGAAAAAGTGAGGGAAAGGGGAAAGAGTGAGAGGGAGAGAAAAAGCGGGACATAGTGAGAGGGAGAACGCAGCCTGAGAGAGCAAGAGAGAAAAACAAGAGACGGAGAGAGCAAGGGAATCGAGAAGGAGAGGGAAAGAAAAATTGAGAGTGGGGGAAAAAGAGTGAGACAGAGAAAAAAGTGCAAGAGTAAATGAGAGGGAGAGAAAAACGAAAGGGAGAGAGTGATAGAAAAATATCAAGAGGACGAGAGAAAAAATGAGAGTGAGCAGGAGGAAAAGAGAGGAAAGGTGAGAAGTGTATGAAGGAGTGAAATGGAGAGAAAAACAGGAAAGAGCAAGTGAGAAGGAGAACCAGAAAAAAAACAAGTCAGTAGTAATAGTAGTAGAAGCAGCATAGTTTAGTGGAAAGAGCACGGGCTTGGGAGTCAGAAGTCATGGGTTCTAATCCCAGCTCCACCACTTGTCAGCTTTGTGACTTTGGGCAAGTCACTTAACTTCTCTGGGCCTCGCCTATAAAATGGGGATTAAGACTGTTAGCCCCACGTGGGACAACCTAATGACCTTGTATTTACCCCAGTGCTTAGAACAGTGCTTGGCACATAGTAAGCACTTAACAAATACCAAAATTAATTATTAATTAGTAGTAGTAATAATAATAACAATAATAATAATGGTATTTGTTAAGTGCTTATAATGTGCCAAGCTGTGTTCTAAGCGCTGGGGTAGATACAAGGTAATCAGGTTGTCCCACGTGGGGCTCACAGTCTTCATCCCCGTTTTATAGATGAAGTAACTGAGGCCCAGAGAAGTTAAGTGACTTGCCCAAGGTCACCCAGCAGTAGCATTGATAGCGCCCCCTGTGCAGATTCAGTGATATTCTGATGTAGTAGGAATGGTATTTATTTCACTCTTACTATGTGCAAAGCACTGTACTAAGGTCTGGGAGTGAAATAGATTGGGCCCTTGGCCCCCAAGGAGGTCTAATAATAATAATAATAATAATAATAATAATAATAATAACAATGGCATTTGTTAAGCACTTACTATGTGCGAACTGCTGTTCTAAGCGCTGGGGAAGATACAAGGAAATCGGGTTGTCCCACATGGGGCTCACAGTCTTAATCACCATTATCCAGATGGGCTAACTAAGACCCAGAGAAGTGAAGTGACTTGCTCAAAGTCACACAGCTGACAAGTGGCGGAGCCCGGATTATAACCCATGACCTCTGACTCCCAAGCCCGGGCTCTTGCCACTGAGCCACGCTGCTGTCCTGGGTCCCCTTCTGGGCACCCTGGCTCCAGAGAAATGTGGAAGGATGTGGAGAGGGGTGAGAAAAGGGGAGGAAATTCGATCTCTAGAAAAAACATGAAGATCTTTGAAGACCTACCCTGTAGACTCTCCCAAGGGTTCTTCTCTGTTCAGAAAGGGAAGGGTTTTCATTCTGCCTCCTCTTGAGCCAGGATAAGAGTCAGTAGCTGACCCTGAAGCAGGAGGGATTGAGGACAGATTCATAGAAGGAAATTCTGCTCATGTAACACTGAAAAGGAAGAAGTAGGATATGGATTCTGCATCCCAACAGGTTCTAACAGAAATAGAGAGAAACTCGAATTTCCGTCTATTTTTCTAGCGCATTCCCTTTCTGCCCCTCCTTCTCATCCTCCTCTGTTCCCTACCAATTTTTCTAAGGACCGATATGTCTATCATGTCTGCTCTATTGGACTCTCCCAAGCACTTAATACAGTGCTCTCTACACAGTAGATGCTCAATAAATACCACTGATGGATTAGCTCTAACTGGTTCGCTCATTTATTCATTCAATCGTACTTATTGAGCATTTACTGCGGGCAGAGCACTGTACTACGCACTTGGAAAGTACAATTCGGCCACAGATGGAGACAATCCCTACCAAACAACGGGCTCACAGTTTAGAAGAGTGGAGACAGCCAACAAAACAAAACCCGGCTCTGCCACTTGTCAGCTGAGTGACTTTGGCCAAGTCACTTAACTTTTCTGTGCCTCAGTTACCTCATCTTTACAATGGGGATTAAGACTGTGAGCTCCACATGGGACAACCTGATAACTTTGTATCTACCCCAGCACTTAGGACGGTGCTTGGCACATAGTAAACGCTTAATAAATACCATTATTATGATTATTATTATATATGATCGAGTGAGTGAATGAATAACAGCATGGACAGCGTGACAAGGGTCTTCTCCTTGATCTTCATCCTTCATTCATCCATTCATTCAATCGTATTTATTGAGCGCTTACTGTGTGCACAGCACTATACTAAGCGCTTGGAAAGTAAAATTCAGCAAGAGAGAGGTAATCCCTGCCCACAGAGGGCTTACAGTCTAGAAGGGGGAAGATAGACATTAAATCAAGTAAACAGACATCAACATAAATAAATAAAAGTATAGATACGTACACATCAAAACAAGTATACAGGCATCAATAGGAATAAATAGAATTAAACATATATACATAAATCAGAGAAGCAGCGTGGCTCATTGGAAAGAATACAGGCTTGGGAGTCTGAGGTCATGTGTTCAAATCCCAGCTCGGCCACCTGTCAACTGGGTGACTATGGGCAAGTCACTTCACTTCTCTGTGCCTCAGTTATCTCATCTGGAAAATGGGAATTAAGACTGTGAGCCCCACGTGGGACAACCTAATCACCTTGTATCCCCCCGAGCGCTTAGAACGCTGCTTCACACATAGTAAGGGCTTAACAAATACCATTATTATTATTATTATTATTATTATTATTATTATTATTATTATCATTATTATTATAAGTGCAGTGTGTTGTGAAGAAGTAGGGGGGAAGAGCAAAGGGAGTGAGTTGATGTGATGCGGATGGGAGGGGGAGCTGAGGAAAAGGGGGGCTTAGTCTGGGAAGGCCTTCTTCATGGAGAAGCAGCGTGGCCAAGTGAAAAGAGCCGGGGCTTGGGAGTCAGAGGTTGTGAGTTCTAATCCCGACTCCACCACTTGTCAGCTGGGTGACTTTGGGCAAGTCACTTCACTTCTCTATGCCTCAGTTACCTCATCTGGAAAATGGGGATTAAGACTGTGAGCCCCATGTAGGACAACCTGATTACCTTGCATCTACCCAGCGCTTAGAACAGTGCTTAGCACATAGTAAGCGCTTAACAAATATGAACATTATTTTTATTAAAAAGGTGACGTGTTTCCTACAGGATTTTTCACCGAAAGGTACCCGCCCTCAGGGCGAACTTCATGTGTCCCTGTATCTCAGAGCCATCCTCTCACTCCCAGCACCCTCCGCAGGGCAGCCTTCACGTCTTGGTTCCTCAGGCTGTAGATGAGGGAGTTCATGGTGGGGAGCACCACCGTGTAGAACACGGACACCAGCAGGTCCAGCGTGGAGTAGGAGTCTGAGGGCGGCTCGAGATGGGCGACATTTCGATGGAGATGAATAAAATCACCACGGTGAGTTGGGGCAGGCAGGTGGAGAAGGCTTTGGCCCGGCCCTCAGCGGCTGGCATCCTCAGCACAGCCCAGAAGATGCGACGATGGAGACGAGTCATGAGGCGTTCAGAATGGCGGAGACGACCGTGACTCCAATCTCCTGGAGGTTCCCACTGGGGCCTGAAAGTTCCATCATTTGGGGAGCGTCAAAGAAGAAATGGTGGATCACGTTGGACCCGCCAAAGCCGATGGAGCAGGTGGCGGCCGCGTGCGTGGCGGCGCTCACGGTACCACCCAGCCAGGAGGCGGCGGCCATCTTCCCACAGGCCCCTCGGTCCATGATGGCCTCGTAGCGCAGGGGGAGGCAGATGGCGGTGTAGCGGTCGTAGGACATCGCCGTGAGCAGGGCCACTTCGACACCCGCAAGGGTGATTACTAAAAAGACTTGAGAGATGCAACCCGGGACAGAAATTTCTCTGCGGTCGGTCAGGGAGTTGTGGATGGATTTGGGGACGGTGACGGAGATGTAGCAAAGGTCGAGGACGGACAAGTTCCTGAGGAAGACGTACATGGGGGTGTGGAAGCGCCAGTCGAGGATGGTTACAGTGACGATGTCAATTCCCCGTCAGGGCCGCCAGGTAGACCAGGAGGAACAGCACGGCCTGGACCAGCTGCAGCTCCCGGACCTCCGAGAATCCCAGCAGGAGGAATCCCGTCACCGCTGTGCCGTTGGCCATTTCCTTCCCAGAGATAAGATGTCCTAGCTGTGTAGGAGAAGACCGTTTTTAGCCATTACAAATGTGTCAAATCATCACACAGTAAGCTCTTTGTAAATACTTTTACTATTATTCCTACATTCTTCTGATGGGCAGGATCATGGTGACACATATTTGACATGTGCTTAGTACAGTTGTCTGTGCATGGTCAGCGCTCAATACCTGCCATTGATTGATGGGTGGATTAATCAATGGCTGCTTCCCCTTTAGATTATAAACACCTTGTGAACAAGGGACATGTCAAACAACTCTGTTGTACTATACTATCCTTAGTGCTTAGTACAGTGCTCTGCACGTAGTAAAGGCTCAATATATACAATTAATTGATAGCACTCAATAAATACCATTGATTGATTGATGACACACAGCTAGTTTAAGGTTACCCATTTTCTATTAGACTGTAAATACCATAATAATAATAATAATATGCTCGATTCACCGGATTTGAACATAACCTGTGGCATTTGTTGAGCACATACTATGTTCCAAGCGTTGGAATGGATAAAGTACAATCATGGCTTAGTGGAAATAGCCCGGGCTTGGTAGTCAGAGATCGTGGGTTCTAATCCCGGCTCTGCCACTTATCAGCTGTGTGACTTTGGGCAAGTCATTTCACTTTTCTGCGCCTCAGTTCCCTCATCTGTAAAATAGGGATTTACACTGGGAGCCCCATGTGGGACAACCTGATTACCTTGTATCTACCCTAGTGCTTATACCAGTGCTTGGCACATAGTAAGTGCTTAACAAATACCGTAATTATTATTATTATTATTAGATCAGACGTAGTTCCTGTGCCACACGAGGCTCATAGTCTAAGAGGAAGGAAAATGGATATTTTAATGTCCATTTTATAGATGAGGAAATAGAGTCATAGAGAATTTAAGTGATTTGTCCAAGATCACACAGCAGGAAGTGACTCTCAGCCCTCTGCTCTTTCCATTAGTATGTACCCTTTATCCCCACATCCATATCGATCATCCAGTGGTACTTATTGAGCGCTCACTGTGTGGTATACTAAGCACTTGGAGAGTAAAACAGAATTGATAGGCATATTCCCTGACCTCACTGAGCTTGTCTTCCCTCCTACTTAAACTGTGAGCTCTATGTGGGACCGGAGCTGCGTCCAAAGAGATTAACCTGTATCTACCCCAGTGCTTGGAACAGTGCTTGACACGTGGGGAGGGCTTAATAAATAACGAATAAATAAAAATTATAAAATAAAAAAATAAATATGTAAGAGCTGCATCCAAGCAGACTAACTTGTATCTATGAGAAGATACAAGAGCCACGAGAAGCAGCGTGGCTCAGTGGAAAGAGCCCGGGCTTTGGAGTCAGGGGTAATGGGTTCAAATCCCGGGTCCACCAGTTGTCAGCTGTGCGACTTTGGGCAATTCACTTAACTTCTCTGTGCCTCAGATGCTTCATCTGTAAAATGGGGGTTGACTGTAAGCACCCCGTGGGACAACCTGATCACCTTGTAGCCTCCCCAGTCCTTTGCACATAGTAAGCGCTTAATAAATGCCATTATTATTATTATTATTACCCCAGTGCTTAGAACAGTACTTGACACATGGGGAGGGCTCAATAAATAATAAATTAATAAAAATAAACAAATAGAAGAGCATGTAGTCTAGAGATGCATGGAGACTGTGTGGATCCTTTCAGGAAAAAATGTATGTTTTATGGTATATGTTTAGCACTTACTATGTGTACGGCGCTATACTAAGCGCTGGGGTTGATTCAAGCTAATCAAGTTGGACACAGTGCCTGTCCACATGCGGCTCACAGTCTTAATTCCCAATCAATCAATCAATCAATCGTATTTATTGAGCACGTACTGTGTACTAAGCGCTTGGGAAGTACAAGTTGACAACATATAGAGACAGTCCCTACCCAACAGTGGGCTCACAGCCTAGAAGGGGGAGACAGAGAACAAAACCAAACATATTAACAAAATAAAATAAATAGAATAGATATGTACAAGTAAAATAAATAAATAAATAGAGTAATATATATGTACAAACATATATACATATATACAGGTGCTGTGGGGAAGGGACGGAGGTAAGACGGGGGTGATGGAGAGGGGGAGGAGGGGGAGAGGAAGGAGGGGGCTCAGTCTGGGAAGGCCTCCTGAAGGAGGTGAGCTCTCAGTAGGGCCTTGAAAATTCCCATTTTACATTTGAGGTCACTGAGGCACAGAGAAACCAATGGCTTGTCCAAGGCAGACAGTAGACAAGCGTCAGAACTGGGATTAGAACCCAGGTCCTTCTGGCTCCCAGGCCCGGGCTCTTTCCAATAGGCCACACTGCTTCTCCGCTGTGGCCGTTAAACCCCACACGCAACACTTTTCCTGACAACCTGACAACAGATAGCATGGCACATAGAGTTCTCATGTACCGGTCACCAACTGACATGGGGGTTATTGAGTCGACCAATCTCGTTAGCCTCCTCTTCTCCGAAAGCTGGAACCCCAAGAGCAAATCTCTGATGTTCACCTCCTCTCCCTTCGACGAGAGGACGGAACGAGCCGAGCCGTGGAGGGAGTGAGATATTTTATGCTTCTCCTGTTGGGTGGTTTTGTAGGCCATCTTTTGTATCACTGTGTCCACCCCTGTCACCTCTTTTACTAGTTGGGGTGCTCGTCTAGGGAAGGCCAAGGATCTCAGAGACAGAGTGAAACCGCCTGAGACACTGCACTTCCTGCCAGGCCTTTGTTAATCTCCTGGCACACCTGGAGTTTTGCTGTTCGTTTTGATGGCATTCGTTAAGCGCTTACTAGGCGTCAAACGCTATTCTGAGCGCTGTTTGGACAATCCACTTAACCTGTGGTCCAGGGATTCACGTTCAGATAATGATAATGATAATAATAATAATAATGGCATTTGTAAAGTGCTTATTACGTGCAAAGCACTGTTGTAAGCGCTGGGGAGGATACAAGGTGATCAGGTTGTGCCACGTGGGGCTCACAGTGTTAATCCCCATTTTACAGATGAGGCAACTGAGGCACCGAGTGGACCACCCCCTTCTCCTCAACACGCTACCTGACCTTGGCTTCACAGACTCCGTCCTCTCCTGGTTCTCCTCTTATCTCTCCGGTCGTTCTTTCTCAGTCTCTTTTGCAGGCTCCTCCTCCCCCTCCCAACCTCTTACTGTGAGGGTTCCCCAAGGTTCAGTGCTTGGTCCCCTTCTGTTCTCAATCTACACTCACTCCCTTGGTGACCTCATTCGCTCCCACGGCTTCAACTATCATCTCTACGCTGATGACACCCAGATCTACATCTCTGCCCCTGCTCTCTCCCCCTCCCTCCAGGCTCGCATCTCCTCCTGCCTTCAGGACATCTCCATCTGGATGTCCGCCCGCCACCTAAAGCTCAACATGTCGAAGACTGAGCTCCTTGTCTTCCCTCCCAAACCTTGTCCTCTCCCTGACTTTCCCATCTCTGTTGACGGCACTACCATCCTTCCCGTCTCACAAGCCCGCAACCTTGGTGTCATCCTCGACTCCGCTCTCCCATTCACCCCTCACATCCAAGCCGTCACCAAAACCTGCCGGTCTCAGCTCCGCAACATTGCCAAGATCCGGCCTTTCCTCTCCATCCAAACTGCTACCCTGATCATTCAAGCTCTCATCCTATCCCGTCTGGACTGCTGCACCAGCCTTCTCTCTGATCTCCCATCCTCGTGTCTCTCTCCACTTCAATCCATACTTCATGCTGCTGCCCGGATTATCTTTGTCCAGAAACGCTCTAACACAATAAAATAAATAGAATAGATATGTACAAGTAAAATAAATAGAGTAATAAATATGTACAAACATATATACAGGTGCTGTGGGGAAGGCAAGGAGGTAAGATGGGGGGATGGAGAGGGGGACGAGGAGGAGAGGGGGGAAGGGGCTCAGTCTGGGAAGGCCTCCTGGAGGAGGTGAGCTCTCAGTAGGGCCTTGAAGGGAGGAAGAGAGATAGCTTGGCGGATGGGCAGAGGGAGGGCATTCCAGGCCCGGGGGATGACGTGGGCCGGGGGTCGATGGTTCTACATATGTCATAATAATGGCATAGTGAGTGCTTAACAAATGCCATAATAATAATAATAATATAATTGCTTAACAATTGCCATAATAATAATAATAATAGTGAGTGCTTAACAAATACCATCTTATTAACATAGTATGTCAACAAATGCCACAATAATAATATAGTGAGTTCTTAAAAAATACCATAATAATAATATCGTAAGTGCTTAACATATGCCACAATAATAATACAATGCATGCTTAACAAATACCATACTAATAATATAGTAAATGCTCTTAACAAGCGCTGAAATAATAATATAGTGAGTGCTTAATAAGTGCCATAATAATAATATAGTAAGTGCTTAACAAATGTCATAGTAATGATACAGTGAGTGCCTAACAAATACCATAATGATAATATAGTAAGCACTTACCAAATGCCATAATAATAATATAGTAAGTTCTTAACAAATACCATAATAATAATATAGCAAGTGTTTAACGAATACTGAAATAATAATATAGTGAGTGCTTAACAAATCGCATAATAGTAATATAGTGAGTGTTTAACAAAACCCATAAGACAGTGAGTGCTTAACAAATACCATAATAATAAAATAATAAGTACTTAACAAATGCCATAATAAGAATCTAATAAGTGCTCAACAAATGCCATAATAATAATATGGTGAGTGCTTAACAAATACCACAATAATAATAATGTAGTAAGTGCTTAACATATGCCATGATAATAATATAATGCGTGATTAACAAATACCATAATAATAATACAGTAAATGCTAAACAAATGCCACAATAATAATATAGTGAGTACTTAATAAATACCATAATAATAATATAGTGAGGGCTTAACAAATACCACAAAACAATATAGTAAGTGCTTAACAAATGCCATAGTAATGATAAAGTTAGTGCCTAACAAATACCATAATCAATCAATCAATCGTATTTATTGAGCGCTTACTGTGTGCAGAGCACTGTACTAAGCGCTTGGGAAGTACAAGCTGGCAACATATAGAGACAGTCCCTACCCAACAGTGGGCTCACAGTCTAGAAGGGGGAGACAGAGAACAAAACCAAACATACTAACAAAATAAAATAAATAGAATAGATAGGTACAAGTAAAATAAATGAATAAATAAATAGAGTAATAAATATGTACAGACATATATACATATATACAGGTGCTGTGGGGAAGGGAAGGAGGTAAGATGCGGGGGATGGAGAGGGGGACGAGGGGGAGAGGAAGGAAGGGGCTCAGTCTGGGAAGGCCTCTTGGTGGAGGAGAGCTCTCAGAAGGACTTGAAGGGAGGAAGAGAGCTAGCTTGACGGATGGGCAGAGGGAGGGCATTCCAGGCCCGGGGGAGGACGTGGGCCGGGGGTCGATGGCGGGACAGGAAGTCTGAGTAAGTGCGAATGAGGTTGTCGTTAATGTAACTTGGTGATGACAAGGGCCTTTTTTCCGGGGTCGGGGGGCGGCGGGAGAGTCAGTCAGGACTGGACCGGGAAGGGGGTTTGGGGGGCACTAAAAGGAAGGTCGCTTAAGTGGGGGGGAAGCAGGGGGCGTCTATGGCGGCGCTCGGAGGAGAGGAGCCTTCCGGAAGCAGCGGGGGCCGCGCGGTGTGATGGCGGGTGAGCGGGCCTCTCGGGAACGGAGTCCCGGGCGTCCATGGCGGGCCTCTCTGGCGCTCTGAGGAGGGGATCCTTCCGGGAGCAGCGGGGTCCACGCGGTGTGATGGCGGGCGGGCGGGCCTCTCGGGAACGGAGTCCCGGGCGTCCATGGCGGCGCTCTGAGGAGAGGATCCTTCCGGGAGCAGCCGGGGCCACGCGGTGTGATGGCGGGCGGGCGGGCGGGCCTCTCGGGAACGGAATCCCGGGCGTCTCTGGCAGCGCGCTCTGAGGGGAGGATCCTTCCGGGAGCAGCGGGGGCCACACGGTGTGATGGCGGGAGGGCGGGCCTCTCGGGAACGGAGTCCCGGGCGTCTATGGCAGCGCTCATAATAATATAGTAAGCACTTAACAAATGCCGTAATAATAATATAGTGAGTTCTTAACAAATACCATAATGATAATATAGTAAGGACTTAACAAATACTGAAATAATGATATAGTGAGTGCTTAACAAATCTAATAATAATAATAATATAGTGAGTGTTTAACAAATCCCATAATATAGTGAGTGCTTAACAAATACCATAATAATATAGTAAGTTCTTATCAGCAGCGTGGCACAGTGGAAAGAGCCCGGGCCTGGAAGCCAGAGGTCATGGGTTCTAATCCCGGCTCCACCACTTGTCAGTTGTGTGACTTTGGGCAAGTCACTTCACTTCTCTGGGCCTCAGTTATCTCATGTGGAAAATGGGGATTAAAATTGTGAGCCCCACATGGGCTGATCACCTTGTATCCCCCCGAGCACTTAGAACAGTGCTTCGCACATAGTAAGCGCTTAACAGATGCCATCGTTATTATTATCATTAACAAATGCCAGAATAATAATATAGTTAGTGCTTAACAAATTGCATAAGAATAGAGTAAGTGCTCAACAAATGTCATAATAATAATATAGTGAGTGCTTATTATATACCATAATAATAGCAGAGTGAGTGCTAAACAAATATCATAATAATCTAGTGAGCGCTCAACAAATACAACAGCAATGATGATAATATTAATAATTATTGTAAATCTAGGCAGATAAATCTAGGTGGACTAATCTCTCCCTTCGGTTTTTTTTTCGGCTTCTAGAGGTTGAACGTAACGGCCCACTGGGAATCCTAGCTTGTGTGAGCAGGCAGGATCCCCGGGGAATGGGAGAAGATGAAAGTCGTACGTTTTTCAGGAGTTCGTAAAACCGGCTCCTCTGTTTCTGCAGCACATTATACTGAGAGTATTGGCCACCAGTTCTGGACTCAGATGGGAAGGCCATCAGAGACCTAGAGCACTTTCTGGCGATCGTGAGTGCGTTGGCTAAGACCCGGGTAATTGTGAGAGCTAAGGAGAGAATCCATCAATCAATGGGGGCTTACTGGGTGTAGAGCACTGCACTAAGCGCTTGGGAGAGCACACTAGTACAGAGTGGGTAGGCGCGTTCGCTGCCCACTGCCTGGCTTCTTGGTTTGTTTTTGCTTGTCTCCTTGTGATGTTTTGTTGTCTGTCTCCCCCTTCTAGACTGTGAGCTCGTTGTTGGGTAGGGATTGCCTCTATCTGTGGCCGAATTGTACTTTCCAAGCGCTTAGTCCAATGCTCTGCACACGGTAAGTGCTCAATAAATGCGACTAAATGAAGGAATGAACGAGCTTACGGTCTAGAATTAGAGGTAGATGTTAGTCAAAGAATCAGTGGTATTATCCAGCGCTCACTGTGTGCAGAGTACTGAAGAGTCCAATGTAATAGAGTTGGTGGACATGATCTCTACCCCAGTGATTTTACACTGTATATGGGGAGGCAGGCATTAGTCAATCAATCAGTGCTATTTATTGAGCACTTGTGTGCAGAACACCGAATAAAGCAACTGGAAGAATATGATATAACAGAGTCGGTAATAATAATAATGATGGTATTTGTTAATCGCTTACTATGTGCCAAGCACTGTTGATGATAATGATGGCATTTGTTAAGTGCCTATTATGTGCAAAGCACTGTTCTAAAGGCTGGGGGGATACAAGGTGATCAGGTTGTCATCATCATCATCAATCGTATTTATTGAGCGCTTACTATGTGCAGAGCACTGTACTAAGCGCTTGGGAAGTACAAATTGGCAACATATAGAGACAGTCCCTACCCAACAGTGGGCTCACAGTCTTCATCCCCATTTTCCAGATGAGGTAACTGAGGCTCAGAGAAGTGAAGTGACTTGCCCAAAGTCACACAGCAGACAAGTGGTGGAGCTCGTATTAGAACCCACGACCTCTGGCTAAGCCCGGGCTCTTTCCAGTGAGCCATGCTGCTTCTCTAGACACATTCCCTGTCCACAACAAACTGACCACCTAGAGGGAGCGTGCAAAGCTCTCTCATTTCATTCCTGACCTGATTCTAAGAAGACCCTGAGGAAGGTGAACTTGATTTTCCTGATTTTAAAAATAAGATGAGAAAATTGAGAGAAGCGAAGTGGAGTGCCAAATATCACACAGCAGGCAAGCGGCAGAGCCGGGATTATGCTCTTTCTATTAGACCACGCTCAGGGTACTGTTTACAGGACACGGGATGACTAAACTAGGAAGAGATATTCTGGTCTGAAGCAGAGACTGAGAGGGTCTTTTTATGATGGTGATGGTATTCGTTAAGCTCTTATTATGTGCCCAGCACTGTTCTAAGCTCTGGGGTAGACACAAGGTCATCAGGTTGACCTATGTGGGTCTCACAGTCTTCATCCCCATTTTACAGATGAAGGAATTGAGACACAGAGAAGTGAAGTGACTTGCCCAAAGTCGCACAGTTGACAAGTGATGGAGCTGGGATTAGCACCCATGACCTTTGACTCCCAGCCCCGGACTCTATCCAATAAGCCACGCTGCTTCTAGTTGTTATGATACCATTATCATAATTACTATATCATTATTCAGTGCTTAGAACAGTGACTGGCACATAATAAGCGCTTAACAAATACCATCATCATTATCATCATTATTTTGGTATAATATTACTATTATTATTCTAATTACTGTTTTATTCAATTAATCTACATTCTGGGCTGTTCCACTGTTCTGTTACTACTTTTCTAAGAACTGGAGTAGATTTTAAGTTCATTAGGTTGGATACAGTCTCTGTCCTGCAAGGGGCTTACAGTCTAAGTAAGGGAGAGAAGAGGGGAATTGAGGCACAGAGAAGTTAAATGATTCATCCAAGGTCACACAGAAAGCTGTTGGCAGAACCAGGATTAGAACCCGGCTCCTCTGACTTCCAGGCCCATGCTCTTTCCACTAGGGCATGCTGCTTCTCCCAGGCTTGTTAGTTTGAGAGACCCTTGGAGGCTGCAGAAACCCTGCCCTGAGAAGCTCTTCATCAGCTTGGCTTCAAGGCTGTCCGTCCCCTCTCCCCCTCCTACCTCACCTCCCTTCTCTCCCTCTACAGCCCAGCCCGCACCCTCCGCTCCTCTGCCGCCACTAGCCTCCTCACTGGGCCTCGTTCTCGCCCGTCCCGCCGTCGACCACCAGCCCATGTCCTTCCTCTGGCCCGGAATGCCGTCCTTCCACATATTCGCCAAGCTAGCTCTCTTCCTCCCTTCAAAGCCCTACTGAGAGCTCACCTCCTTCAGGAGGCCTTCCCGGACTGAGCCTCCCTTTTCTTCTGCTCCTCCTCCCCTCCCCATCGACCCAACTCCCTCCCTCTGCTCTATCCCCTTGCTCAATAAATACGACTGAGTGAATGAATGAAGTCTTAGCCTGCCCTCCATTCTGCCATGGCCCATGATATGGTGCCTTGTACCATATTTCTTTATTTATATTAATGTCTGTCTTTCCCACTAGACTGCAAGCTCATTGTGGGAAGGGAACATGTCTGCTAATGCTGTTGAATTGTACTCTCCCCAGCATTTAGTACAGTGCTCTGCAAATAGCCGATAAATACCATTGATCGACTGACTGATTGATTGATGGACTGATTGAGAGAAGCATCATGGCTTAGTGGAAAGGGCGTGAGCTTGGGAGTCAGAGATCATGGGTTCTAATCCCCCCTCTGCCACATATCAGCTGTGTGATTTGGGGCAAGTCACTTAACTTCTCTGTGCCTCAATTCCCTTATCTGTAAAATGGAGATTAAGACTGTGAGCCCCACGTGGGACAACCTGATTACCTTGGATCTACCCCAGCGCTTAGAACAGTGCTCGGCACATAGTAAGCACTTAAGAAATACCATCATTACTATTATCATTTTTATAATGAAAACTGGAGGAGCTTGGGTTCAGCTGTAGTTGCGGCTTTACTCGTTTTGGAGAAAAATTAAAGCCGCTGGGATTTTTCTCAAATATTTCCCTTCCTGGGCAGCATTTCCCAATAGTCAATCCATCAATCAATCAATAGTATTGATTGAATGTATTTCATCTGTAGACGTCACACCCTGGGTGCAGAGGAGAAAATGCAAAGGAGGAAAGAGTAGGATTTAATCCTCATTTTGCAGTTGAGGTAACTGGGGTCCAGAGAAGTGAATTGACTTGCCCAAGGTCACACAGCAGGCACATGGCAGAACCGGGCTTAAAGCCCAGGTCTTCTGACTCCCAGGCCCGTGCTCTAGTCACTAAACCACACTGCTTGGATAACTTAATATTTTCACCTCCACCCATCCCACAGGACCCTATTTCCCCACAAGGAAGAAGTGGTCAACCACACGGCGTTGAGGGAATTCCTGCTCCTGGGATTCTCGGAGGTCCGGGAGCTGCAGCTGGTCCAGGCCGCGCTGTTCCTTCAGGTCTACCTGGCGGCCCTGACAGGGAATCTCCTCATCGACGCTGTCACCGCCCTCGACAGGAGCCTCCACACCCCCATGTACTTCTTCCTCAGGAACCTGTCTGTCCTCGACCTCTGCTACATCTCAGTCATTGTCCCCAAATCCATCCACAGCTCCCTGAATGACCGTATATCCATTTCCTTCCTGGGCTGTGCCACCCAGGTCTTCTTGGTGGTCCTATTTGCCGCTTCAGAGATATTCCTCCTTACGGCGATGTCCTACAACCGCTACACAACCATCTGTCTTCCCCTGCGCTACAACGTCACCATGGACCGAAGGGCCTGTGGGAAGGTGGCCGCCGCCTCATGGCTCGGCGGGGGGCTAAACGGAGTCATCCACACCTCCGTGACTTTCTCCCTCTTCTTCTGTGACACCAACGCCATCAATCAGTTCTTCTGCGACATCCCTTCCCTCATCCGGCTCTCCTGTTCCAGATGCTACATTGACGAGAACGCCGTTGTGGGCCTCAGCGTGTATCTGGGCCTCGCTTTTTCGTCGGCATCGTCGTCTCGTATGCGCACATCTTCGGGGCGTGCTGAGGATGCCGGGCGCAGAGGGCTGGGCCAAAGCTGTCTCCACTGGCCTGTGTCATCTCTTCGTCGTCATCTTGTTTCTCTCTACTTCCTTCTTTAGCCATCTCAAGCCTCCCTCAGACTCCACCTCGACGCTGGACTTGCTGTTGTCCGTGTTCTACGCCGTCGTGCCCCACGCCCTGAACCCCCTCATCTACAGCCTAAGGAACTGGGACATTTATACCGCCCTGGGGAGGGTCCTGAGGTGGAAATTTTTCACGTAGAATGGAATACCTCTAGTCTGTTCAAAAGTGGAAGATCAGCATTGACTCTATCCAACAATCAATCAGCAGCATTTATTGAGTGCTAACTGTATGCAGAACACTTTATTAAGCATAGATCCATTGGAGAACAGAGATTTGTGCGATATGAAGATTTTGCACCTAGATATTCAATTAATCGTATTTATTGAGTGCTTTAATTTTTTTTAATGATATTTGTTAAGCGCTTACTATGTGCCAGGCTCTGCTCTAAGCACTAGGGTAAATTAAGCTCACAGTCCTCATCCCTATTTGACAGATGAGGTAACTGAGGCATAGAGAAGTTAAGTGGCTTGCCCAAAATCTCACAGCACACAAATTGCAGAGCTGGAATTAGAACACTTGTCATATTTACTGAGTGCCAAGCACTGCACCAAAAAACAAAAATACCCTCCTGCTAGATTAGGATAGATAGGGGTAGACAGGGAACAAATGCATCATCTCCATTGTAATTTCATTTCCTAAGGGCTTAGTACAGTGCTCTGCACACAATAAGCACTTAATAAATACCATTGATTGACTGATTCAAGTAGTACAATTTGTGCCTCGATCTTTATTGAGTGCTTTCATTTTTTTAATGATATTTGTTAAGCACTTACTATGTGCCTGGCCTGGAATGCCCTCCCTTCACACATCCGCCAAGCTAGCTCTCTTCCTCCCTTGCTCTCTTCCTCCCTTCAAAGCCCTACTGAGAGCTCACCTCCTCTAGGAAGCCTTCCCAGACTGAGCCCCCTTTTTTCTCTCCTCCTCCCCATCCCCTCACCCTACCTCCTTCCCCTCCCCACAGCACATGTGTATATATATATGTATATATATGTACAGATGTATTACTCTATTTTACTTGTACATATTTACTATTCTATTTATTTTGTTAATGATGTGCATATAGCTTTAATTCTATTTTTTCTGACGATTTTGACACCTGTCTACATGTTTAGTTTTGTTGTCTGTCTCCCCCTTCCAGACTGTGAGCCCGCTGTTGGGTTGGGACCGTCTTATATGTTGCCGACTTGTACTTCCCAAGCGCTTAGTACAGGGCTATGCACACAGTAAACGCTCAATAAATATGATTGAATGAATTAATGCCAGGCTCTGCTCTAAGCACTAGGGTAAATTAAGCTCACAGTCTTAATCCCCATTTGACAGATGAGGTAACTGGTGCATAGAGAAGTTAAGTGGCTTGCCCAAAATCTCACAGCAGACGAATTGCAGAGCCGGAATTAGAACCCTTGTCATATTTACTGAGTGCCAAGCACTGCACTAAAAACAAAATACCCTCCTGCTAGATTAGGATAGATAGGGGTAGACAGGGAACATATGTATTACCTCTGTTGTAATGTCCTCTCCTAAGCACTTAGTACAGTGCTCTGCACACGGTAAGCACTAACAAATACCACCGATTGACTGATTCAAGTAGTACAGTTTGTGCCTCGATCTTGTCTCTCTCACCGCCAACCCCTCGCCCATATTGATTCAATCATATTTATGGGGCGCTTACTGGGTGCAGAGCACTGCATGAGAAGAAGTGTGGCTCAGTGGAAAGAGCCTGGGTCTGGGAATCAGAAGTCATGAGTCCTAATCCCGCCTCTGCCTCTAATCAGTTGTATGACTTTGGGCCAGTCATTTAGCTTCTCTGTGCCTCAGTTCCCTCGTCTGTAAAATGGGGGTGAAGACTATGAACCCCGCATTGGACAAACTGCTTACCTTGTATCTACCCCAGTGCTTAGAACAGAGCTAGGCACATAGTAAGCGCTAAACAAATACCATCATCACATCCTCATCACGGTACTAAACGTGGCTCAGTTGAATGAGCTCGGGTTTGGGAGTCAGAGGTCATGGGTTCTAATCTCGACTCTGCCACATATCATCATCATCATCAATCCTATTTATTGAGCGCTTACTATGTGCAGAGCACTGTACTAAGCGCTTGGGAAGTACAAATTGGCAACATATAGAGACAGTCCCTACCCAACAGTGGGCTCACAGTCTAAAAGGGGGAGACAGAGAACAAAACCAAACATACTAACAAAATAAAATAAATAGAATAGATATGTACAAGTAAAATAAATAAATAAATGGAGTAATAAATATGTACAAACATATATACATATATGCAGGTGCTGTGGGGAAGGGAAGGAGGTAAGATGGGGGGGATGGAGAGGGGGACGAGGGGGAGAGGAAGGAAGGGGCTCAGTCTGGGAAGGCCTCCTGGAGGAGGTGAGCTCTCAGTAGGGCCTTGAATGGAGGAAGACTGCTAGCTTGGCGGATGGGCAGAGGGAGGGCATTCCAGGCCCGGGGGATGACGTGGGCCGGGGGTCGATGGCGGGACAGGCGAGAACGAGGTACGGTGAGGAGATTAGCGGCAGAGGAGTGGAGGGTGCGGGCTGGGCTGTAGAAGGAGAGAAGGGAGGTGAGGTAGGAGGGGGCGAGGTGATGGAGAGCCTTGAAGCTGAGGGTGAGGAGCTTTTGCCTGATGCGTAGGTTTATTGGTAGCCACTGGAGATTTTTGAGGAGGGGAGTAATATGCCCAGATCGTTTCTGGACGAAGATAATCCGGGCAGCAGCATGAAGTATGGATTGAAGTGGAGAGAGACACGAGGATGGGAGATCAGAGAGAAGGCTGATGCAGTAGTCCAGACGGGATAGGATGAGAGCTTGAATGAGCAGGGTAGCGGTATGGATGGAGAGGAAAGGGCGGATCTTGACAATGTTGCGGAGCTGAGACCGGCAGATTTTGGTGACGGCTTGGATGTGAGGGGTGAATGAGAGAGCAGAGTCGAGGATGACACCAAGGTTGCGGGCTTGTGAAACGGGAAGGATGGTAGTGCCGTCAACAGAGATGGGAAAGTCAGGGAGAGGGCAAGGTTTGGGAGGGAAGACAAGGAGTTCAGTCTTCGACATGTTGAGCTTTAGGTGGCGGGCAGACATCCAGATGGAGATGTCCTGAAGGCAGGAGGAGATGCGAGCCTGGAGAGAGGGGGAGAGAGCAGGGGCAGAGATCAGGGGCACAATCTGCTTTGTGACCTTGGGCAAATCACTTAACTTCTCTGATCCTCAGTTACCTAATCTGCAAAATCGGGATTGAAACTGTGAGCCCCACGTAGGACAACCTGATCACCTTGTATCCCCCCGGCACTTAGAGCAGTGCTTTGCACATAGTAAGCACTTAACAAATGCCATCATTATTATTATTACTAAGCCCATATCCTACCTCTGGCCCAGAACACCTTCCCCCTTCATAGCCAGCAGACTATCACCCTCCCCACCTTCAAAGCTTTATTAAAATCCCATCACCTCCAAGAGGCCTTCCCCTACTAAGCCCCGATTTCTCCTGCTCCTTCTCCCTTCTTTGTCATCTACGCGCTTGGATCTGTGACCTTTGGGAATTTGATATTCCTTTACTCTGTGTTGAGAACTGGACTAAAACCCAGCCCATACACTTCACTCCTCTAAGGCCAACCTTCTCACCGTACTTCACTCTCGTCTGTCGTGCCGACAACCTCTCACCCATGTCCTGCTTCTGGCCTGGAATGGCCTCCCTCCTCAAATCCAACAGACAATGACCCTGCTCCCCTTCAAAGCCTTATTGAAGGGGCATTTTCTCCAAGACGCCTTCCCTAAGCCTTCATTTCCTCTTCTCGCTCTCCTTTTTGCCTTGCCCTGATTTGCTCCCTTAATTGACCTGTCCCTCAGCCCCACAGCTCTTATCTGGAATTTATTTATTTATATCAATATCTGTCTCCCCCTCTAGGCTGTAAGTTTGTTATGGGCAGTGAGTGTGCGTGTTATTCTCAGGAGAAGCAGCATGGTGTAGCGGATAGAACACAGGCCTGTGAGTCAGAAGGCCATGGGTTCTAATCCCGGCTCTGCCACTTGTCTGCTGTGTGACCTTGGACAAGTGCCTTATCTTCTCTGTGCCTCACTTACCTCATCTGTAAAATGGGGATTGAGACTGTGAGCCCTATGTCGGATAAGGAATTGTGTCCAACCCAATTTGCTTGTATCTACTACAGTGTCTGGAACATAGTAAGTGCTGAACAAATACCATAATTATTATTATTATTTAACTCTCCCAAGCTCTGCGTACTGTAAGTGCTCAATAAATACGATTGACTGACTGAATGACTAAAATCCTTGGGAGTGTAGAGTTGAAGAAACTGAGGTATGAAGAGGTTAATTAATTTACCCAAGGTTATAGCGGGCAAGAAGCCAAATTAGGTTTCCCAATCCAGAGCGCTTTCCAGTAGACTGCCCCACTGAGACCTTCATTTCCCACCCCATAAGGTACAGAGTCCAGAGGGGATAATGAGAGCTGATAAATTCCCCCTCCTCCACCATACCAAATCTCCTCATGTCTGTGGGGCTCCGGGGACTACCCAAGGTAGTCATCTTAGGCAAGTCACTTCACTTCTCAGAGCCTCAGTTCCCTCATCTTTAAATGGGGATTAAAATGCGACCCTCATGTGAGACATGGACTATGTCCAACCTGATTAGTTTGTATCTACCCCAGCACTTAGTTCAGTGCCGGTCACATAATTAGTTAACTAATTAATGATGGCATTTATTACGCGCTTACTATGTGCAAAGCACTGTTCTAAGCGCTGGGGAAGTTACAAGGTGATCAGGTTGTTCCACGTGGGGCTCACAGTCTTAATCCCCATTTTCCAGATGAGGTAACTGAGGCAAAGAGACGTTAAGTGACTTGTCACACAGCTGACAAGTGGAGGAGCCAGGATTTAAACCCATGACCTCTGACTCCAAAGCTCGGGATCTTTCCACTGAGCCACGCTGCTTCTCTAGTGCTTGACATAGTGAGTGCTTGACATAGTGAGTGCTTGACAAAGATAGTAAAATTAAAAAAGGACAGGACAGTCCCTGTCGCAACTGTTTCATCCTCCTCACGCATCTCGACACTCTGGGGAGTTTGGACTCGGGGGAGATCTGAGAGCTGATGTTATGAGAGCTGATGTTACCCCTTCCCTTCCCCGCTTTCCAATGCCACATAGGTATGAATTCTGGGCTCACCCCGGGGATGCCAACCCCCTTATCCCTGAAGTATTCTGGGTAATAAAGTCCAAAGCTTCCCCCACGTGCCCTGAGGCCCCCAAACAACCAGGCACACCTACAGGTTGTCCTTCTTTGACCAGCCACCTGTTCAAATGGAGGCCGGAGCCTTGCAAAATTTACCCAGCAGATACAGGTGAGCTATGATTACATTTATTATAACTATAATTCTATTTATTCTGACGGTTTGACACCTGTCTACTTGTTGTGTTTTGTTGTCTGTCTCCCCCTTCTAGACTGTGAGCCCGTTGTTGGGTACGGACCATCTCTATCTGTTGCCGACTTGTACTTCCCACTCGCTTAGTCCAGTGCTCTGCACACAGTAAGTGCTCGATAAATACGATTGAATGAATGAATGAAAGGTGAGTCCAGCAAACTGCACCTACCACCTTATCATTGATCATTCGATTGATTTATGGAGATTTAAATGTGTGCAGAGAACTCTAATAAGCGTTTGGGAGAGTACTAACAATACTACTAATAATTATATGTAATATAATATTATTACTAATAAGAGAGTAATAATACTAATTATGGTATTTGTTAAGCACTTACTATGTGCCAGGTACGGTTCTTCAATATAACAGAGTTGGTAGACTTATTTTCTGACACAATGTGGTCTAGAGGGGGAGACAGACATAAACATAAATAAATCAATTCTGGATGTAATTCATGAAATGTAATTTATTATATAGTACAATATAATGCACTATAGTCTAATAAATCTGTGGATATAATACACTTGGATTTGCACCCTTTATTTGCCCCTCCCTCAGCCCCACAGCATATATGTACATAGATGTAATTTGTATGTTTATACCAATGTCTGTCTCCCCCTCTGGACTCTAACTAAGCTCCTTGTGAGTAGGGAATGTGTCCAACTCTTGGTGTACTCTCATCAAGCTCTTAGTACAGTGCTCTGCATACAGTAAACTCTCATGATTGATTGATCGGAAAGTGCATAGGTGCCGACTCAACGGTGCTTAATAATAATGATAATTGTAAGATTCTTTAGGGAAGGGATCATGTCAACTTGTTCTATCGTACTCTACCAAGGGCTGATGACAATTCTCTGCGCACAGTAAGCACTCAAATACCAATAACTGATGTTGTACTCTATTTTATTAATGATGTGTATATAGCTATAATTCTATTTATTCTGTTGGTATTGACACTTTACTTGGTTAGTTGTGGGTTTTTTGTCTGTCTCCTCCTTTTAGACTGTGAGCCCGTTGTTGAGTAGGGACTGTCTGTTTATGTTGCCGATTTGTTCTTCCCAAGCGTTTAGTACAGTGCTCTGCACATAGTAAGCGCTCAATAAATGCGATTGCATGAATGAATGAGTGTTAGGCTATAATAATAATAATAATAATAATAATAATAATGGCATTTATTAAGCGCTTACTATGTGCAAAGTACTGTTCTAAGCACTGAGGAGGTTACAAGGTGATAAGGTTGTCCCACGGGGGGCTCACAGTCTTAATCCCCATTTTACAGATGAGGTAACTGAGGCACAGAGAAGTTAAGTGACTTGCCCAAAGTCACACAGCTGTCAATTGGTGGAGCCGGAATTTGAACCCATGACCTATGACTTCAATTCCGGGCTCTTTCCACTGAGCCACGCTGCTTCTCTATGCTATGCTAATTGCCTATTTACTAGACTGTTTCTCCCAGGCTGTAGACGGACAAGTGTAGAGATCCAGACCCCCCAACTCTGGAGTAATTGTATTCCTCTAGCCTAGGTTTTCAGCACTAGCATTGAAATCTAAAATCTGGGACATGTATCGCGAAACCAGCCCATCCGGTCTGAGACAGCACTCTAGAACATCTGGTGATACACACAACTAAATAGACAGAACTTTTCCTCGTGTGTCCTCATAATACACTTATGTCACATCATGTTATGTAACAGATGTGATCTAGTGGACACACAAAGACAGGGTGGTCAGCTAAGACAGGTCATTCAATCCCAGGCTTGGGAGTTAGAGGACGTGGTTTCTAATACTGGCTCCCCCACTTTTCAGCTATGCGACTATGGGCAAGTCACTTTGCTTCTCTGGGCCTCAGTTCCCTCATTTGTAAACTGGGGATTAAAACTGTGAGTCCCCCGTGGGACAACCTGATTACCTTGTATCTACCTCAGCGCTTTGAACAGTGCTCAGCACGTAGTAAGCGCTTAAACAACACCATTATTATTATTATTATTGAGCGCTTCCTAAGCTTGGGAGAGTACAATACAGCAATGTTGGTAGACACAATCACAGCAATCAGTGGTATTTATTGAGGGCTTGCCATGTGCAGAGAAATCAATCAATCAATCAATCAATCGTATTTATTGAGCGCTTACTGTGTTCAGAGCACTGCACTAAGCGCTTGGGAAGTACAAGTTGGCAACATATAGAGACAGTCCCTACCCAACAATGGGCTCACAGTCTAAAAGACAGAGAACAAAACCAAACATACTAACAAAATAAAATAAATAGAATAAGTGTTTGGGAAAGCACGTTGGTGGACACATTCCCTGCACACGAGAAACTCCAAGTCTAGAACGTGAAGACAGTCATTAAAATAAATTATGTCTATGCATACAACAAGTGCTGTGGAGCTGAAGGTGAGGCGATACAAGTGCATAGGTGACACAGAAGAGGGAGAGAAAGTCAGGAAAAGAGTGCTTACTTGGGGAAGGCCTCCTGGAGGAGTTGTGACTTTATTATGTTTTGAAGGTGGGGAGAGTGGGAGTTCTGGTGTATATGGAGAGGGAGGGAGTTCCAGGCTAGGGGTAGGTCTTGGAAAAGGGGTCGGTGGCGAGATAGACGAGATCGGGGCACAGTGAGTAAGTTAATGCTAGAGGTGTGGAGTGGGAAGGTTGGCCTGTAATAATAATAACAAAAATAATAATCATTCATTCATTCAATCTTATTTATTGAGCACTTACTGTGTGCAGAGCACTGTACAGAGTTTAGGAAGTACAAGTAGGCAATGTATGGAGGTGGTCCCTACCCGGCAACTGGCTCAGAGTCTGGAGAGGGGAGACAGACAACAAAACAAACATGTAGACAGGTGTCAAAACCATCAGAATAAATAGAATTACAGCTATATGCGCATCATTAACAAAATAGAGTAGTGAATATGTACAAGTAAAATAGAGTAATAAATCTGTACAAATATATCCAAGTGCTGTGGGGAAGGGAAGGGGGTAGGTCGGGGGTGGGGTGGGATGGGGAAGAGGAGAGAAAAAAAGGGGTTCGCTCTGGGAAGGCCTCCTGGAGGAGGTGAGCTCTCAGTAGGCCTTTGAAGGAAGGAAGAGAGCTAGTTTGGCGGATGTGAGGAGGGAGGGCATTCCAGGCCAGGGGAAGGACGTGGGCTGGGGGTCTACGGCGGGACAGGCGAGAACGGGATATAGTGAGGTTAGTGGAAGCAGAGGAGCGGAGGGTGTGGGCTGGGCTAGAGAAGGGAGGTGAGATAGGATGGGGCAAGGGGATGGAGAGCCTTTAAGCCGAGAGTGAGGAGTTTTTGCTTCATGCGAAGGTTGACAGGCAACCACTGGAGGTTTTTGAGGAGGGGACTGACATGCCCAGAGTGTTTCTGTACAGTGATAATCCAGGAAGCAGAGTGAGGTGTAGACTGAAGCGGGGAGAGACAGGAGGATGGGAGATCAGAGAGGAGGCATTTGTTTAAGCGCTCATTATGTGCCAAGTACTATTCTAAGCACTGGGGTAGGTACAAGGTAATCGGGTTGTCCCTCGTGGGGCTCACAATCTTAACCCCCATTTTACAGATGAGGTAACTGAGGCCCATTGAAGTTAAGTGACTTGACGAAAGTCACACAGCTGATAGGTGGCAGAACCGGAATTAGAACCCACGACCTCTGACTCCCAAACCCAGATGAGGTAATGTTAGGAATATGTCAAGTACCTCAGAAGGCACTGTTACCTTCTGAAGTAAGAAGGGAAGAATAAATAATATGTTAGTGCCTACCAAGACCTGGATATTACTTGGGAAAGACTCCCACTTTACTTCTCATTTCCCACTGCCCTCTCATTCTTCCGGGGTGAATAAAACCATCTTCCAGAAGGAAATGGCCAATCTCACGGAGGTTTCAGAATTCCTCCTGCTGGGATTCCTGGAGGTCTGGGAGCTGCAGCTGGTCTACGCCGCGCTGTTCCTCCTGGTCTACCTGGCGGCCCTGATGGGGAATCTCCTCATTGTCGCCGTCACCGCCTTCGACTGGCGCCTCCACACCCCCATGTACTTCTTCCCCCGCTCCTGCGCTACAGGGTCATCATGGATGATGGGGTCTGTGGGAAGATGGCGGCTGCCTTGTTGCCTTTTGGCACACTGAGCGCCATGGCGCACACCATCGCCACCTTCTCCGTCCCCGTCTGGAGATCCAACGTCCTCCCCCAGTTCTTCTGTGACATCCCTCAGCACATCAGTCTCGCGTGGCCCGGTGGAAATCTCCAGGAATTTGTGACAAAAACCGTCTCAGTTGGCCTCACCTTCGGTTATTTATTCTCCATCGCCGTCTCATACGTGTACATCTTCCGGGCCGTGCTGAGGATGCCGGACGCCGAGGGCCGGGTCAAATCCTTCTCCACCTGCCTGCCACATCTCGCCGTCGTGAATTTATTCGTGGCAAATGGCGCCTTCGCCTGCCTCAAGCCCGTGTCTGACTCCACCTCGACCCTAGACCTGCTGATGCCCGTGTTCTACAGCAGGGTGCCCCCGGTCCTGAACCCCCTCATCTACAGCCTGCGGAACCGAGACATGAAGCCCGCCCTGGGGAGAAGGATATCGGGGAAATGCCTCTAAAATGGCGGCATGACACCCTTCTAGCCCGAATAAAGCCAGGTCCCCACCCCTTGACACCGGTTCCACGGGAGTCACTGGTGATGAGGGAGTCTCCTGTGGTGGAAAATGGCTGGCCTGGTTACTGAGACCTCAGGATCAATGTCCTCCATGCCCGAACTGATTACACCTGCCATCTACAGACAGTGGTGGGTGTGGAGATTGGCTATTTGATGGTAGTATTTGTAAAATGCTTATTACCAATCAATCAGTCATATTTATTGAGCATGTACTGTGTACAGAGCACTGTACTAAGCGCTTGGGAGAGTACACTATAAACATGAACAGACATTCCCTGCCCACAAGTATACCGTCTAGAGGGGGAGGCAGACATTACTGAAAATAAACAAATTACAGATACGAACATAAGTGCAGGGGGGTGAGAGCGGGGTGAATAAAGGGTGCAAATCCAAGTGCAAGGGAAATGTAGAAAGGAGTAGAAGAAGAGGATATGGAGGCTTAATCGGAGAAGGGATCCTGAGGAGAGATGCTCTTAATAAACCTCTAAAGGTGGAGAAAGTGACAGCTAAAGGGAGGGTCTTATAACTAGTCAGTTTGTCAGAGTCTCGTTCGTTATCGGAATTTCTCTACATTATAAATTCACTGTGCTTAAGCACACATGGACTGTGTGCAGAGCGCTGTTCTAAGTGCCTGGGAGGGTCCAGCACAACAGGGTGGGTAGACACAGTGACATCCCTCAAGAAGCTTCCAGTGTAGTGTGAGAAATAGATATTAAAATGAATTACAGATAGGGTAAGCATCCGAGCATGAGAATATGTCCATGTGTGAGAAGCAACTACAAAGTAGCGTGGCCTAAGGGAAAGACCGCAGGCCTGGAAGCCAGAGGATGTGGGTTCTAATTCCGGCTCCACCCCTTATTTGCTATGTAACCTTAAGCAAATCACTTCACTTCTCTCTGCCTCCGTTATCTCATCTGTAACATAGGGATTAAGACTAGGACTTCCATGTGGAACATGGACTGTGTCCATCCCGACTAGCTTGTATCCTTCGCAGCACTTAGTTTAGTGCCTGGCACATAGTGACCTCTGAACAAATACCACCAAAAAACTGGTAGGTGGTGGAGCTGGGATTAGAACACAGGTCCTCTGTGTCCCATGCCCGAGCGCTTTCCACTTAGGTTATGCTGCTTCCCAATCACAGACCAATGGAAGATATAGAATACAAGTCCAGGTTGTAAAGAAGGGCCAGATAAAAAGGCAGGAAGGCAGAGAAGATAGAAGGGGAAGGCTAGCTGTGAGAGGAGAGGCCAGACGTGGGATGTGGGTAGCAAACCAGTCGCTGTGGAAAAGATACTTACTGCACGAAGAAGAAAGGTCTCTGAGTTGGGAGGAGTGGATAAATAATACTAGCGGTCTTTCTTAAGCGCTTACTATGTGCCAAGCACTATTCAAAGCGCTGGGGTAGATACAAGATAATCAGGTTGCCCTACGTGGGGCTCACAGTCTTCAACCCCATTTTACAGATGAGGTCACTGACTCTAAGAGTGGTTAAGTGGCTTGCCCAAGGTCACACAGCAGATAAATGGTGGAGCCAGGATTAGAACCTATATCCTCTGACTCCCAGGCCCGGGCTCTTTCCACTAATCTACGCTGCTAACCTCTAGCTGAAACCGGTCGATACCAAGCTGCCAGGATCCCAAGAGGAGGTCAAAGGACAATGAAACTGAGCTTAGAATAGCCTAGAAACTCGCTGCTGGCAGGGATTGAGACTACCAACTCTGGTCTACTGTACTCTCCCAAGCGCTTAGTACAGTGCTCTGCACACAGGAATCATTCAATATTGATCAGTTATTCACCCCACCCTCATCCCCGGAGCATTTATGTACATTTCCATCGCTTAGTGACTGATATTAATATCAGTCTCCCCCTCTAGACTGTAAAGTCACTGTGGGTAGGGAATGAATCTACCAACCCTGTCCTCCCAAACGCTTAGTACAGTGTTCTGCACACAGTAAATGCTTAATAAATACGAGTGCTTGATTTTCTACTAGACTGCCTTTTAGGCTATGAATTACAGAAGCAATTTCTGTACCTCCAAGGGCAGTCCAAAGATGCTCCATGGAAATGACCAACATCACCATGGTGATGGAATTCCTCCTGCTAGGATTCTCAGAGGTCCGGGAGCTGCAGCTGGTCCAGGCCGCGCTGTTCCTCCTGGTCTACCTGGCGGCCCTGACCGGGAATCTCCTCATTGTCGCCGTCACTGCCCTCGACCGGCGCCTCCACACCATGTAATTCTTCCTCAGGAACCTCTCTGTCCTCGACCTTGGCCGTATCTCCATCACTGACCCCAAGTCCACCCACGACTCCCTTATCGAAGGCAGAGCCATCTCCCTATGGGGCTGCGTGCCTCAGGTCGTTTTAGAGATTTCTTTTGCTTTCTCAGAGTTGTCCCTCCTCACGGCCATGTCCTACGACCTACGACCTAGATCATAAGGAGGGAAACAAAAAGAAACCCTTGATCACAAAAATGATTCCGGATGACAGAAAAGTATCCTCTGAGAAGACATCTTAGAATCATCTAGGAGGAAACGGTACTGGGAAAAAGAAATCATACCAGCCTCCTCCACTTAAAGCCCTCAATCATCAGTCATCACCATCAGTGGTGTTTATTGAGCACTTACTGTGTGCAGAGCACTGTACTGAGCCCTTGAGAAAGTACAGTATGCCAGAGAAGCAGCCTGGCACAGTGGATAGAGCATGGGCCTGGGGTCATGGGTTCTAATCCTAACTCTGCCACTTGTCTGCTGTGTAACTTTGGGCAAGTCACTTCACTTCTCTATGTCTCAGTTCCCTCCCCTGTACAATGGGAATGAAGACTATGAGTGCCACGTGGGGCAGGGACTGCGTCCAACCCAATTTGCTTGTATCCACCCCAGCGCTTAATACAGTACTTGGCACATAGTAAGTGTCTAACAAATACCATTATTATTATTGTTTTCACTGCAGTATAACAGATTCGGTAGACATCTTCCCTACCCACAAGAACCGAAAAGTCTAGAGAGGGAGACAGGAATTAATCTTAAAAAATAATTTACGATATACAATTCATAATTTATAAATATAAAGCGCTGAGGGGTGGAGAGTAGTTTGATTATCCTCATGGCAAAGCCAGAATGATTCATTCATACATTATTTCAATCAAGCAGCGTGCTGCTCTATAGAAGCAGCGTGGCTCAGTGGAAAGAGCCCGGGTTTTGGAGGCAGAGGTCATGGGTTAAAATCCCGGCTCTGCCAAAAGCCAGCTGTGTGACTTTAGGCAAGTCACTTAACTTCTCTGGGCATCAGTTACCTCATCTGTAAAATGGGGATTAAGACTGTGAGTCCTCCGAGGGACAACCTGATTGACTTGTAACTCCCCTGCTCTTAGAACAGTGCTTTGGACATAGTAAGTACTTAATTAATGTCATCATTATTATTATTATTATTATTATTATTATTCAGTCACGAAGTCCCTCAGAACAAAAAAGGAATCCTGCTTTCTCCAGAGGGAGAAGAGAGACTGCTTGGGAAGGATTATAAATTGCCGCTCGAGAGGAGCACAGAATGTGAAAGACACCATCTTTCGGGAACTCCTCAACAAGCGAGTGATGTCTCCTCCCGGGTGCTACCAGCAATCAGTCAGTAGGATTTACTGAGTGCTCACTGTGTGCAGGGCACTGAACTAAGCGTTCCGGAGAGTACAATATAACGGAGTTGGGAGATACGTTTCCTGGCCACAACGAACATACAGTCTAGAGGGAGAGATTGATTTTAATTAATCCATCAGTGGTATTTACTGAACGCTTCCTGTAGGGAGAGCTCTGTACTATATAGTGCAACATAACAGAGTTGGGAGACAAGATCCTTGACCACAACGTCAGAGATGGAGGGGCTGAACAACAAAAAAGGAGGCTTTTTAAGTCTGCGAGAACAGTGATGAGAAATCGCCTGTTTCCATCCATTGGTAAGTGCCAACATGCGTCAGGAAATCCATTTCAGTGACCTTCAGCTGTTTCATTGTTCATGTGAGGTCGTGCCTGATCCTTGTCTTCCTCTAGCTTGATAAGTGCTTACTATATTCCAAGCACAGGGCTAGGCTCTGGGCTAGGTATAAGATTGGAGAGAGTCCACGTCCCACAAGGGGCTCCCAGTCTAAATTGGAGGGAGAACATGTATTTTTATAGGTACTGTTAAGCACTTAGTGAATGCTTTGTAATAATAATAAAAATAATAATTATTATGGTATTGGTTATGCACTTACTATGTGCCAGGCACTTTACTGAACGCTGGAATTGTTCTAAGTGCTGGAGCTGATAGAAAATTGGATATGGCCCATGTTCCACACGGAGCTCACTCTCAAGTTGTTGACTGATGACTGACTGGGATGATAATGATAATGATAATAATTGTAGTATTTGTTAAACTCTTACTATGTACCAGGCACTTTAGTAACTAGGATGGTTACAAGCAAATCCTTTCTAAATCACCTTGCCCATGTTTTCCTACTAAAACACAGCCCACGCACTCTGCTCCTCTCATGCCAGACTACTCACTGTACCTCGATCTCATCCATGTCCCCTTCGACACCTCCTACATCCTGCCTCTGGCCTGGAATGCCATCTCTCTTCGTGTCCTATAGACAATGACTCTCCCCACCTTCAAAGCCATTCTGAAGGAATCGCCCCTTCAAGAGGCCTTCGCTGACTAAACCCTCTTCGCCCACTCCCTTCTGTGTCGCCTTTGCAGTTGGATTTGCATGCTTTATTCACTGCACCCTCTGCCCCACACCACTTATGCCCATAGCTGTCATTTATTTATTGGTATTAATGTCTGTCTCCCCCTCTAGACTGGAAGCTCGCCGTGGACAGGGATCATATCAACCAAGTCTGTTATACTGTAGTCTTCCAAATGCTTAGTACATTGCCTTGCACGGAGTAAGTGCTTAATAAACATGATTGATTGATGGATGGATGGATTGATTGCTACTACTCCCAAAACGGCCACCCCTTGTTGCATCCTAAAATGGGGCCTGTGCCAGATCTTTCTAAAATGACTTCTGGTCATCTGGTCTAGAGAAGCAGCGTGGCTCAGTGGAAAGAGCATCGGCTTTGGAGTCAGAGCTAATGGGTTCGAATCCTAGCTCTGCCAATTGTCAGCTGTGTGACTTTGAGCAAGTCAATTAACTTCTCTGTGCCTCAGTTACCTCATCTGTAAAATGGGGATTAAGACTGTGAACCCCCTGTGGGACAACCTGATCACCTTGTAACCTCCCCAGGGCTTAGAACAGTGCTTGGCACATAGTAAGTGCTTAATAAATTCAATTATTATTATTATTATTATTATTCTCGTCATGCTTGCCACCAGAGTTTGCAATAAAGTTCTGGGTGGTCAGACAGTGCCCATCCCCTGCCCTTCTGCCCACTTAGATTTCATTCCTCCAACCATTCTCTGCTTCCCTCTTCTACCCTCCTCCCATTTTTTAAATGGTATTTGTTAAGTGCTTACTATGTGCCAAGCACTATATTAAGCACTGGGGTAGATCCGAAATAATCAGAACCCACATGGGGCTCACAGTAAAAGGGAAAACAGATATTGAATCCCCATTTTTCAGGGGAGGGAACTGAGGCACAGGTAAGTGAAGTGACCTGCCCAAGGTCACACAGCAGACCAGCGGTGGAGCTGGAATTAGAATCCAGGTCCTCTGACTCCCAGGCCCGGGCTCTTTCCATTAGGCCATGCTGCTTCTGCTGAGATATTCAGCTGGTCCTAATTTCTGGAATGAAATGAGGTTAAAATCTCCTGGGTTTTTATTAAGTGGGAACCGCATGGGACTGGGCAGTTATTTAGGTTGTGGGTTCCGGGACCGCAGGGAGACCACGATCCCGGCCTTCCGAGATTCCCGGACAGTCAGCCATCTCAGTGGAGCCCTGGGCCCATCCTCCCATGGGGAATCCCCCAGGAAATAACCCGGCCATCGTCTGAGGGGATGGCGCGGCCAGCCGGAGAGCCGAGATGGGGAGGGAGGATCATGGGTTCTAATCCCGGCTCTGCCACTTGTCTGTTGTGTGACCTTGGACAAGTCTCTTATCATCATCATCATCATCATCATCAATCGTATTTATTGAGCGCTTACTATGTGCAGAACACTGTACTAAGCGCTTGGGAAGTACAAATTGGTAACATATAGAGATAGTCCCTACCCAACAGTGGGCTCACAGTCTAAAAGGGAGAGACAGAGAACAAAACCAAACATACTAACAAAATAAAATAAATAGAATAGATATGTACAAGTAAAATGAATAAATAAATGGAGTAATAAATATGTACAAGCATATATACATATATACAGGTGCTGTGGGGAAGGGAAGGAGGTAAGATGGGGGGATGGAGAGGGGGAAGAGGGGGAGAGGAAGGAAGGGGCTCAGTCTGGGAAGGCCTCCTGGAGGAGGTGAGCTCTCAGTAGGGCCTTGAGGAGGTGAGCTCTCAGTAGGGCTCTCAGCAGCGCGACTTAGTGGAAAGAGCCCAGGCTTGGGAATCAGAGGTTGTGGGTTCTAATCCTGACTCAGCCGCTTATCAGCTGTGTGACTTTGGGCACATCGCTTCACTTCTCTGGGACTCAGTTACCTCATCGGTAAAATGGGGAGTAAGGCTGCGAGCCCCACTTGGGACAACCTGATGACACTGTATCTACCCCACCGGTCAGAAATGTGTTTGGCGCATAGTAAGCGCTTGACAAATACCATCATCGTAAAGATTGCAAATCCAAGTTCAAGGGTGATGCAGAAGGGAGTGGGAGAAGAGGAAATGAGGGCTTAGTCAGGGAAGATTTCTAGGAGGTCATATGGGAAAGGGGAGGGATTTGCTGGCAAAGGAGAGGGCCTGGTACATTCACTCATTCATTCAATCATTAATTCAATTTTATTTATTGAGCACTTACTGCATGCAAAGCACAGAATTAAGCGCTTCGGAGAGAACAATATATCAATAAACAGACACATTCCCTGACCACAACAAGCTTATGGTCTAGAGGGGGAGACACATATTAGTATCAATAGATAAAATTACAGATATGTACATAAGCGTGGCTCAGTGGAAAGAATCCCGGTTTGGGGGTCAGAGGTCATGGGTTCAAATCCCGGCTCCGCCAATTGTCAGCTGTGTCACTTTGGGCAAGTCACTTAACTTCTTTGTACCTGTTACCTCATCTGTAAAATGGGGATTAAGACTGTGAGTCCCACCGGGACAACCTGCTCATCTTGTATCCTCCCCAGCGCTTAGAACAGCACATATTAAGTGCTTAACAAATGTCATTATTATTATTATTATTATTATTATTACCGTGGGGCTGGTACGGGGATGAATAAAGGGAGCAAGTCAGAGAGATGTAGAAAGGAGCGAGAGAAGAGGAAAGGCGGGCTTAGTCTGGGAAGGCCTCTTGGAGGAGATGAGCCTTCAGTAAGGCTTTGAATGGAGGGTAGTAGTGAGTGAAAAACACGAGTTTCCTTTCTTTGTCTTGCAAATCCTCCACTCGGGTGACTTTTTCGGGCCCAATTGGAATGTAAAAGGGGAAGGGAAATGATGCTGTGTCACACCACAGTAAGGACAGGAAATAAGATGTCATGTTTTTGCGTAGCACTTTCCAATGTGATCTCATTTCAGCCTCACAAGGGACGGAAATCAGAAGGTTCTGTGTTCTAATCTTGATTCTGCCTCTTGCCTCCTATGTGACCTTGGGCAAACCACTTCACTTCTCAGTGCCTCGGTTACCACATCTGTCAAAATGGGGATTAAGATTGTGAGCCCCACGTGGGACGGGGACTGGTTCCAACTCTATTATCTTGTAACTACCCAAGCACTTAGTACAGTGCTTGACATTTAGGAAGCGATTAACAAGTACCATCATCATCATTATCATCTGGAAAATGGGGATTAAGGTTGTGAGCTCGTGTTGGTCATGGACTGTGTCCTTCCCTAGAATTTAGAAAAGTGCCCGGCACCTAGTAAGTGCTTAACGATACCATAAGAAAAGAAAAGAATGGCCACTGTGGTCAGGGAAGGGGGTGGAAGCTGGGAGGCCAGTGAAGGGTGAGGAGAGAGAGAAGAGGTGGGGGGAGAACAGTGCAGGGGGAGAGGTCTAGGAAACATCTCAGCGGGCCCCTGGCAGGGCAGAAGGTTTTGAGGCTTTTGTTCTAGAGGAACGGACACCCCCACAAGAACCCTCCCCAGAGCGGCCTTCATGTCCTCAGCACAGCCCGGAAGATGCACGCATACAAGACCACGATGGAGAGGAAGGAGATCAAACCCAAGCCTGAACCAATGATCTCACTGACATCGATGACAAGGTGGCAGAACAAGAGGCCTTTTCCAGGGAGCGGACATCACAGAAGAATTGCTGGACCTCATGGAGTCCGCAGAAGCTTGGGGAGAACGTCCCACCTGTGTATTTCACCCCAAAGAACCCCCCGATGAGCCAGAAGGTGGCCGCCATCTTCCCACACGCCCCTCGGTCCATGATGACCCCATAGCGCAGGGGGAGGCAGATGGCGGCGTAGCGGTCGTAGGACATGGCTGTGAGGAGGAACACCTCTGAACCGGCAAAGAGGACCACCAGAAAGACTTGAGCTTCACAGCCCCAATAATAGATGGACCGTTGGTCGGTCAGGGAGTTGTGGATGGATTTGGGGACAGTGACGGAGATGTAGCAGAGGTTGAGGACGGAGAGGTTCCTGAGGAAGAAGTACATGGGGGTGTGGAGGCGCCCGTCGAGGATGGTGACGGCGACGTTGAGGAGATTCCCCGTCAGGGCCGCCAGGTAGATCAGGAGGAACAGCACGGCCTGGGCCAGCTGCTGCTCCAGGACCTCCAAGAATCCCAACAGGAGGATCCCGTCACCGTGGTGAGGTTGGCCATGATCTGAGTTATGTGAACCAGACATAGAGAACTAGAAGGTGAGGTGGGGTCAAGAGCGGGTTTTTTTTAGGATGGTGAGACGTAGGCATGTTTGAAGGCAGAGGGGAAGGAACCAGTGGAGAGTGAGCGGTTGAAGATGGAAGTTAAGGAGGGGAGGAGGGACGGGGTGAGAGATTTCATAAAATGAGAGGAATGAGGTCAGAAGCACAGGTGGCCAGAGTAGCACTTGAGAGGAGGGAGGAGATCTCATCTGAGGATACTGCTGGGAAGGATGGGAGAGGGTTGAGAACAGGGGGTTTGGAGAAGGGAGAGGAGTGAGTTTGGGGAGCTGAGCCCTGATAGAGTTAATTTTACTAATGAAGTAGGAGGCCAGGTCGTTGGGGGTGAGGGAAGGAGGAGAGGGAATTACAGGGGGCCTGAGAAGGGAGTTAAAAGTACGGAAGAGCTGACGGGGTTGATGGACATGGGTGTCAATACTGGAGGAGAAATAGTTTTGTCTGGCAGAGGAGAGGGCAGAGTTATGGCAGGAAAGTATAAACTTTAAGTGAACGAGTTTGGCTTGGTGTTTTGACTTACTCCAGCAGGGTTCAGCAGCTCGAGCATAAGAGCGAAGGAGGTGGACAGTGGCAGTGATCCAGGGCTGTGGGTTAGTGGTACGAGAGCGGCGAAGGGAAAGGGGAGCAAGGGAGTCAAGCTGAGTAGAGAGGGTAGAGTTGAGAGCAGTAATCTGATCATCAAGATTGGGTAGAGAGGAAAGGGAGGCGAGGTGGGGTGTGAGGCGCTCAGAAAGATGGATGGGGTCGAGAGAGTGGAGGTCTCTGTGAGGTAGTAATATAAATTTACAGGGGAGAGGAGTGTGAGAGAGGAGTCAGGTGAGAAGGTCATGATCAGAGAGAAGGATTTCAGAGTTGGTGAGGGTGGAGATAGTGCAGCGGTAGGAGCTGATGAGGTCGAGGGTGTGACCAAGTTGGTGAGTGGGCGAGGTGGGGTGGAGCAGGAGGTTGGCAGCGTCAAGGAGAGATAGGAAGAGGGCGGCAGAGGAATCACTGGGGATATCCATGTGGATGTTGAAGTCTCTGAGTATCAGAGTGGGCATGGAAAAGGAGAGAAGGAAGGTGAGGAAGGGGTCAAAATCGTTAAAGAATTTGGAGGTGGGGCCGGGGGGGCAGTAGATGACGGCTACAAGAATCTGGAGGGGGTGGTAGAGGCGAATAATGGAAGGGAAGGAAAGGGAAGGGGGAGGAGGGATAGTGTGAAAGCGACTTAATTACCATTTTCCAGGTGAGGTAACTGAGGCACAGAGAAGTGACTTGCCCAGAGTCACACAGCTGATACGTGGCAGAGCCGACATTAAAACACACGACCTCTGACTCCCAAGCCCGGGCTCTTTCCACTACGTTTTTCTTGAAATAAAAAGTAAGCGCTCAATGAATACACTGATCAATTGGTTGATCCCCAGAACTCTACGCTACCACACACACAGAGACACTCACACACACTCCAAACTTTGCAACTTTCTTCCTCTCCCCTCCTGCACCGAAACTCACCTCCTCGATCCCGAGGCTGGGATTAGCCCTTCTCTTGTCTGTAAGTGGAGCCTGATGGAGATCTCTGGGAAAGATAAAGGCTCAGAAGCATCCCTGGCCCTGTTCGGGAACGCCCCTCCCCACCCCACAGCAAAGATTTCTCCTCAGGAAAAGCAGCTTCTACCCCCTGGGGCCTTGAGCAGGAGACACATTCAGAGCACTAGGAGAAGCTAAACTGCCCCCGGCTGCGTCCTGGGCAGCTATGACCCACACTCCCCGTGGATTAATTGAGAGTTTCCCCGTGGGAATTCCCTCTGCATCCTGCTCAGCCTAATGGATAACGCACGGGCCTGGGAGTGAGAAGGACTTGGTTTATCATCATCCCACCTCTGCCACGTGCCTGCTGTGTGACCTGGGACAAATCATTTTAATCCTCCGTGCCTCAGTTCCCTCATATGTGAAATGGGAATTAAGACTTTGAGCCCTATGTTGGGCAGGGGCTGTATCCAACCAGATTATCTTGTGTTGACCCCAGCGCTTAGAACAGTGTCTGGCACTTAGTAACCCCTTAACAAATACCATTTATTGTTATTATTATTATCACCATCAATAAGGTGGCTCTTTTTGTTTCAACTTTGCTCGTCACCCAGATCAAGCCGTTCTCGGATTCCCCCTTGACCCTGGACCTATTGGTGTCCACGTTCTACACCGTGGTGCCACCTGCCCTGAACCCCCTCATCTACAGCCTGAGGAACAGGGACATGAAGGCCACCCTGGGGAAGATAGTGGGGGGGGAATTTTCTCCCATGGGATAAAGGGATCCTCTGCTTCTCCTGAAACAGTGTCTGCCCCATCTCAGAGAGATCTTCTCCGTGGCTCCTTCCTACAACACAAGTGGTGTCTGCTCTGTATACTTCAATGGCGGACCCACCATACGTCAATCAGTGGATCAATGGGATTTATCAAGCAATTACTGTGTGCAGAACACTGTATTAAGCGCTTGGGAGTGAACGATATGATATTCCATATTAAACGCAGGAGTAGATACAAGACAATCAAGTTGGACACAGTCCCTCTCCCTCGGGGCTCACAGGATGAGGGAAGGGAGAATATGGATTGAATCCCCATTTTACAGATGAGGAAAGTGAGGTACTCATATGTTAAGTGACTTGCCCAAGGTCACACAGCAGGCACGGGGTGGAGCCAGGATTAGAACTCAGGTCTCTGGATCCCCAGGTTCTCACTCCCTGTGCCTCAACTTTCTCATCTGCCAAATGAGGATTCAGTATCTGTTTTCCCTCCTGCCTTGACTGTGAACCCCTCGTGGGACAGAGGTGAGTCTGACCTGATTATCTTGTATCTGTCTTAGCTCTTAATAATCATCATAATAATAATCAATAAGTATGGTATTTGTTAAGTGCTTACGAAGTGCGGAGGACTCTTCGATACCAATACCAAGTGGCTCTTTTTGTCTCAACTGTGATCATCGATCACCTCAACCCGCTCTTGGACTTCCCCTCGACCCTGAGACCTGCTGGTGTCCGTGTTCTACACGGTGGTGCCCCCCGCCCTGAACTCCGTCATCTAGAGCCTGAGAAACAGGGGCATGATTCTACAATCCACAATACCAAGTAGAAGTAGTTGGTGTACATTATGCATTTGCAGAGATGGGAGGAGGGAGACGGCTCAATAGTGCAGTGAGATGTGGAAAAGATTTGTTTTTTCATTCCCAACTCTCTAAATAGGTTCAACTGAATAGCCACCTCTATTCTCTGTTTATAGGCATCATATTACCCCATGTTCACCTCTTGCTGTTACATATCTGTTTATACCCATCCTGATCACTCATGGATGTATGGATCATTGAGTGTAAGCTCAATTGCAATTGTTTAATCAATAAATGAATCAGTGGGATGTATTGAGTTCTTCCTCGGTGCAGAACACGGTACTAAGTGTTTGGGAAAGTACGATAGAAAAAGTAGATGAGATTTTGGCCCTCAGAGATCTTACAATTCCCTCATGCAATCTCTTTTTTAGTGCTTGCTGTGCAGAGCATTGTACTAACCTCTTCAGAGTATACAGTTAACTAGACATGATTCCTGCATATGGTAATCAATCTATCTGTAAGTTCTTATCATTATTGTTGGAATTATTAAACATTCAATCAATAGTGTTTATTGAGCACTTACTTGTTGTAAAGCTCTGTACTGAGCACCTTTGAGAGTACAGTAGAGTAGGGAGATGACAGAGACAATGGTTGACACAACACAACTTGTTGTTAAGCAGGTCATCAAGAAAATGACTACCTTGTGTTGGCAGGAATACCTATCAAGGTGTTGAGCTGAATTGCAAAGGACATCGTAACAAGGAGAAACAGTGGAAAGAACACAGGCCTGGAGTCAGAGGATCTGGGTTCTAATTCGGGCTCTGCCATATATGACTTTGGACAAGTTACTTCACATCTCTGTGCCTCAGAGAAGAATGCGGATTAAATCCTGCTCCCTCTGACTTCGGCTGTGATCCCTGTGTCCTAGGGCCTCGTCCAACCTGACTAGTTTGTTTCTATCCTAGGGCTTAGGACAGTGCTTGGCACATAGTGAGCACCTAACAAATACCATAAAAGTGTCCTTGACCTTGAGATAAGGCAGCTCGGGGTGGAGTTTCGGCTTGGGACAGGTTTTAAGATGATCAATCAATCAATCAATAGTATTTATTGAGCACTTTCTATGTGCAGAGCCCTTTACTAAGTGCTTGAGAGAATATAATGCAACAGAGTTGGAAGGCACATTCCCTGTCCACAAGGAGCTTACGGTCTAGAGGAATTAGTCAATCAATTGTATTTACTGAGCTCTTACTGTGTGCAGAACACTGAACTAATCATTTGGGAGAGTATAATAAAACAGAGTTTTCAGATACATTGCCTGCCAAAAAGAGCTTACAGGCTAAATGAATGAATCAATCAGTGGCATTTAATAAGCGCTTACTGTGATGCAGCATGGCTCAGTGGAAAGAGCAAGAGTTGGGAGTCAGAGGTCGTGGGTTCTAATCCCCGCTCTGCCTCTTGTCAGCTGTGTGACTTTAGGTAAGTCATTTCATTCCTCTGGGCCTCAGTTACCTCATCTGTCCAATGGGGTTTAAGACTGGGACAACCTGATAACCTTGTATTTACCCCAACGCTTAAAACAGTGCTTGACACACAGTAAGCACTTAACAAATACCATTATTATTATTATTGTTATGATTACTAAGCACTTTGGAGAGGACAATGCAACGGAGTTGGTAGTTATGTTCTCTGCCTACAACAAGTTCACAATCTAGAGGTGGATTAAAGAGAGAATCTCTTAAAAATAAGAGGACATTTTCCTCTAGGTTCACAATTTTCCGCCCAGAATTTTCCACAAAGCACACTTCATATCCTTGTTCCTCAGGCTGTAGATTAGGGGGTTCATGGCCAGAGGCACCACGGCATAGAACACCGACAGAAGCAGGTCAAAGACGGGAGAAACCTTTGGATTAAGATAAGCGAAACCACCCATGGAGACAAAGAAAGTCACGACGGCGAGGTGGGGCAGGAAGGTGGAGAAGGTTTTGGCCCGGCCCTCGGTGGCCGGCATCCTCAGCACGGCCCAGAAGATGTGCATATACGAGACGACGATGGGGGCAAAACAGAGGAAGGCGAGGCTAACAACGGAGATTGTGACCCCGACTTTCCAGACGATTACACTGGGGTCAGAGAGCGCCAGGAGCTGGGGGACGTCGCAGAAGAACTGGCGGATCACGTTGGACCCACAGAAGGGCCCGGATAAGGTGGCAGCCGTGTACATGAGGCCGAAGAGTACCCCGATGAGCCAGGAGGCGGCCGCCATCTTCCTACAGGTCCCTCGGTACATGATGACCTCGTAGCGCAGGAGGAGGCAGATGGCCACTTAGCGGTCGTAGGACATAGCCATGAGGAAGACCAACTCGGCAGATGCCAAAATCATAAAGAAAAACACTTGGAGGATACAGCCCACGAAGGAGATGGATCTGTTGTTGGTCAGGGAGTTGACGACGGAGTTGAGGATTGTAGGGAGCGGGGGAAGGCGATGAGACAGGCAGTATGTGTACACAAACCGTACCCAACGGCTCAAGGCCAAACAGACTCAACAACAGGAGATAAAGAGACCAGGGCAAGAAAAACAAGCTTGCACCTGCAAGGTTCGGGGGCAACTCTCGGGTTCTTACCCTCTCCGGGTCTTCGGACATCTCCGGACACGGCCCGCGAGTTCATACCAGGAAGAGTCAGCCAGAGGTTCAAAGCTTGGTTGCCGTTTATTTGCTATCAGTGGTTACATGGTTGAAAGAGAGAGAGAGAGCGAGAGAGAGAGAGAGAGGGAGAGAGGCGCGAGAGACAGAGGGAGAGAGCGCGCGCCCCCCCCCCCTTGTCTTGTTCGTCTCTCCGTTGCCCGGGGGCAGGGTTTTCTCGGGGGATGGCGTATCGAGGCTTTGCCATGTAGCACACACCGCCCTCCAGCCACTAGCCTAACAACAGCTCTGTCCAGTCACGAAGCGTTTGCTCTGGCTCGCCCCCAGCCACCCGTTGCCAACCATCGCTGGCTGCGGATATGGCCTTGAGGTTGCCTCCGAGCCTTGCAGGTGCAAGCTTGTTTTTCTTGCCCTGGTCTCTTTATCTCCTGTTGTTGAGTCTGTTTGGCCTTGAGCCGTTGGGTACGGTTTGTGTGCACATGTTGCCTGTCTCATCGCCTTCCCCCGCTCCCTACGGGGGATGGTGATGGAGATGAGGCTGAGGTCGAGGACGGACAGATTCCTGAGGAAGAAGTACATGGGTGTGTGCAGGCGCCGGCTGAGGGCGGTGACGGCGACGATGAGGAGATTCCCCATCAGAGCTGCCAGGTATACCAGGAGGAACAGCGTGGCCTGGACCAGCTGAAGCTCTCGGACCTCCGAGAATCCCAGGAGCAGGAATTCCCTCAGTGCCGTGCAATTGCCCTGGAAGGAAAATGGGATGGATCGGCACAGTTAAATGGTCTCATCAGCAGTTCGCAAAATACATACGCGATCGCTGCCAAATCAGTCGATTAGTGTTCAATCAACTTATTTATGGAATGCTTACTGCGTGCAGAGCCCTGTACTAAGCGCTTGAGAGAGTACACTATAACAATAAAACAGGCACATTCCCTGCCTACTACAAGCTTGCAGTCTAGTATCGCCTAGTCATTGCCAGAGTGGGGTCTAAGAACCTGAATGATTTGTGTATCTTAACAAGATCAAGGCTGTACAAATCCATTTTTTTTCTACTGGGACATGGTTTTCCCCAAACTGTGCCTAGAGAACGTGTCTTCCTTAAGTGACTGTGGAATGTGCCAGAGACATAGGTCAGTCAATCAACAGTATTTGAGCATGAAACAGCTAGTGGAAGGAGTTGGAGGACCTGGATTCTAAACCTGCTCTGCCACCTGTCTTCTGGGTGACCTTTGGCAAGTCACTTCACTTCCTTTAGGCCTCATTTGCCCCATCTGTAATAATAATAATGATGATGATGGGGTTTTTTAAGCACTTACTATGTGCCGAGCACTGTTCTAAGCGCTGGGATAGATACGAGGTAATCAGGGTGCCTCACGTGGGGCTCACAGACCTCATCCCCATTTTACAGATGAGGTAACCGAGGCCCAGAGAAGTGAAGTGACTTGCCCAAACTTACAAAGCTGATAAATGGCAGAGCGGGAATTAGAACCGAAGACCTCTGACTCCCAAGCCCGGGCTCTTTCCTCCAAACCACGCTGCTTCCTAGACTTTTCTAGATTATAATCTGTAAAATGGGGATTAAAACTGTGAGCCCCCTAAAGGACTGGGTCTAACTTGATTAACTTGTATCTACCCCAGCGTTTAAAACAGTTATGGACTCATAGTAAGCACGTACCAAATACAATAATAATAATAATAGTAATAATAATGGCATTTGTTAAGTGCTTACTATGTGCCAAGCACTGTTCTAGACGCTGGAGTAATATCCTATGAGACTTGGACAAATTGTTGCTGGGTTTCCCAAGAGGAAATGGGTGATGGCTAGGTATTTTTCACCACCAGAGGAATCTGGCAGCAACAGAAGTGACTTCTATCCTTGAGAGTTCATAAGACAGTGAATAAGACAGACAGAACCTGAATTTGCACAGTAGGAATAGGAGTCATCCGATACATAAACTCATCTAAAAATTAGTAATGAATGAATGAGAAATGCACTATAAACTAGTGCTAAGTGGCTGATGGGATGATATGGGCATGGATAAATTATTCTTTGAGATCTCAGTCTGGTCTATCTCGTCTCTAACCTCTAGCCCACTTCTTGCCACTGGCGTGGTATGCCTTCCCTCTTCATGTCCGACAGATGACCACTCGCTCCACCTTCAAAGCCTTATTGAAGATGCCATCTCCTCCAAGAGGTCTTCCCCGACCAAGCCATCATTTCCTCTTCTCCCACCCCCTTCTACGTCACCCCTGCACTTGGATTTGCATCCTTATTTACTTCTCCCTCAGCCCCAAGGCACTTTTGTCCATATCCGTAATTCACTTGCTTATAATAATGTCCATCTCCCCCTCTAGACTGTAAGCTCATGTGGGCAGGGAACATGTCTACAAACTCTACTCTACTGTACTCTCCCAAGCTCATAGCATAGTGCTCCGCCCGCAATAAGTGTTCAATAAATACCATTGATTAAATGATTCATTGAGATGGGGGTCAAGAAATGTATTATCACCCTCTAGACTGTAAGCTCACTGTGGGCAGGGAATGCGTCTCATTATTGTTTTATTGTACTCTCCCAAGCACTTAGTACAGGGCTTTGCTCACAGTATGTCCCCAATAAATACGATTCAATGAATAAATGAATATGCTTCCTCTAAGTAGTCTGTTGCCATTGTCAGAGAAAGAGTACCGAGAAGGACATGTGGTTGATAGGATTTGGTCATGGTACGTTTCGTAGTGCGACATCTGTTTAATCCTGCATCTTTGGATCTGAAAGGCTCTCACTGGCACCTCAGGATGAGCGGGCAGAAAGGGTCTTTTTGCCTCCTCACTTGAGGCCCAAGGAGAAGAGCAGAACAGAAAGAACTTACCTCACGGCACGGTCTGCGAGGAAACACGGGAAAATCATGGAACTGGCTTTCGTGAATCCTCCCGTTATTCCCCCGTGATCTCATTGGGCACCGAGATCTGTAATTCACAACAGATCTCCTCTTCTCCCGTTCACTCAGCGACCTTATCTGTAGAAATGGCGATCAGGGATATGGAAACAGGAAGAGAGATTTATGACTCTCAATTGAGGGAGAATGGAAATCCACGGGAACGAAGACCGACTTCCTTCCAGTCTCCCGCGACGCTGGAACAGGTCGGAGAGCTGTGCGATTCGTTTGGATTGGAGTTGAGAGATTAGGAGACGGAGATGATGGATAATAAGTGTCAAGATTTTGTTGGGGGGATGAGGATCGGTCCCTTTGCTTTTTTAGCGTTCAGGGCTCTGGGAACCCAGGGATGAGGGGAAGTACTGAGGGATGGGATGCGGAATTCAGACTTTAATTAGTCCCACTGTACAGGACAATGGAATCGGTCCTTCTGTGGCCCAGATTCGAGGAGGATGGAGATGTGGGTTTGGGGCTGTCAATCTGAGCTTGGTGCCTAGAAGCCCAGAGGTTCAATTAAACAGCAGAGCAAGGGAACACCGACCCATAAAGAGAAGTAATTGATCAGAGCTTTGTAAGATCAGTGATTCCATCACACAAATGTCCCCTCGCTGTTAAGTTGTGGTGGATGGTAAACTCACCTCTTTGCCGTTAGTGGGTGTGTAGTTGCCTTGAGGCATCGTCCAGGTGGTGATCTTTCATACCCCGCTATTTCGTGTGGTATTTGATAAGCGCTTACTGTGTGCTGAGCACTGTTCTAAGCGCTGGAGTAGATGCAAGATAATTGGCCCCCACGGGGCTAACAGTCTAAGAGGGAGAACAGGGATTGAATCCCCATTTTGCAGTTAAGGAAACTGAAGCACTGAGAAGTTAAGCGAGTTGCCCAAGGTCCCACAGCAGGCAAGTGGCAGAGCCCGGATCAGAACCCAGGTCTTCCACCTCTCAGGCCCGTATTGTATCCACCAGGCCACGCTGCTTTTGTTTTTACCCACTCAATCCTCCTATATGGAACTCCCTCCTCCCACAAATCCACTGATGACAGCATTCACCTTCAAAGTCCTCCAAAAACCACTTCTCTTTCCAGATCCAGAAACTTTTAGGTAGAAATCAAAATCCATGAATTAATCAATCACAGTCTCCAACACCGCAACATAGAACAGCCCAGATTGGCATAACCCAGTGCTTGGCACATAGTAAGCACTTAACAAATACCATTATTATCTAGATGCGTCTCCCCTTCTTTATGGGCAGGGAACATGTCTGTTAATGTCGTTGCATTGTACTCTCCTAAGTGCTTACTACAGTGCTCTGCACATAGTAAGCACTAAATAAATACCACTGATAGATTGACTGATTGATAGACTGTCACCCCCTCTAGACTGCAAGTTCGTTATGGGCTGGGAATAGCTCTGTTAATTCTGCTGTACTGTATTCTCCCAAGGATTTAGCACAGTGCTCTGCACATAATAAGTGCTCAATAAATGCCACCGATTGATTGATTAATCCCTAGTTCAACATTAGAGTCAGATGGGGAAAGGGAAGATGAATGAGGCAAAATTTCCAGTCATTCATGGGAGTTACAGGAATTTGTCTCCCCTTTTAGACTGTAAACTCAATGTGGGCAGGGAGTGTCTGTTGCAATATACTCTCCAAGCTCTTAGTACAATGCTCTACGTGCAGTAAGTGCTCAATAAATACCATTGATTGATTGGTTAGTTAGAGCATTTGGGGTAAAGGTAGATGAATGAGACCAAACAGCCACGGTTTTATATTGGAGTTACTGGAATCTGTCTCTTCCTCTAGACTTTAAACTCGCTGTGGACAGGGATCATACCTACCAACTCTGTTGCACTGTATCATCATCATCATCATCAATCGTATTTATTGAGCGCTTACTGTGTGGAGAGCACTGTACTAAGCGCTTGGGAAGTACAAATTGGCAACATATAGAGACAGTCCCTACCCAACAGTGGGCTCACAGTCTAAAAGGGGGAGACAGAGAACAAAATCAAACATACTAACAAAATAAAATAAATAGAATAGATATGTACAAGTAAAATAAATAAATGAATAGAGTAACAAATATGTATAAACATATATACATATATGCAGGTGCTGTGGGGAAGGGAAGGAGGTAAGATGGGGGGGTGGAGAGGGGGATGAGGGGGAGAGGAAGGAAGGGGCTCAGTCTGGGAAGGCCTCCTGGAGGAGGTGAGCTCTCAGTAGGGCCTTGAAGGGAAGAAGAGAGTTAGCTTGGCGGATGGGCAGAGGGAGGGCATTCCAGGCCCGGGGGATGACGTGGGCCGGGGATCGATGGCGGGACAGGCGAGAACGAGGTACGGTGAGGAGATTAGCGGCAGAGGAGCGGAGGGTGCGGAGTGGGCTGTAGAAGGAGAGAAAGGAGTTGAGGTAGGAGGGGGCGAGGTGATGGAGAGCCTTGAAGCCCAGGGTGAGGAGTTTCTGCCTGATGCGCAGATTGATTGGTAGCCACTGGAGATTTTTGAGGAGGGGAGTAACATGCCCAGAGCTTTTCTGGACAAAGACAATCCGGGCAGCAGCATGAAGTATGGATTGAAGTGGGGAGAGACACGAGGATGGGAGATCAGAGAGAAGGCTGATGCATTAGTCCAGACGGGTTAGGATGAGAGCTTGAACGAGAAGGGTAGCGCTGCCGATGGAGAGGAAAGGGTGGATCTTGGCAATGTTGCGGAGCTGAGACCGGCAGGCTCGGGGGGTCCTCTCCCAAGTGTTTAGTACAATGCTCTGCACACAATAAGCTCCATACAAATACTATTGATTGACTGATCAGATATCTGTAAATAGAGTGTGTTGGTCTCGATTCCGATTGGCGGGGATTATAAGCAACAGGTCAGTTGAAACAGACAAGCGGAGGGGTCTAGTGCACGGAGAAGCAGCGTGGCTTAGTGGGAAGAGCCTGGGCTTGAGAGTCAGAGGATGTGGGTTCTAATGTCGCTTCCACCACTTTTCTGCTATGTGACCTTGGGCAAGCGACTTCACTTCTCTATGCCTCAGTTCCCTCATCTGTAGAAGGGGGATGAAGACTGTGCCCCCTATGGGGGACAGCCTGATAACCTTGCATCTACTCCCGCACTTGGCACATAGTAAGAGCTTAACAAATACCATAATTGTTATTATTAAAAGGTGCAGCTAGAGCCCAGACCTGGAAGCTAGAAGGATCTGGGTTCTAATCCAGGTTCTGCTACTCGTCTGCTGTGTGACCTTGAGCAAGTCACTTCACTTCTCTAGACCTCAGTGACCCCATCTGTAAAATGGGGATTGAGACTGGGAGCCCCACGTGAGACAGGGACTGTGTCCAACCTGATTAGCTCGGATCTACCCCAGCGGGGCCTGGAACGAAGTAAGTGTTTAACAAATACCACAATGATTATTGTTATTTTATTATTATTACTAAGCTCCTTGTGGGCAGCGAATGCTACTGCCAACTCTGCTATATTGTAGCCTCCCAAACGCTTAGTACAGTGCTCTGCACATTGTAAGTGCTCAATAAATGCGATTGAATGGATGATGGAATGTTCTATCATTCTATTGTACTCTCCCAAGCTCTTAGTACAGTGCTCCGCATACAGTAAGTACTCAATAAATGCGATCGAATGGATGAATGAATATTCTGTTGTTCTATTGTCCTCTCCCCAGCACTTAATACAGTGCTCAGCACCCAGTAAGGGCTCAATAAATGCAATTGAATGGATGAATGAATATTCTTTTGTTCTATTGTACTCTCCCAAGTGCTTAGTACAGTGCTCTGCACACAGTAAGCGTTCAATAAATCCTATTGACTGACCTCCTGGCCGACTGAAAGCTGGAGACTCTCAGATGTCTGCTCCTGATGGAGAAGACTTTCCTGCCTCTGTGATTCTTAACGCCTTTTTCCGCCTCAGGTCATCCCAACCCGCCGTTGGTGTGGGGGTCTTCTGCACCCTGGAACCGCACTGGGGCGAGGGCGGGGGGCGTTCAGACCAGCTTTTGGGGGGTTCGGGGATCTTATTCTTGGTGATTTTCAACTCCTTCAGCGCCACCCGCCCCACGAGGCCGTGCCCCACCTCAGGCCGGGAGGCCCGGAGACAAGAAAATGGCCACCGCCACCGCCCTTGTCCAAGCCAGGACTTAAGTGAGTTGGGGTCTCATCTGCCCATCCCGAGCTTCGTTCATCCATTTAATCCATTCAGTCGTATTTATTGAGCGCTTGCTGTGTGCGGAGCACTGTACTAAGCACTCAAGAGAGGACAGTAGGACAATAAGCAGAAGAATTCCTTGCCAACAACGAGCTACTCCTTGCAGCTGCCCAAGGGTGGCCTGGGTTTCTGACCTCGGCCCGGACTGGACTGGACGTACACTCCCGGCTGGACACTCCCCCCATGTCCATGTGGGGTAGACGCTGTACTAAACGATGGGGTAGGCACAAAACAATCAGGGTGGCAGTCTCAACGTCTTGTACTCTAGACCGTAAGCCTGTTGTGGACAGGGAACATGTCTACCAACTCTGTTGTATTGTACTCTCCCAAGTGCTTAGTACAGTGCTCTACAGTCATTCATTCATTACACCGTATTTACGGAGCACTTACTGTGTTCAGAGCACAGGGTAAGCACTTGGGAGGGTACAATACAACAATAAATACATACATTTACTACAAGAGGCTTTCAATAAATACCACTGATAGATTGATTAATGCCTGCCCCCGCCCCAGCCTGTAAGCTCAGTATGAACAAGGAATGTGTCCACCAACTCTATTGTACTGTATTCTCCTAAACAGTCCAGTTCTCTGCGCAAAGTCAGTGTTCGATAAATACCATTCATTGATTGACTGATGCCTGTCTCCTGCTCTAATATCACTTATCAGCTGTGTGACTTTGGGCAAGTCACTTCACTTCGCTGTGCCTCAGTTCCCTCACCTGTAAAATGGGGATGAAGACTGTGAGCCCCATTGGGGACAACCTGAAGACCTCGTATCTCCCCTATCTCCCCCAGCGCTTAGAACAATGCTTGGCACATAGTAACCACTTAACAAATACCATTACTATTATCATTATTATTATTAAGAGTAGTAATAGTAGTATTTGTTAAGTGCTTAGTGTGTACCAGGCCTCTAGAGTGTTAGCTCGTTGTGGGCAGGGAACATGTCAACCAACTATTGCATCGTGCTCTCCCAAGTACCCAGGACAGTGCTCCGCACATAAGAATAATAATAATGATGGCATTTATTAAGCACTTACTATGTGCAAAGCACTGTCCTAAGCGCTGGGGAAGTAACAAGGTGATCAGGTTGTCCCACCGGGGGCTCGCAGTCTTAATCCCCATTTTAGAGATGAGGGAACTGAGGCACAGAAAAGTTAAGTGACTTGCCTAAGATCACACAGCTGACAATTGGCAGAGATGGGATTTGAACCCATGACCTCTGACTCCAAAGCCCGGGCGCTTTTCCACTGAGCCACGCTGCTTCTCATAGTGAGTGCTCGATAAATATCAATGATGACAGGCTCCTTTGTTTTCCTCCTTCACCGAGTTCCTTCCCCGACCCCTCCTCCAACCCTGCTGATAATAATAATACTTGTGATGTTGTTAAGCGCTTACCTATGTGCCAGACATTGTACTAAGCGCTGGTTGCAGCCCGCCAGCTCCACAACTCCCTGCCAATCTGAGGGAGGGAAGAGGGGAAGGGGCGGGAACTCATAGAGGAGATACTGTGATCTTTCAAGGGTCGCTGATGTTCGAGGACGTGGCCGTGACCTTCAGCCTCGAGGAGTGTGCGTGCCTGGGTCCCGCCGAGCGCCGCCTGTACATGGACCTGACTCTTGAGCCCGCTGTTGAGTAGGGACCGTCTCTATATGTTGCCAACTTGTACTACCCAAGCGCTTAGTACAGTGCTCTGCACACAGTAAGCACTCAATACATACGATTGAATGAATGAATGAATGGAGAACTACCAGAACCTCCTTTCCCTGGGTGAGCACTTTACCTTCGGCCGGCGAGCAGCTGGGGGGTTTCCTTTTGACAGAGAAGTGGTCTGGCCTTTCATTCATTCATTCATTCAATAGTATGTATTGAGCGCTTACTGTGTGCAAAGCACTGTACTAAGTGCTTGGGAGAGGACAATATAACAATAAATAGACACATTTCCTCAACAAGCTGGCAATCTAGAGGGGGAGAGAGACATTAATGTAAATAATAAAATTACAGAAATGGACATAAGGGCTGAAGAGCTAGGAGGGGGAATAAAGGGAGAAAATCAGGGTGATCCAGAAAGGAGTGGGAGAGGAGGAGAGGGGGACTTAGTCAGGAGAGGCCCCTTGGAGGAGATGGGCCTTCAATAAGGCTTTGAAGGGAGGGGAGAGAAAGTTTCTTTCAGATTTGAGGAGGGAGGGTGTTCCAGGACAGAGGCAGGATGTGGAAAAGATGTTGGTGGCAAAATAGATGAGATCGAGGTACAGTGAGTTGGTTGGCATTACAGTGGCCTAGTGGATACACAGGAGCCAGAGGACTTGGGTTCTAATCATTCATTCATTCATTCAATCATATTTATTGAGCACTTATTGCATGCAAAGCACTATACTAAGCGCTTGAAAAGTACAATTCGGCAACAGATAGAGACAATCCCTACTCAACAACGAGCTCACAGTCTAGAATGGGGCGGCAGACAACAAAACTAAACAAGTTGACAGGTGTCAATGCCATCAAAATAGACAAATGAAATTATAGCTATATACACATCATTAATAAAATGTTAATTTGGGTGTCTTCTGCGTAGAGATGATATTTGAATATTTACAAATATGCACATGTGCTGTGGGGAGGGGAAGGGGGTAGGGCAGAAGGAGGGAGTAGGGGCGATGGGGAGGGGAGGAGGAACAGAGGATAAGGGGGGCGCTGACTCTGGGAAGGATTTCTGGAGGAGGTGAGCTCTCAGTAGGGCTTAGAAGAGAGGAAGAGATCTAGTTTGGCCTTCCCCCAGGCCAGGGTAAGGACGTGGGCCTGGGGTCGATGGCGGGACAAGCGAGACGGCTTCAACTATCATCTCTACGCTGATGACACCCAGATCTACATCTCTGCCCCTGCTCTCTCCCCCTCCCTCCAGGCTCGCATCTCCTCCTGCCTTCAGGACATCTCCATCTGGATGTCCGCCCGCCACCTAAAGCTCAACATGTCGAAGACTGAGCTCCTTGTCTTCCCTCCCAAACCTTGTCCTCTCCCTGACTTTCCCATCTCTGTTGACGGCACTACCATCCTTCCCGTCTCACAAGCCCGCAACCTTGGTGTCATCCTCGACTCCGCTCTCTCATTCACCCCTCACATCCAAGCCGTCACCAAAACCTGCCGGTCTCAGCTCCGCAACATTGCCAAGATCCGGCCTTTCCTCTCCATCCAAACTGCTACCCTGCTCATTCAAGCTCTCATCCTATCCCGTCTGGACTACTGCACCAGCCTTCTCTCTGATCTCCCATCCTCGTGTCTCTCTCCACTTCAATCCATACTTCATGCTGCTGCCCGGATTATCTTTGTCCAGAAACGCTCTGGGCATATTACTCCCCTCCTCAAAAATCTCCAGTGGCTACCGATCAATCTGCGCATCAGGCAGAAACTCCTCACCTTGGGCTTCAAGGCTCTCCATCACCTCGCCCCCTCCTACCTCACCTCCCTTCTCTCCTTCTACTGCCCAGCCCGCAACCTCCGCTCCTCCACCGCTAATCTCCTCACTGTACCTCGTTCTCGCCTGTCCCGCCATCGACCCCCGGCCCACGTCATCGCCCGGGCCTGGAATGCCCTCCCTCTGCCCATCCGCCAAGCTAGCTCTCTTCCTCCCTTCAAGGCCCTACTGAGAGCTCACCTCCTCCAGGAGGCCTTCCCAGACTGAGCCCCTTCCCTCCTCCCCCCTCGTCCCCCTCTCCATCCCCCCATCTTACCTCCTTCCCTTCCCCACAGCACCTGTATATATGTATATATGGTTGTACATATTTATTACTCTGTTTATTTATTTATTTATTTGTTTTACTTGTACATTTCTATCCTATTTATTTTATTTTGTTGGTATGTTTGGTTCTGTTCTCTGTCTCCCCCTTTTAGACTGTGAGCCCACTGTTGGGTAGGGACTGTCTCTATGTGTTGCCAATTTGTACTTCCCAAGCACTTAGTACAGTGCTCTGCACATAGTAAGCGCTCAATAAATACGATTGATTCATTGATTGATTGATTGAGAATGCGGTATAGTGAGGAGGTTAGCAGCAGAGGAACGGAGTGTGCGGGCTGGAATAGAGAAGGAGAGAAGGGAAGTGAAGTAGGAGAGGGCAAGGTGATGGACAGTTTTGAAGCCAATAGTGAGGAGTTTTTGCTTCTTGCAAAGGTTGATAAGCTACCAATGGAGATTTTTGAGGAGGGGAGTGATGTACCCAGAGCATTTCTGTAGAAAGATAATCCAGGCAGCAGAGTGAAGAATAGACTGAAGCGGGAGAGACAGGAAGATGGGAGATCAGAAAGGAGGCTGATGCAGTAATCCAGTCGGGATAGAATGAGAGATTGAACCAGCAAGGTAGCGGTTTGTGTGGAGAGGAAAGGGCCGATCTGGGCGTTTTTGTGAAGGAGAGACGGGCAGACGTTGGTAACGGATTAGATGTGAGGGGTGAATGAGAGAGCGGAGTCAAGGAAGATACCAAAGTTCCGGGCCTGTGAGGTGGAAAGGATGGTAGTGCTGTTCACTGTGATGGGAAGGTCAGAAAGAAGACAGGGTTTAGGAGGGAAGATTAGGAGCTCAGTCTTGGGCTTTAGGTGCTGGGCGGACATCCAGGTGGAGATGTCCTGAAGGCAGGAGGAGATACGAACCTGGAGGGAGGGAGAGAGAACAGGGGAGGAGATGTCAATTTGGGTGTCTTCTGCGTAGAGATGATATTTGAAGCCGTGGGCGCGAATGAGTTCACCAAGGGAGTAAGTGTAGATCGAGAACAGAAGGGGACCAAGAACTGACCCTTGAGGAACCCCTACGGTAAGGGGATGTGATGGGGAGGAGGAGCCTGCAAAAGAGACTGAGAATGAACAGCCAGAGAGATGAGGAGAACCAGGAGTGGACAGAGGTCTGTGAAGCCAAGGTTGGATAGTGTGTTGAGGAGAAGGGGGTGGTCCACAGTGTCGAAGGCAGCTGAGAGTTCGAGGAGGATTAGGATAGAGTATGAGCCATCGGATTTGGCAAACAGGAGGTCATTGGTGACCCCTCTGTTCTCTCATCTGCAAAATAGTGATTGAATATGGATTGAGCCCCACGTGGGGCAGGGACTGTATCCAACCCGATTATCTTGTGTCTGGTGCATAGTAAGCACTTAAACAATGCCATTATAAAAGAGGGAAAAGGTTATAGGTGTCCAAGAGAGATTGTTTTGATGGATGAGGCAGAGATAAATTGTTTGCTAGGGTGAAAGTTGTGGCTTTAATTAGTATAGGCAGAGTAAGGGAATTGCAAAGTGGACTGTATTCAGATAGTACCTGCTGTACTCTAAAGCAGGAGAAGCAACATGGCTTAGTGGAAAGAGCCTTGTCTTGGGAATCAGAAGACGTGGGTTTTAATCCCGGCTCTGCCACTTGTCAGCTGTGTGACCTTGGACAAGCCACTTCACCTCTCTGTGCCTCAGTTCCCACATACGTAAAATGGGGATTAAAGACTGTGAACCCCATGTGGCATAGGGACTGTGTCTAACTTCATTAGCTCGTATCTACCCCTGTTCTTAGAACAGTGCGTGACTAAGCACTTAATAAATACCATAATTATCATTTATTCATTATTACTCCTGAGCACAGGGGATTTCTGCTGGGGTGGTGGCTTACAGTACAATTCCCTACCAGATTCTCTGGGTCTAGTACATTACCGGATTAAATACTCCTTAAATCCTCCTGTTGGTGGCCTTAGGCTAAGCAGAATACACTGTAACTTTATTTTTTAATGGTATTTGTTAATCAGTCAATCATATGAGTGTATATATATATATATATATATATAAATTGTATTTGTCAGAGAAGCAGTGTGACTTCGTGGAGAGAGCACGAGGTTGGGAGTCAGAGGTCATGGGTTATAATCCTGATACTGCCACTTGTCAGCTCTGTGACTTTGGGCAAATCACTTAACTTCTCTGTGCCTCAGTTACCTCATCTGTAAAAATGGGGATCAAGACTGTGAGCCCCAAGTGGGACAACCTGATAACCTTGTACCTATCCCAGTGTTTAGAACAGTGTTTGGCACATAGTAAGCGCTTTAACAAATACCATTATTATTATTATTGTTATTTATCAATCAATCATACCTATTTAGTAGTATGTTAATCAATTATAAATTTTAATGATGTTTATCATTCATATATATAAATGGTATTTGTTCATTAATCAGTCAATCATATGTTTGTGTATATATGAGTGTGTGTAATCATATGCATATATAAATGGAATTTGTTAAATGCTTACTATGTACCATGTACTGTTCTAAATACTTGGGTAGATACAGTAATCAGGTTGTCCCATGTAGGGCTCACATTTTTGATCCCCATTGTACAGATGAAGTAACTGAGGCACAGAGGAGTTAAGTGACTATACATATATTTCATATATATATTTCATATATACATATAATATATGGTATTTGTTAAGCACTTACTATGTGCCAAGAACTATACTAAGCGCTGGGGTAGCCACAAGGCATTAAGATTGGACAGACGTTGTCCTACATGGGGCTCACAGCTTTAATCCCCATTTTACAATTGAGGGAACTGAGGCACAGAGAAATTAAGTGGCTTGCCCAAAGTTATTTATTGAGCACTTATTTGCAGGGCACTGTACTGAGCACTTGGGAGAGTAGAATATAACAGAGTTGGTAGAGATGGTCCCTGCCCACTAGCTTTCTTTTACTAGGTACTAAGTGCTGAGGTAGATAATCAGGTTGGATACAGTCCCTTTCCTGCCTAGACCTCACTGGCTAAGTAGCAGGGAGTAGGATTAAATCCTCAATCTGTCAATGGTATTTATTGAGTGCTTACTCTCTCCCAAGCGTTTAGTACAGTTCTAAACCGTGTAATCTATGTTGGTAGACACGTTCCCTTCCCACAAGTACTTTCATAGCCTAGAAAGGGAGGGAGATATTAATATGAATATGGATATGGACTGTGGGGCTGAAGGTGGGGTGAGTAAAAGGTGCAAATCCAAGTTCAAGGGTGACACAGAAGGGATGGATTGGGAGAAGAGGAAATGAGGGCTCAATCGGGTAGGTTCTGTTTCTGAGGAGACCGAGGCCAAAGGTCACACAGCAGATAAGTGGCAGAGCCGGGATTAGAACCCAAGCCGTCTAACTCCCAGGCCTGGGCTCTTTCCATTAGGCCATGCTGCTTCTCAAGCTTCATTTCTCATCATTAATATTCATTCATTCATTCAGTCATATTTATTGAGCGCTTACTGTTTGCAGAACACTGTCCTAAGTGCTTGGAAATACAATTCAACAATATTGAGAGACAATTCCTGCCCACACATGGCAGGCCTGTAAGTAAACAATATAAAGAAATCCTATAGTATAACTACATAATAATGGTAACATTTCCTCCTCTTGGATTCTAATCCTATTGTAAATTCTGTTTTATGTGCTTTACCAAGTGCTTAGTACAGTGCATTGCACATAGCATGCGCTCAATAAAGTGTTCAGTCGACACTCCACCCTAGCTACGCATCAGAGAATCCATACCAGAGAGAAACCTTACAGGTGTCACCAATGCGAGAAGGCCTTCATCGACGACTTGGTCATTGTGACTCACCAGCGGATTCACAATGGGGAGAAACCCCACCGATGCGGAGAGTGCAGAAAGGTCTTCAGCCAGTACTCAGCCCTGATGAAACACCAGAAGATTTACATCTGAGAGAAGCCCTACCTATGCAGTGACTGCAGCAAAGCCTTCCGGGACTCCTTGACCCTGGTCAAGCATCAGCGGATCCACACGGGAGAGAACCATACAGATGTGGCAAGTGCGGGAAGGACTTCGGTCAATGCTCTGTCCTCATCAACCACCAGAGAATTCACACTGCAGCCAAACCTTACAGGTGTGATGGATGTGGAAAAGCCTTCAGCGATCCCTCGACGCTCATCAACCATCAGAGGATTCACACTGGAGAGAATCCCTATGGATGTAACGAACGTGGAAAAGTCTTCAGTCAGAACTTGTCCCGGACGAGGCGTTAGAGGATCCACATGGGACAGAGACCCTATTAGTGTGGCTGATGTGTGGGAACCTTTAGCGATCACTCAGTCATTGCAATGCATCAGAGGATTCACATAGAGGAGGAACCTTACAGATGCAGTGGGTGTGGGAAAGCGTTAGGCAACTCCTCGACTCTTATTAAACACCAGAGAATCCACACCGGGGAGAAACCCTACAAATGCAACAACTGCGGAGGACCCAAGTGAGTTGAACTCAGGGTAGGGTGTGAATAGAAAGGCTGAAGAGACTTGGGGCTCCAAGTATCTCATGGGATGCTTACCATCCAGGGCATTGTGGGATAGTACTTATGGTACTTGTTAAGCATTGGTCTATGAACTGGGATAATTACAAGGTAATCTGCTTGGACACAGGTCCTATCCCATATGGGAATACGAATTAAATCCCCATTTTACAGATGAGGAAACGGAGGAACAGAGATGTTAAGTGACTTGCCCAAAGTCCTAGAACAGACAGGTGAGAGAGGCGTGATTAGAACCCAGGTCCTTCTGACTCCAAGGCCCAGGATCTATCCACAAGACCACGCTGCATCTCTAACACAAGAGCATCTGGGGCAAGGTAGGCTCTGCACGGTGAGAGTGTCAGGCACAATATAGGCAACCAGGCAGAGCTGGGCCATGAGACTCCTGGGTTCTGCAAGACAGGGCCTCTGTCTCAGAGCTGCCTTTGATGTGTTTCTTCAGAGCGAACTCTGTCTCCGCAGAGTGTCATCTCAGAATGGCGTCTCTCCTCAGAGCAGCCTCTGTCCCCTTAGAATGGTCTCTGTTTCCTCCGAGCAGCCTCTATCCCCTCAGAGTGGCCTGTGTCTCCTCCGAGCGGTTTCTGTCTCCTCAGAGTGGCCTCCGTCCCATCAGAGTGGTCTCTGTGCCCTGAGAGCTGCCTCTATCTCCTCCGAGTAGCTTATGTCTCCTCAGAGTGGCTTCTATCTCCTCAGAAGGGCCTCTATCTCTGCAAAGAGGCCTCTGTCTACTTAGAGCAGTCTCCCTCTCCGCATAGTGGCCTCTGTCCCCTCTGATCAGTCTCCGTCTCCTCAGAGAGGTCTCTGTCTCCTCCAAGCAGCCTCTATCTCCTCAGAGTGGCCTCTGTCTCCGAGCGGCCTTTGTCTCCTCAGAGCGGCTTCTATCTCCTCAGAGCTGCCTCTGTCTCCTCCGACTGGCCTCTGTCTCCTCAGAATGGCTTATATCTCCTTCGAGCGGCCTCTGTCTCCTCAAAGTGGTCTCTGTCTCCTGTAAACGGCCTCTGTCTCCTCAGAGAGGCTTATACCTCCTCAGAGCGGCCTCCGTCACTTCCGAGTGGCCTCTATCTCCTCAGTGCAGCCTCTGTCCCCTCAAAATGGCCTCTGTCCCCTCAGAGAGGCTTCTGTCCCCTCAGAGTGGCCTCCGTCTCTTCAGAGTGTCCTCTGTCTCCTCTGAGTGGTTTCTGTCTCTTCAGGGCGGCCCCCGCTTCCTCAGAGTGGCCTCTATCTCCTCTGTGCGACCTCTGTCCCCCTCAGAGTGGCCTTTATCTCCTCAGTGCGATCTCTGTCCCCTCAGAGTGGTCTCTATCTCCTCAGAGCAGCCTCTGTCTCCTCCAAGCGGCCTCCATGTCCTCAGAGTAGCCTCTGATGCGTCCATTGACAATAGACGGTGGAGGGGTGGGAGTCCTGAGACATCTTGTCTTAGGTTGTCGGGACTCTTAGGTTGTCGGGACCTTCCGGGTTCCTCCGGGGACGAGTTTGTCCGAGTGTCAGAGCTTAATGCTCCATGACTCATTTAGACAAACAGTAATCGCCCCCTGAGGGAGGGAGAGATAAAGAGAACAGCTGATAATGCTAATAATGATGATGGCATTTATTAAGCGTTTACTATGTGCAAAGCACTGTTCTAAGTGCTGGGGAAGTTACAAAGTGATCAGGTTGTCCCACAGGGGGTTCCCAGTCTCAATCCCCTTTTTACAGATGATGTAACTGAGGCACAGAGAAGTGACTTGCCCAAAGTCACACAGCTGAAAATTGGTAGAGTCGGGATTTGAACCCATGACCTCTGACTCCAAAGCCCGTGCTCTTTCCACTGAGAAACGCTGATTCTCTTATAAACGCAGTCTCACTTCCCCCCACGAATCTGACTCTCTGAGAGCGACCCGCCCAGCCAGCACAAGCGATGGGTGAGTAGGCTAGAGCTGCGCTGCTGCCAGAGGGATTTCCAGGCATTCAATTTTTCTTTAAATGATATTTGTTAAGCACGTACTATGTGCCAGACACTGTACTAAACTCTGGGGTAGGTACCAGCTGATCAGGTTTGACACAGTCCACGTCCCACCTGGAGCTCTTAATTTTAATCCCCATGTAGATAAAGTGACTGAGGCCTAGAGAAGTGAAGTGACTTGCCCAAATTCACACAGCAGACTAGCGGCGGAGCCGGGATTAGAGCCCAGGTCCTTCTGACGTCCATGCAGGTGCTCTATCCGCTAGGCTATACTGCTTCTCAGCGCTTAGTACAGTGCTCTGTCTCCCCCCTCTAGTCTGTAAACCCCTTTTTGGCAGGGAGCATGTCTGCCAACTCTGTTGTATTGGATACTCTGTTATATTGTGTCTGTGATATTGTTTTATTGGTATGATGTACTGTCCTAAGGGCTTAGTACAGTACTCTGCACACAGTAAGCACTCAATAACCACAAATCACTAGCTGACTGGCTCCATGAATTGCTTAGTACAGTACTCAGCACACAGTAAGTGCTCAGTGAATACCATCGGTTGATTGTTGACTGGTTATTTTCTGTTTCCTCATCTGTACGCCCCTTGTGGGCAGGGAGAGTGTCAACCAATTCTGCTCTACTGGACTCTCTGAAGTCCTCAGTACTGTGCTCTGCCCACAGTAAGCATTCAATAAATACCATTGATTGATTGATTAATGTCTATAAGATCCTTCTGAGCAGGGAACACGTCTACCAACTCTGTCGTATTGGACTCTCTGAAGTGCTTAATACAGTGTTCTGCAAATCGTCACTGCTCAATAAATACCATTATTTGATTGATTGATTTCATAGGAGCTTGGCCAAGTAACTACAGCTTCACCGTGCCTCAGTTTCTTTGTCTGTAAAAGGGGGCTTAAATATCTGCTCATCCTCTTTCACCATGAGCCCCACATAGGAAAGAGACTGTGTCTGGCCTGATTAACTTGAGTAATAATAACTATGGTATTTGTTAAGAGCTTACTATGGATCAAGCACTGCACTAAGCGCTAGGGTAGCCATTAGATCATCAGGTCCCACAAGGGTCTCAGGGCTTGAATCTAAATTTTGCAGATGAGAAAACTGAGGCAGAGAAGTTAAGTGATTTACTAACATCACACAACAGACAAGAGGTCGAGCCGGGATTAGAACCCAGGTTCTCTGACTCCCAGGCCCGTGGTCTTTCCACTAGGCTACTGTACTGAGTGCACGGAAGTACAAAATGAACACGTGACACATTCCTGCCCAACTGGGAGCTTTCAGTCTAATGGAGGAGACAGGCATAAAATAATTTACAAATCGGGGGCTAAAACTAAATAATCGAGTAAATACTAATCCATAATCAGTGAGGATACGTTTCACAAGTGCCTGAATGCAGGCTATGGTGGATGGGTTTAAACGACTGGGCAGTGCTTATCACCCTTTATTGCTGTATTGTCCTTTCCCAAGCGCTTAGTACAGTGTTCTGCAAAACGTTAGTGCAAAATGTAAGTAAATAAAAAAGAAGCAGCGTGGCTCAGGGTAAAGAAAGCGGGCTTGGGAGTCAGAGGTCATGGGTTTGATTCCAGGCTCAGACACTTGTCAGCTGTGTGACTTTGGAAAAGCCACTTAACTTCTCTATGCCTCAGTTACCTCATCTGTAAAATGGGGATTAAGACGGTGAGCCCCAGTGGGACAACCTGATCACCTTGTATCACTCCAGCGTTTAGAACAGTGCTTTGCACATAGTAAGCACTTAAATATTTTAAAAGTGCTGAATAAATTCGATTGAATGAATAAATGATCCTGGAGTTAATTACACCTGTGAACATCAACTGGCTGTCAGAATCTTTGTCACAGAATGAGGACAAGAACTAATAAAATCAAAACTCACCCATAGTGAATCAGTCAATTGATGGTATTGAGTGCTTACCGTGGGCAGAGCACTGTACTAAACGCTTGGGAGAATCCAATAAACCAGACCCATTCCCTTGCCCACCACGAACTTAGTGACGAACGAGAGACATGGGCCTGGTAATATGATGAAGTGCTTTGAAATACAGCTTGAAAATGCTCCCCTGATTAAACAAACAAAACCAAAAGCCAACTATTAACCAGAGGAGGTCAGGCCTTAGTATCCAACAGGTCTACACTGAATATATATATTCCGCCCATTATTATTCATTCATTCATTCAATCATTCATAGAGCACTTACTGTGTGCAGAGCACTGTACTAAGTGCTTGGAAAGTACAATTCGGCAACAGATACAGTCCCTACCCAACAACAGGCTCACAGTCTAGAAGGGGGAGACAGACAACAAAACAAAACAAGTAGACAGGTGTCAATACCATCAAAATAAATAAATAGAATTATAGATATACGCACATCGTTAATAAGAGTAACAAATATGTACATATACACAATATATACATTATTAACTCTCTCTTCTACACACTCCAAGCTCCTGGCCTCTTCCCTCCTCCAGCCTCCAGGCCTGAGGTGGCTGATAAGTCACGCAGTCAGGCGATTGTATTTACTGAGTGCTTGTACTAAGCACTAAGTACTGCTTGTTTGGCAGAGTATAATCGAATAATAAACAAACTGCAGACCATAAGCTTGTTGTGGGCAGGGAATGTGTCTGATTATTGTTATATCTCTCAATCTATCTATCTACCTGAAATTATTTATTTAAGGAAAATATCCGTAATATCTATGTAGATACCTTGGAAATTTTCCTTCATTAATGACGTTGTTCCCGGATAAATGTGGTATTTCGGACAGCTTAGGCCAGCCTCCTGTTTTCCCTGAATCTGAGATTTTCCTCTATCTAAGTATCTATAGACTTAAAGATCTATCTATAGATAGGTAGGTAGAAAGACAGACAGATAGATAAAGATTCTATGGAAATTTTCCTTCATTAATAACACTGCTCGCAGTGGTTGGACCAGCCTCCTGTTAATGCTGAATCCGAGATTCTCCTCTATATATTTATAGACATATCCATAGATATCGGATATCTATCTATCTAGGAATCTTGGATGTAGACATATTTATAGATTGGTAGATAGAGAGACAGATAGATATAGATACTATGTAAATGTTCTTTTATTAATATCATTGTTCCCGGATAAAGTGGCGTTTTGCTCTGCTTGAACCAGCCTCCCTTTTTATGTTGAATTTGTGATTCTCCTCTATCTCTAGATGTATCTAAAGATATCCGATATATCTGATATCTATAGGTATAGATCTATAGATATATAGTGAGATATCTTAAGATATGTCTACATCTATATATATAGATATAGATATGCTGGCTATCTGTAGATATATCGGGATCTCAGATATAGATATATCAATAGATAGATAGACAGGTAGACAGACAGAGAGATATAGATATTGTGAAAATTTTCGTACAATTCTCCCCCTTCTAGACTGTGAGCCCATTGTTGGGTAGGGACCGTCTCTATATGTTGCCAACTTGTACTTCCCAAGCGCTTAGTACAGTGCTCTGCACATAGTAAGCGCTCAATAAATACGATTGAATGAATGAATGAATGAATCATTGTTCCTGGATAAAGTGACATTTCGCTCTGCTTGGACCAGCCTCCCATTTACGTTAAATTCGAGATCCTCTTCTATCTATAGATATATCTATAGATATATGTATCTCTCTCTCTCTCTCTATATATATATATCTATATGTATATTGATATGTCTATATCTATATATCTAGATATAGATACATCGGATATCTATAGATGTATTGGAATCTCAAATATAGCTATATATATCTGGAGATATCTATAGATTGTCTATATCTATATATCTAGATATAGATATAGCGAATATCTATAGATATATCAGAATCTCAGGTATAGATATATCTATAGATAGAATGTAGATGGGTATGGATACAATGGAAATTTTCCTTCATTAATAACACCGTTCATCAATAACACTGTTAATAACACTATTAATAACATTAATAACACGATCACAATGCTTGGACCAGCCTCCCTCCTACATTAAACCCGAGACTCTCCCCGGCCAAGGCAAGAGCCAGGAAGATGGCGGCAGTGGAAGTCAGCAGCCTCCCGGGGCAGAAGCGGGCTCTTGGGGAGCCGTCCCCCATCCGGGGTCCCCTTGGACTTGGGTGGGTTGTGCCGGGGGGCGGCCTTCGAAGCCGGGTTCCGTGGCCCGTAGGTGTAGACGGACGTATAGCCATTCTGGGTCAGGGGTCAGAAGAACCTGGTGTGGGCCGCGTCCTGGGAGACTCCGCACAAGGACAGACGTAGCCCCGGAGGATGGGGCAGACCACTTGGCCCTCAGTGTCCTTCAGGTTGTGCGACAGGTAAATGTGCCACGCCTCGCTGTTGTGTCTGCAGAAGGGGCAGGAGGAGCCACCATGTGGGCCGGCCGGCCACAAGAGACGCCTCTCCCCTGATGTGGCTGCCCAGGTAGTCCTTCAACGGGTTGAAGGCCTCCATCTTCGGGGGTGGGCTTGGCCGAGGGTACCGGGGGTAGGGGAGTTCAGGGGAGGCCGAACCCCCAGGATCTAGGGGGAGAAAACACAAGACTCGATCAATCATTCGGATTTATTGAGCGCTTACTAATATCTGTGGCATTTGTTCATTGCTAAGGGCAGGACACTGGGCTAAGCGCTGGGGTGGACACCAATAATTCGGGTGGGACACATCCCCTGTCCCATGTGGGGCTCAGAGTCTCAATCCCCATTTTGCAGATGAGGGAACTGAGGTCCAGAGAAGTGAAGTGACTTGCCCAAGGTCACACAGCAGACAGGTGGCAAAGCCAGTGTGCCGAGCACTGGACCCAGTGCTTGGAAGAGGACAGTAGAACAGATACCAGGAGTTTACAGTCTAGAGACTCTGAAGCAGCCGATCGGAGAGCCTGTCAGTCAGTCTGCTGTATTTATTGAGCGCTCACTGTACTAAGTGCTTGGGAGAATACCACAGAACAATAAACAGGCACATTCCCTCCCCACAACGAGCTTTCGGTCTAGAGGCGGGATTGCATCTATGTCCCACCTAGATACTCTTTCTCAGCACTTAGTACAGTGCTCTGCACCGAATAAACTTCTTGGGGCATTTGTTACATATGTATGTGAAGAAATACGCAGTCTTTGGTAAAGCGAAGAAGCCTTTTTCAAAAGAGGGAGATCATGGCGGTTTTCAGTCCAACAGAAGTTTCTCCAGCTCTGGTCGCCAGTGACTGTCTTTTCTTAGCACTTAATGTTCTACTCAGAATGGAGGTAGAGGGGCCACACGGACTTAGGTGGGATAAATTTGATAATCATGTGACTTCCGTGGAAGTAGTGGGCACAGTTTTGGGGAGGAGGTACAAAAGCATAGGTCTCACCCAGACTCGAATCCCTGGATTCAAAGTCCAGAGTGCTAACCATTACACCATGGGACCAGTTGCAAAAAAAGACCTTATCATCGTCTTTATATAGTCGACGTAGTTCAGCGTGGAGGGAAATTTAGAAATCCCGGACTCAAGAATGCTGTCCACTGTTGATTTTCCCATTCCTTTCCCGGGATAAGACTTTTAGATTTTCTCACTCCACATCTTCTTCTCATTCTCTCTTGAGTAGGTTTCCATTTTACCAACCAGAAGTAGAGTAGTCTAATGAAAAATGTCCGGGCCTAGGTCTCCAGCTTTAGGTTCTATTCCTGCCCCTGCCATGTGCCTTCTGTGGGACCTTGGGTAAGTCATTTACAGAAGTAGAGTGGCTCAGTGGAATGAGCTCGGGCTTTGGAGTCAGAGGTCATGGGTTCAAATCATATCTCCCCAACTTCAAATAATTATAAAATTGAATCTTCTCCAAGGGGCCTTCCCTGATTAAACTCTCATGTGTACGCATGTGTTTACTCCAATAGGTGTGGAAATGCAGAAGTGCCGATAGGTGTGGGTTTTGCCCAATCATGGATAGACATCCTTATTAGCCCAGCAAGGGGAGAAGACTCATTCATTCATTCATTCATTCATTCATTCATTCAGTTGTATTTATTGAGCGCTTACTATGTGCAGAGCACTGTACTAAGCGCTTGGGAAGTACTAATCGGCATCATATAGAGACGGTCCCTACCCAACAACGGGCTTACAGTCTAGAAGGGGGACTGCTGTTAACCAATGAGCAACCAGGCAGTGGACGTCTTAGACTAATTCATGAAGCAGATGCAGCCACTGGGAAGTTGTCTTCATTTGTTAGGCATCTTTAATAGGTACACTCTCAATAAAATCTTAGTCACTAAGCAGACAAGCTCGTTAGCAGGATACACTAGTTCGTTGGACACAATCCTTGGCGAGATACACTTGTTAAGCACTAACGAGGACTAAGACAGAGACCAATTCATTCGCAGATCACTCAATGGGGCAAATTCATTCCTTAGTCAGTGATGCTCGTTAGGCCAAACTCACTGGGCAGATAGATGATGCACATTCCACCCTCATTCAGACACGCTGGTTTGGCAGAAAAACTTGTGGGGCAACAAGGTTGGTTTAGATAATTTTGAGGTGTTCATTAGACGAAGAGGAGAAAGCAAAAACAGTGCCAGGCATCGAAATAGCAACAACAGGAGGGACCATAAAGGATAGTCTTTGAGAGGGCCCTGTGTAGTTGACACAGTGAGACTCTTTTCAGCCATCCACACACACACCTTATAGGACATTTCATCATTAGTGGCATAACTTACTGTGTGCAGTGCCCTGTGCTTAGCAGTTGGTCGTTAGTTGGATGAATTCATTAGCCTAACACTTTTTGACAGAACCTAGTTTTGTTGGATGATAATCATAGCAATTGTGATAATACTACTAATAACAGTAATAATAATAGTAATGACAATGGTATCTTTAAGCACTTACTATGTGCCAAGGACTATACTAAGCGCTGGAGTAGATTAAAGAACCAGGTTGGACACAGTCCCTGCCTCACATGGGGCACACAGTCTAGGGAGGAAGGAGTAGGACTTAATGCCATTTTACAGATAATGAAACTGAGGAATAGAGAAGTGAAATGATTTGTCCAAGATCATATTAGTCAGTCAGTCAGTCAATCCTATTTTCTGAGCACTTACTGTGTGCGGAACACTGTACTAAACGCTTGGAAGAGTACACTACAGTAGAGAAGCAGTATAGCATAGTAGATAGAGAATGGGCCCGGAAATCAGAAGGACATGGGTTCCAACCCTGACTGCCACTTGTCTGCTGTGTGACATTGGGCAAGTCACTTCACTTCTCTCGGCTTTGGTTACCTCATTTTACCTATGTAAAATGTCTCATTACCTCTGTAGAATGGGGATTAAGATTGTGAGGCCCACGTAGGACAGGGACCGTGTCCAACCCAATTTGCTTGTATTCACCCCAGTACAGTGCCTGGCACAAAGTAAGGACCTAACAGATGCATCATTATTAATAAAACAATATAACAGACACATACCCTGCACACAACGAGTTTACAGTCCACAACTACTGTTACTACTATGGATATATTTTTAAAACTCCAGCTGTGCTTATTGCAGAGAACTATGGACACATCCTAAAACCACCCAGGAGAGTGTGGGAACAAAAGTGCCTTATTTGGAATGAGTTTTTGAATGGAGCCTTGGCACTACCTCACTGATAATGGAAGCTGATGCATGACTTGAGCATATTCCGTCTTCATGATGACACACTTGGATAGGCAGACTCACTAGGCAGATGCCGTCATTTGACACGCTTACATGTGAGTCAGTTCCAACCAGTGGGCAAAGGGATTCATTAGCCTCACCCCTCAATGGACAGGCACCCTCATTAGGCAAATGCATTCATTATGCAGATAACCTTATTAGGTATTGCCCAAACCCTATCACTTCCTATATGAAGTACACACTTAAGGAAGATACACTTGTGAAATATACTTATTAGGGATGCTGTAGTGTATATAGCATGGGCCTGCGAGTCAGAAAGCCATGGGTTCTAATCCTGGCTCTGTCATTTTTCTGCTGTGTGACCTTGGGCAAGTCGCTTCACTTATCTGGGCCTCAGTTACATCAACTATAAAATGGAGATTGAGATTGTGAGCCCCACCTGGGCCAGAGACTCTCTCCAACCTGATTTGCTTGTATCTACTCCACGGCTTAGTATAATGTCTGGAATATAATAAGTGCTTAGCAGATACCATTACCACTAGTATACTTGTTGAACTTTGTTAGTTCACCTCTTTGACCAAGGGGCTCAATGGACAGTCACATTCATGAGGGAAGTCTACTGACCAACATATGCAGTCACTGAGCAGACGCACTTACAAATAATCAATCAGTGGTATTTATTGGCTGTTTGCAGAGTCCTATACTAAGCACTTGGGAGACTACAGTATAACAGACTTGGTGGACATGTTCCCTGCCCACAAGGAGATTACCTTCAAGATATGGTCACACTCATTCAATCCATCTGTCAATATCAATCATATTTATTGAGTGCTTACTATGCGTAGAGTGCTGTACTAAGTGCTTGGGAGGGTAAAGTGTTATAACACAAGGAGTTTACAATCGTGGCTCAGTGGAAAGAGCACGGGCCTGGGAGTCAGAGGTGATGGCTCCGTCGCTTGTCCGCTGTTTGACTTTGGGCAAGTCACCAAACTTCTCTGTGCCGAAAATCCCTCACCTGTAAAATGGTGGTTAAATCTGTGAGCCCAACGTGGGACAACCTGATAACCCTGTATCCTCCCCAGCGCTTAGAACAGTGCTTTGCACATAGTAAGCGCTTAGCAAATGCCATCATTTATTTTAGAGGTGAGATGGGCATAAAAATAAAGGTACATAAGTGCTGTTGGGCTGAGGGTGGGCGACTAAAGGGTCCAGAGAAGAGGTGTTAAGAATCTTGTTTGCTAGGATGACACATTTTTTTGGCAGATACTCTTTTGGATAAATCTCACCTTTTCCAGCAAGTCTTCCCAAATCAGTTGCCAACACCCCGAGTTATATCAACCACCTAGATCTGATTTACTTAATCATATCTATCCTCAGTACCTGTGTCTACATGGGTTCGAGCTGTAGAGCCAGATAATTAGGCTAGCTAGAAATTAGCCTTTCTGGACAAGGTGGATGTTTGGTCTCTGAATGGAACGGGAGTTCAGAAGGGATTTGGATATTTGTCTCTGGAAGTCTTGTATCCCTGGACAGCTGAGATGGCTTAGGTGGGATTGGATGACTCCAAGGACAGTAATACTTCTCCCAGAAATATTTCTTGGATTCTCTGATAGTAGTGGAATTGATGGAGCATCTTCTCTCCATACACATAAGAGCAGCTACACTGCTATTAGTTAATAAATATAACATTATTAACTAAAATTAATTGTTGCAATTAGATAAGTATCATTATGTGATATAATCATAAATTATAGTTAATCGTGTAGTTGTTATTATTATTATATCTGTTAAGTTTACCGTGAGCAAAGCACCGTTTTAAGCACTGAGGTACATGCAAAGCTCATTGGGTGTGAGACACTGTTCCTATCCCACATGGAGCTAACAGTCTAAAGGGGAAGGAGAACTGGTAATGAATATTACAGATGAGGAAAATGAGTTCCAGAGAAAATAAGCGTCTTGCCCAAGGTCACTCAACAGGAAAGCGTCAGAGCCAGTCGAATGAGACAAGCAGAATCACTGGAATTGTGTATCACTCAGGGCAAAACAATTATCCCGAGGAGCTGTATCAGGGCTTAGGGTTGTATCTCCAAATGACTTCAGAGATGCTCAGGGAAGTGGTCAGGAGACTTCTGAGATTGTCTTTTCAGATTCCTTCAGGTGAATTGTCACTTGGTGGGCTCTTCCCAGTTAATTGATTTCTACTTAAAAGCCACTCTTTCTTCACGTGCACCTTCAGCCTGAAGCTGATGGAGAGAGAGACAACATCTTAGGTCAGCAGAGATTCCTAACAACACAATTTTCATGTGAGTTCTTTGTATGTGATTTCCATAAACAGGCATCCTTTGGTCATGGGGAAAGACGAGTCCTTTGATTTAGGGTAGTAGGATTTTTATGGTATTTGTTAAGCACTTACTATGTGCCTTGCACAGAATAAGCGCTTAACAAATACCATCATCATCATTATTATTATTATGTGCCAGGTACCATACTAAATGCTGGGGTAGATACAAGCTATTCAGGCCAGACACATTACCTGTCCCATGTGGGGCTCACTGTCTTAATCCCCATTTTGTAGATGAGATAACTGAGGCCCAAAGAAGTTAAGTGACTTACCCAAGGTCTCACAGCAGGCAAGTGGTGCGGCTGGGATAAGAACCCAGGTCCTTCTGACTCCCAGACCCAGGTTCTATCCATTACACCACACTGCTTCAGTGATTTTTATCTTGGTGACTGGATGCCATTTTGGGGAAGTCACTCAACCTTCTTGTCTCTTGCATCTGTATCTGGGGTGCACCTGGCCTGATCAGGTGGAAACGTGAGAGCTCAGTCCTTGCTGTGTAACCTTAGGTAAGTCATTTCACTTCTCTGGGTCTCAGTTCCCTCAACTGCAAAATGGAGATTCAATACCTTTTCTCCCTCCTACGTAGACTGTAAGTCCCAAGTGGGACAGGAATTGTGTCTGACCAGATTAACTTTTATCTGCCACAGTGCTTGACATATTGTTAATACTTAATTAGTACCATTATTCTTACTATTTGAAAAGAGAGGTCAAAGGGATTCAGAAATGGATTGGCTGAATGAAGGGTGTTATTGAGTGAGGCTGCTGTACCCATCAGCGGAGTCATAGAGAAGCAGTGTGGCCAGCACGGGCCTGGGAGTCAGAAGGGCCTGGGTTCTAATCCTCACCTGCCATATTATAAATACTGCAGCCCCTGCCCTCAAGGAGCTCAAAATCTAATGGTGGAAGTAATGTAAAATTTATTCAAAAATAGTACAAATAGTACAAATAATAAGGAAAATAAAGAAAGTTTTTCAGAAGCAGCATGACCTAGTGGAAAGAGCTCGGGTCTGGGAATCAAAGGATACGGGTTCTAATCCTGGCTCTTCCACTTGTCTGCTGTGTAATTTTTGGGCAAATCATTTAACTTCTCTGTGCCTCAGTTACTTTATCTGTAAAGTGGGGATTAAATCCCCCTCCCTTTGACTTAGACTGTAAGCTTCATGTGGGATAGGATTTTTGTCCAACCTGATTATCTTGTATCTACCCCAGCGCTTAATACAGTGCCTGGAACATCCTTCCACGAATTTTGCAGACAATTACTCACCTCGCTTTCAAACCCTTATTGAAAACACGTGTCCAAAGGGCCTTTCCAGACTAAGTGCTCCCCTGCTTTCCTCTTCTTCCATTCTCTTCTGTGTAGCTCTGACTTGCTCTCTTTGTCCTTCCTCCTCCCAGCCCTGCAGCATTTACGTGCATATCTGTAATTTATTTATTTACATTGATGTATGTCTCCCCCACTTTAGACTTTAATTATGAGCAGAGAACAGTGTCCATTTATTGTTGCATTGTACTCTCCCAAGCACTTGTACAGTGTTCTGCACACAGTAAACTCTCAATAAACATGATTGACTGACCCCAGCGATGTTCTCTTCTTTATATCCATGACAAACACCCCCCCCCACACACACACACACCAATTGTGTTCTCTTCTTTCCATCCATGAGAAACCTACCCCAGCGGCGTTGTCTTCACATCCATGACAAATCCAACCCGGTAGTGTCATATTCTGCACACAGTAAATATCACTGATTAACACACACCCACACACAACACTCTAATGCTGAAATGTTAATGGAATGACATGATCAGGAAGATAGAGACTAGTACAGCTATTACCTCTTGTCAAATGCATTGGCCTGGGAGTCAGAAAGTAATGGGTTCTAAATCTGGCTCTGCCACTTTTCTGCTGTGTGACCTTAGGCAAGAAACTTAATTTCTCTGTGCCTCAGTTCCCTCTTCTGTAAAATGGGGATTAAGACTGTGAACCCCACGTGGGACACAGACTGTGTGCAACCTGATTAACCTGCTCAGAACAGTACCCGGCATATAGTAAGTGCTTAAAAATACAATAAAATAATAATAATGATACCAATAATAATTATTGTTACTGGTATCGTTATCATTATTATTATTATTAAGTGTGGTATTTCAATATCAGTCTCCCCCTATAGACTGCCAGCTCCTTGTGGGTAGGGAGCACATTTAACAACTCTGTTGCACTGTAGTTTCCCAGGTGCTTAGTATAGCGCTCTGCAAACAGTAAGTGCTCCCACAGTAAGTAGGGAAGTCAAGACCACTTGGGTTGACCAGCATGTTTAGGGTCAAGAGGGTTTGTAGCCTAGTGGAATGAGCGCAGGACTGGGATTCAACTCCCAGCTCCACCACGTGCCTACTATGTGACATTCAGTAGGTCACTGAACTTCTCTGTGCCTTAGCCTCCACGTTTGTAAAATGGAGGTAAAAGATGAGTTTTCCCTCCGACCTAGACTGTGAGCTCCATGTAAGGCAGGGACTGGGATCAATCTGTCTTCAATTTACAACAGCATTTAGAACAGTATTTGGCAAATAGTAAGTGCTTAATATTATTAATCATAATAGTTATTATTATAATTATTATTATCAGTGGTCCTTATGATGAAACATTGCTGGAAGCTGACTTTGGCATCTACAACAGACCTGCCTGGCAGTAATTCATTCATTCATTCACTCGTATTTATGGAGTGCTTACTTTGAGCAGAGCACTGTACTAAGGGCTTGGAAAGTACAATTTAGGGATGAATTGTGGTGATTCCCTCAATTTACTTTCCCAATCTCGTAGTACAGTGCTCTGCATATAGTAAGTGCTCAAAAACACTATTTATGATGTCCCTAGATTATAAGATCCTTGAGGGCAGGGATGTGCTCATTTACTGTACTGTATCCAAGCACTTTGTAAAATTCATTCATTCAATCAATCGTACTTATTGAGCGCTTACTGTGTGCAGAGGACTGTACTGAGCGCTTCATGTTCTGCACACCCTCCTCCACCTCCGAGACAAGTTTGCCAAGAGCCCCGGGATTCTGCTTGCCATTAACCTCTTTGACCTGATTTGACTGACCTATGGACAATTCATGGTCGCTTCTGCATGTTAAGTGTTAACTGCTCTCTGCGATGTCATCGTCTGCTTATTTTATTATTCCAATCGATTGCTAATTGCTAAGGTGTCTCGATTATGTCATCACCTGCTTATTTTACTGCCATCGTATGTTAATTGTTAACCGCTGTCTGCGATGTCATCGTCTGCTTATTTTTTGCCATCACATAGCAGTTGTTATCTGCTCTCTGTGACATCATCATCTGCCTATTTTATTATTTCCATAGCATGTTAATTGTTAACTACCCTCTGTGATATCATCACCTACTTATATCATTGCTACTGTTTTATTGCTTCTGCATTTCAATTGTTAACCTCCCGCTGTGCTGTCATTTACCCTCCTGACCTCACCATGAACTATCAATTCCCTTGCTCCCAACTGCCATTCCCTTTCCTCACCTTCCCCTTCCCCTCTCCCACCCATCTTTTCCCCTCCCTTTCCCCCACCACCACCGCTCCCCCTCACCCCCTACCCAGGATCCATCTGTACAAGCGCCAACCCTCAACTCCTCCATCCCAGCCCCTTCCTTCCGCTCCTCCCCGCCCCCACCCCATCTCAGTTCTCCTTCCCATCGCCAACCCTCTTCTTACTCCCCCCGCCTAGGCCCCCGCCAAGTCATCCCAATCCAAACTTTCCCCACCCCTCGCACTCTTCCCCCTCCTTCCCCTCCCTCCACAGCTGCTGCCAAGTGTGGCCTCTGCAACCCCCGCAACGTTAAAGGTAAGCTCCCTTTCATCCTGGCCCTATTCCATTCCAGGTCCATACTACTCCTCGCCCTAACTGAAACATGGCTGTATCCGGACGACACGGACTCTGTCTGCTGCTCTCTCCAGTGGCGGCCTTTTCTTCTCCCACTCCCCCAGACTCACCGGAAAAGAAGTAGGTGTCGGTTTCCTTCTCGCCCCCCAATGTCGCTTTCGCACTATCCCTCCTCCCCCTTCCCTTTCTTTCCCTTCCTTTGAATCCCGCATTATTCGCCTCTACCACCCCCTCCAGATTCTTGTAGCCGTCATCTACCGCCCCCCCGACCCCACCTCCAAGTTCTTTAACGATTTTGACCCCTTCCTCACCTTGCTTCTCTCCTTTTCCATGCCCACTCTGATCCTCGGAGACTTCAACATCCACATGGATATCCCCGGTGACTCCTCGGCCGCCCACCCTCTATCTCTCCTTGACGCTGCCAACCTCTTGCTCCACCTCACCTCGCCCACTCACCAACTTGGTCATCATCTCCTACCGCTGCACTATCTCCACCCTCACCAACTCTGAAATCCCTCTCTCCGATCATAAACTTCTCACCTGCCTCCTCACTCACACTCTTCTCCCGTGTAAATCTATATTACTTCCTCACAGAGAACTCAATTCTCTCGACCCCATCCATCTTTCTGAGCGTCTCACACCCCACCTCGACGCTCTATCCTTTCTACCCAATCTTCATGATCAGATTACTACTCTCAACTCTACCCTCTCTACTCAGCTCGACTCCCTCTCTCCCCTTTCCCTTCGCCGCTCTCGTACCACTAACCCACAGCCCTGGATCACTGCCACTGTCCGCCTCCTTCGCTCTTATGCTCGAGCTGCTGAACGCTGCTGATGAAAGTCTAAGCACAAAGGCCAACCTCGTTCACTTCAGGTTTATCCTTTCCTACCTTAACTCTGCCCTCTCCTCTGTCAGACAAAACTATTTCTGCTCCTTTATTGACACCCATGCCCATCATCCCCGTCAGCTCTTCCGTACATTAAACTCCCTTCTCAGGCCCCCTGTTCTTACCCCTCCTCCTTCCCTCACCCCCAATAATCTGGCCTCCTACTTCGTTAATAAAATTAAATCCATCAAGTCTGAGCTTCCCAAATTCACTCTCCCCCCTTCTCCAACCCCCGGGCTCTCATCCCTCTCTGCTACTCTTCCATCCTTCCCAGCAGTATCCTCAGATGAGATCTCCTCCCTCCTCTCAAGAACTACTCCGGCCACCTGTGCTTCTGACCCCATTCGCTCTCATCTTATGAAATTTGTCGCTCCGTCCCTTCTCCCCTCCTTAACTTCCATCTTCAACCGCTCACTCTCCACTGGTTCCTTCCCCTCTGCCTTCAAACATGCCCACGTCTCTCCCATCCTAAAAAACCCATCTCTTGACCCCACCTCACCTTCTAGTTATTGCCCTATCTCCCTCCTACCATTGATTTCCAAACTCCTTTAACAAGTCGTCTACAGGCGCTGCCTCGAATTCCTCAACGCCAACTCTCTCCTCGACCCCCTCCAATCTGGCTTCCGTCCCCTACATTCCAAGGAAACCGCCCTCTCAAAGGTCACCAGTGACCTCCTGCTTGCTAAATGTAACGGCTCCTACTCTATCCTAATCCTCCTCGACCTCTCAGCTGCCTTCGACACCATGGACCACCCCCTTCTCTTTAACACGCTATCCAACCTTGGATTCACAGACTCTGTCCTCTCCTCGTTCTCCTCTTATCTCTCCGGCCGTTCATTCTCAGTCTATTTTGCGGGCTCCTCCTCCCCCTCCCATCCCCTTACTGTAGGCATTCCTCAAGGGTCAGTTCTTAGTCCCCTTCTGTTCTCTATCTACACTCACTCCCTTGGTGAACTCATTCGTTCCCACGGCTTGAACTATTATCTCTACGCTGATCACACCCACATCTACACCTCTGCCCTTGCTCTCTCTCCCTCCCTCCAGGATCGTATCTCCTCCTGCCTTCAGGACATCTTCATCTGGATGTCTGCCCGGCACCTAAAACACAACATGTCCAAGAATGAACTCCTTATCTTCCATCCCAAACCCTGCCCTCTCCCTGACTTTCCCATCACTGTTGACGGCACCACCATCCTTCCCGTCTGTCAAGCCCGGAAACTTGATATCACCCTCGACTCCGCTCTCTCGTTCACCCTTCACATCCAATCCGTCACCAATCCTGCCTATCTCACCTCCGCAACATCGCCAAGATCCGCCCTTTCCTCTCCATCCAAATCGCTACCCTGCTCGTTCAATCTCTCATCCTATCCTGACTGGATTACTGCATCAGCCTCCTCTCCTATCTCCCATCCTCCTGTCTCTCTCCACTTCAATCCGGACTTCACGTCGCTGCCCGGATCGTCTTTGTGCAGAAACGTTCTGGGCATGATACTCCCCTCCTCAAAAATCTCCAGTGGCTACCAATCAATCTACGCATCAGGCAAAAACTCCTCACCCTCGGCTTCAAGGCTCTCCATCACCTCGCCCCCTCCTACCTCACCTCTCTTCTCTCCTTCTACAGCCCAGCCCTCACCTTCCGCTCCTCTGCCGCTAATCTCCTCACTGTGCCTTGTTCTCGCCTGTCCCGCCGTCGACCCCCGGTCCACGTCCTCCCCCTGACCTGGAATGCTCTCCCTCTGCACATCCGCTAAGCTAGCTCTCCTCCTCCCTTCAAAGCCCTACTGAGAGCTCACCTCCTCTAGGAGGCCTTCCCAGACTGAGCCCCCTCTTTCCTCTCACCCTCCTCCTCCTCCCCATCCCCCGCGCCTTACCTCCTTCCCCTCCCCACAGCACCTGTATATATATATATATATATGTTTGTACACATTTATTACTCTATTTATTTATTTATTTTACTTGTACATATTTATTCTATTTATTTTATTTGGTTTATATACTTAGTTTTGTAGTCTGTCTCCCCCTTCTAGACTGTTTGCCCACTGTTGGGTAGGGACTATCTCGATATATTGCAAACTTTTACTTCCCAAGCACCTAGTTCAGTGCTCTGCACAGAGTAAGCGCTCAATAAATGCGATTGAATGAATGAATGAATTAATGGTGTGCAATAAATACCATTGGTTGGTTGAAATGGGGGCTTAGACTGGATTGGGGAGTTGACAAAGAAGAGAAACCCAGAATGTGAGGTGCACATGGACAGCGAGAGACAGATGGAGAGGGGGAGGAACAGAAATACACAAGAGTGGTCTGAAGGTAAAGAAGATAGGGGTATAGGTAGGTATATCAATCAGTCAATCAATCAATAGTTATTGAGCATTTATTGTGCGCAGAGCACTGAACTAGGAACTTGAACAAGCAAAGTGCAATAGAGTGGCTAGACAATTCTTGTCCACAAGGAAGTTGCAGTCTAGAGAGAGAGAGAGACAGCCATTAACATCAATTAAGGATAAGGGAAATGGCCGGGTATAAGGATTTGTTCATAAGTGAGAGGCAGTGTGATTTAGTGGAAAGAGTATGGGCTTGGGTTCTAATCATGGCTCTTCCACATATCTGCTGTGTGGCCTTGGGCAAATCACTTAACTTCTCTGTGCCTCATTTACCTCCTTTGTAAAATGGGAATTAAGTCCTATTCCTCCTACTTAGACCGTGAGCCCCATGTGGAACAGGGGTTGGGTCCAACCTGATTAACTTGTATCTACCCCAGATCTTAAAATAGTGCGCAGTAAACAGTAAGCACTTAATGAATACCATAATTAAGTGACGAGGAACTGGGGGTGGGATGAGCCTAAGGGATGGTGATCCAACTCCATCCCCCCCCCTTTTAGACTTGAGCCCACTGTTGGGTAGGGACTGTCTCTATATGTTGCCAACTTGTACTTCCCAAGCGCTTAGTACAGTGTTCTGCACACAGTAAGCGCTCAATAAATACGATTGATGATGATGATGATGATAGGTGACACAGAAGGAAGAGTGAATAGGGGAAATGAGGGCTAGACATGGATGAACCCAGACACACATAGAACCACGGGTGAGAAGACAAAGCTACCAATGATGAGATTTGATCAGCATGTGGATATGACAGATTGATCCCTGGGATTCATGGAGAGAGGGATTTAATCAATCAATCACATTTATTGAGGGCTTACTGTGTGCAGATCACTGCACTAAGCGCTTGGGAGAGTACAGTATAACAGAGGTGGTAGACACGTTCCTTGTTGGTTACTGGCCCTAGGCCAGATTAGTGCCCGCATCCTACACTGGGCTCCCAGGCTAAGGAAGCGGGAGAATAGATAGTTGCCTCATCTGTAAAAGGGGGATAAGACTATGAGCCCCATGTGAGACAGGGACTGTGCACAACCTGATTAGCTTGAGTCTATTCCAGCGCTTAGTACAGTGCTTTACACATAGTAATTCCTTATTAACGAACGCCAGGGAAAAAAATGACAGGTGCCCAGACAGGGTTCGAACGGGAAGAGCAGGAGTTCTTTTTTGGACATGCCTGTTTTGAGATGTTTGTGGGATATAGTAAACATGATCCCCATGGTACACATGACTTGGCTTATGGTTAGGGTTACGTTCAGAGCTAGTGCTAGGCCTGAGGATGGAGTTATGGCTAGGGTTAGGATGGGGATCAGGGTTAAGGGTACTGGTAGGATGAAGGTTTGGGTAAGTGTTCAAGTTGGGTTAGGCTTGGGTTTAAGGATAAGTTTCATGTTTGGTTTAAGACTAAGCCTGGGGCTACAGTTAGGGTTAGGGATAGTCATCCCTCCTCCAAGCCCCACGGCACTTATGCACATATCTCTAATTGATTTATTTACATTAATGTCTGCCTTCCCCTTTGACTGTAAGCTCGTTGTGTGCTGGGAATGTGTCTATTTGTATCCTGTACTCTCCCAAGCCTTTAGTACAGTGCTCTGCACACAGTAAGGGCTCAGTAAATATAATTGAATGACTGATTGAATGTTTAGGGCTAAAGCTAGGTTAAGATTAGTGTTAGAGATAAAGGTTAGGGTTAGGGTTATGGTGAGGGTCAGGGTTAGGATTAAGGTTAGGGTTAGGATTAGAGTTAGTGTTAGGGTTATGGTAGGGAAAGTGTTAGGCCTAGGGCTAGGGTTACGACTTGGTCTTTGCTTAGTGTTAGGGTTACGGTTAAGGTTTAATATAGATTTAGGATTAGGGTTAGGGATAGGCTGTAGCTATGCCTCGGTTTTGGGTTGCAGTTAGGGCTAGGCCTGGAAGAGTGTAGTTGAAGCAAGATTTAGGAGAACATGCTAGATTAATGCTAACTGGAGACTGAAAATAAAATGGAGTAAGGTTGTTTAAGAGTTGGTTTCCACATTCCCCCCTCCTATATTGTACACATACTAGCACGAGGCAGACCTTAATCCCAACATATTCACACAATCTTTTCATTATTTAATAACAAAACACTTCACACACTCCCACTTTTATACAAACATGAAGGTGCACCCAAAAAGCATATTCACACTATCTTTGCAGCACTTAAAATGGAGATGTTCGCATGTCATAATTGGACCCTGAGAGGACAGAAGTCCATTCATTCATTCATTCAATCGCATTTATTAAGTGCTTACTGTGTGCAGAGCACTGTACTAAGCGCTTGGGAAGAACATGTCAGCAACATATACAGACGGTCCCTACCCAACAACGGGCTCACAGTCTAGAAGGCGGAGACAGACAACAAAACAAAACATGTAGACAGGTGTCAAAATCGTCAGAACAAATAGAATTATAGCTATATACACATCATTAACAAAATAAATAGAATAGTAAGCATGTACAAGTAAAATCAATAGAGTAGTAAATCTGTACAAATATATACAAGTGCTGTGGAGAGGGAAAGGAGGTAGGGCAGAGGGGGGATGGGGAGGAGAGGAAAAAGTGGTCTCAGTCTGGGAAGGCCTCCTGGAAGAGGTGAGCTCTCAGTAGCGCTTTGAAGGGAGGAAGAGAGCTACGTTGGTGGATGTGTGAAGGGAGGGCATTCCAGGCCAGGGGAAGGACGTGAGCCGGGCGTCGACGGCGGGACAGGCGAGAACGAGGTACAGTGTGGAGGTTAGCGGCAGAGGAGCAGAGGGTGCGGGCTGGGCTGTAGAAGGAGAGAAGGGCGGTGAGGTAGGAGGGCGCGAGGTGATGGAGAGCCTTGAAGCCGAGAGTGAGGAGTTTTTTCTTGATTCATAGGTTGACAGGCAACCACTGGACATTTCTAAAGAGGGGAGTGACATGCCCAGAGCGTTTCTGTACAAAGATACTCCGGGCAGCAGAGGGAAGTATAGACTGAAGCAGGGAGAGATAAGAGGACGGGAGATCAGAGAGGAGGCTGATGCAGTAATCCAGTCGGGATAGGATGAGAGACTGAACTAGCAAGGTAGCGGTTCGGATGGAGAGGAAAGGGCGGATCTTGGCGATGTTGTGGAGGTGAGAACGGCAGGTTTTGGTGACAGATTGGATATGTGTGGTGACTGAGAGAGCGGAGTCGAGGATGACACCAAGGTTGTGGGCTTGTGAGATGGAAAGGATGGTTGTACCGTCTACAGTGATGGGGAAGTCAGGGAGAGGACAGGGTTTGGCAGGGAAGATAAGGAGTTTTGGGAGGGAAGATAAGGAGTTCAGTCTTGGACATCTTGAGTTTTAGATGGCGGGCACACATCCAGTTGGAGATGTCCTGAAGGCAAGAGGAGACACGAGCCTAAAGAGAGGGAGAGAGAACAGGGGCGCGGGTGTCATCAGCGTAGAGATGATTGTTGAAGCTGTGGGAGCGAATGAGTTCATCAAGGGAGTGAGTGTAAATAGAGAACAGAAGGGGACCAAGAACTGACCCTTGAGGAACCCCTACAATAAGGGTATCGGAGGGGGAGGAGTAGCCAGCAAAGGAGACTGAGAATGAATGGCCGGAGAGATGAGGAGAACCAAGAGAGGACGGAGTCTGTGAAGCCAAGGTTAGATAGCGTGTTGAGGAGAAGGGGGTGATCCACAGTGTCGAAGGCAGCTGAGAAGTCGAGGAAGATTAGGAAAGAGTAGGAGCCATTGGATTTGGCAAGAAAGAGGTCATTGGTGACCTTTGAGAAGGCAGTTTCGGTGGGGTGTAGGGGACGGAAGCCAGATTGGAGGGGGTCAAGGAGAGAGATGGTGTTGAGGAATTCGAGACAGCGAGTGTAGACGATTCGTTCTAGGAGTTTGGAAAGGAACTGTGAAGTTAGGTGATTTATGCAAGGCCTCACAACAGTCAAGTGGAAGGGCTGGGATTAGAACTCAGGTCATCTGATTCCTAGGCCCGGGATCTATCCAGTAGGCCACACTATTTCCCAGTTTCTTAAAGAAGCTCCAAAACTAGGAGAAAGAGCCAAGGCTATAGTTGGGCAGAAGGACCAGCGACTCACCTGAGTCTTGGCTTCCTCGAGCGCAGTGGCCATTTTCTCATCTTCCGGGCTCATTTCCTGGGGAAGGGCAGGCCCGTGTGAAGCCGGCAGAGCCGATGGAGCAGACAATTACCACAAGTTCATTCATTCAATCACATTTATTGGGCTCTTACTATGTACAGGACACTGTACTAAGCTCTTGAGAGAGTACAACACAAGAATAAACAAACATATTCCCTGCCCGCAAAGAGCTTACCGTCTAGAGGAGAAACCCCCATTATCCTCTGAATCCATAGGTAACCAGACCTAGAATTCCTTCCTCCCTTGGGAAGTGTTTAATTTGAGCTGGCAAAATCCAACCAAGAGGGGATGACTGAGAGGCAGGGAGATATATGGGACCTGATGGACAGATAACCAATCAATCAATCAACCAATGGCACTGATTTTGCGCTTACTGTGTGCAGAGACTGCACTGAGCACTTGGGAGAGTACAATACAATAGACTTGGTAGACTTCCTCACCTTTAAAGTCTTACCAAGGTCACATGTCCTCCGAGAGGCCTTTACTGATTAAGCCCTCCTGTTCCCCTATTCCTACCCCTTTCTGCCTTCATAGCCTATTCACCTGGATCCATACCTTTTAAGCACTTGATATTCAACCCACCCCAACCCCCTCATCATTACGTACATAACTGGACATTATTTATTTATATTAACGCCATTCTCCTCCTCTAGACTGTAAATTCTTTGTGAACAGGGAACACGCCTGCCAACTTTGTTGCATTGTACTCTTCCAAGTACTCAGTATAGTGTCCTACACAGAGTATGTGATCAATAAATACCACGGGTGGTTTGAATGTTAAGTGTTCTGTCACATCATGGAACCAAAGTGTAGCAGTATGCAAAAGCCAAACAAAATGCTGAATGCTATCAGAAAGAGTATTGAAAACAAAAAATTGTTTCATCATGACAACAATAATAGTCTGTCCACACAAGGATATGGGGTGTCATTTGAGAGAGGCATCTAAAATATTTTTTGTAATGCATTTGTTAAACACTTTTTATGTGCCAGACACTGTACTAAGAGGTGGGGTAGATACAATATAATCAGGTCGGATAACGTCCTTGTCCCACGTGGGACTCACAGTCTTAATCTTCATTTTACAAATGGGGAAACTGAGGCACAGAAAGGTGAAGTGATTTGCCCAAGGTAAAACAGCAGACAAATGGCAGAGCTGGGATTAGAACTCTGGTCCTCTGACTCCCAGGCCCGTGATCTAGCTACCAGGCCATGCTGCTTCTCAGGGGTCATGGGTTCAGAGGAGCTTCTGCAGGAGGCTATTTGATTTTGAAGGTGGGGACGGGAGGCTACGGCCTACAAAAGGTTGAGTGGCTCAAGCTGGCAGTGGGAAAATGGAGATGGAGCGGTAGAAGGAAAGAGGTGGAAGGCAACAAGCATCCACAGGCATGGCGGTGAGCACCTTAATGGTCGTCATGACAGCGGACTGGCACTTTGGACTGAAGGAAATCAAACTCCATACCTTGTCACAAGGAGCTGACACAGGGAGCCGGAAGTGACTCTTGGGCTACTCCTGGCAGGGGGGCTGTACTCTCTATGGCCACGTCCTAGTTGGCAGTGAAGGTCGGGACCTAAGGACAATCAAAATCATATACTATAGATTATATTAATGCCTGCCTCCCATTCTAGGTGGTAAGCTTGTGGTGGGAAGGGAATATGTCTACCACCTCTGCTGGATTGGATTCTTCCAAACACCTAGTATAGTGCTCTACACTCAATTACCATTGATTGATGGATTCCTCTAGACTGTAAGCTCCTTGTGGACAGGGACTACATCTACCAACTCTGTTCTATTGCACTCTCTCTAGCACCTAGTACAGTGCTCTGCACAAAGTAAGTGCTCAATAAATACCATCGATGATGCTAATCAACAGCAACTACAAAGGGGATGAGATGATGATAGAAGAGCTCAGGCAAGACCACACCCAACAACCACCCAATCAATGGTGGTTATTGAGCAATTACATTTTATTTTAATAGTATTTATTATGAGCTTACTACATGCCAGGAACTGTACTAAGCAATGGAATAGATTTGAGATAATGAGGTTGGACATAGTCCCTGTCCCACGTAGGGTTTACATTCATCATCAATCGTATTTCATCATCAATCATATTTATTGAGCGCTTACTATGTGCAGAGCACTGTACTAAGCGCTTGGGAAGTCCAAGTTGGCAACATATCGAGACAGTCCCTACCCAACAGTGGGCTCACAGTCTAAAAGGGGAAGACAGAGAACAAAACCAAACATACTAACAAAATAAAATAAATATTTTTATTTTATCTCTCCCAGAGAGCAGCCAATTAAAACACAATGCGGGACACCGCTGCCCCACCCCTCCTCATCCCAGCCCCACTCTGGTGGGGATTTCAGTTATCTGGTGTCCTAGGTTTCCGCTCCCAACCCGCTGGAACTGGAAATGGAAAAGGTACCCACAGAGCAGAAAAGGAGTTAATGTGATCACTTAAAAGCACTGATGGATAAACAGACATAAAGAACTCTAAATATGACCCTCTTCCAAGCAAAGGAAAATTCTGAACACATGATTCGAAATCAGACGCCACCTTTCCAATTAAAAAGTAATGGCTGTGAATGGACTAGAGGAAAATATAAGGTCTGTAGTTGATGGGATAATAGATAGCAGCGAGGCCTTAATGGAAAGAACACAGGCTGGGGGTCAGGGGAACTGGGATTTAGTCCTGGCTCTGCAGTTTGTTTGCTGTGTGCCCTTGGGCAAGTCACTCGCTTCTCTGTGCCTCAGTTATCTCATCTGCAAAGTGGGGATTAAGACTGTGAGCCCCACATGGGACATGGACCGTGTCCAACTTGATTAGTTTCCATCTATCTCAGCGTTTAGTACAGTTCCTGGCATAAGTGGACTTTAGACTGTGAGCCCACTGTTGGTTAGGGACTGTCTGTATATGTTGCCAACTTGTACTTCCCAAGCACTTGGTACAGTGCTCTGCACACAGTAAGCACTCAATAAATACGATTGATTGATTGATAAGTGCTTAACAAACATTATCGTATTTCAAGTCTTTAGACAAAGTGTCACATCCTTTGAAAAAGGAGGGGGCTGACTGACCAAAACCATGAAAAGACACCTGCAACCCCAGTGTTCCAAAATCAATACTTTTCAGACAGTAACTTCTGCGAGGGATCAAGTATCCGGCAGCCATCAAAAGACTAATCAAAGAACATTCCACGATAGATAATAAGGACCATTTTTAGTTGCCGATTCAGCTTCTCACAAGTACACAAAAGGTAGAAGTTCAAAGAGTCCCTTTACGTGAAGGCAGTACCTTGCCTGGGTCTGAAATAACTGAGTTTTGGTGACCTTTGGCAACGATTTAGTTGCCGGCACTAAATCATCTTAACGGTCTCTCCTGCCTCCCGGTAACTTGGTGACCAGCCAGAAAGATGAGTTGAAGGTGTAACATAAAGCTATTCAGGGGCTTTCTGGAAGAAATCATTCAATCCATATTGATGAGCAATTTTGGATGCTTAATCACATCCTTCATTACCAACTTGCCGAACGTTACAAGACTCCCTCGCCGAAGGATTCTGGTAAACGAATGCACCGTGTGGAGGTGGGGAGGAAAGTGATACTACTATTGTGTTGGGATGGGTGGGGAGAGTCGACCTTTTGCTTTGAAGTCCAGATGGTGATGTGGCACTGCTGCGTGGGCCTGGTGATGTCACTGAAACCATGTTGGCTGCCAGCCTAACCTAATCCCCATTTTACATATGAAGGAACTGAGGCACAGAAGTTAAGCGACTGGGTCAAGGTCACATAGCAGACAGGTGGTGGAGGCAAGGTTTAGGTTGCTTAGTGGAAAGAGCACAGGCTTGGGAGTCAGAGGACATGGGTTCTAACTCTGGCTCTGTCACTTGTTTTTGTGTGACCTTGGGCAAGCCGTTTAACTTCTCTGTGCCTCAGTTGCCTCATCTGTAAAATGGGGATTAAAACTGTGAGCCCCAACTGGGACAACCTGACTACCCCTGCTCTAAGAACAGGACTCGGCACATAGTAAGTGCTTAAAAAATTTAATAATAATGATAATAATAATTCCCGGGCCCCAGATTTTTCCACTAGGCCATGCTGCATACTATATGTGGAGCCCAAAACCAAGTTCATGGAAGGTTCCAATACAAGAGTCTGTGGACCCATTTCTTGCCCACAGTGAGCTTACATTCCAGAAGAGGAGATACAACTACAAAAATAGTTGACAAAGATCAATCAGTGGTATTTATTGAGCACTTTCTATGTGCCTCTGTGCAGAGAACTGTACTAAACGTTTGGGAAAGGACAACAAAGTTGATAGACATGTTCCCTAACCCCAGATCGGATATGTGCGTACGTTCTGCGGGGCCCAGTGTGAGCTGAATATCAAGTGTCCAAAAGATATAGATCCAAATGCATAGACGAGGTATAAGGGGTCCTGTAACACAAACCAGCAGGAGAGAATCAGAAACTTGCTCCTGAGAGCAGCAGGACAGAGACTAGAAGAAAACAGAGAAACAGTTGAGGCTGAACACTCACCTGGACACTCACATGAGAGGACACTTGTTCTGTAACTCCTGGCAATAATACTTAGTAATGCCCTGAATCTGCATTTTTCCCACTCCCTTATCAACTATTTTCTCCTGTCCTTTACTGAGCATGGGGAGTGTTTGCAGCAGCGTGGTCCAATGGAAAGAGTCCAGGCCTGGAAGTTAGAAGATCTGTGTTCTAATCCCGGCTCCATGACCATGTCGCTATGTGACCTAAGACAAGTTCATCAATCAATCAATGGTGTTTATTGAGTGCTTACTGTGTGCATGGCACTGTGCCAAGTGCTTGGGGGAGTACAATACAACAGAATTGGCAGATAGGTTCCTGGCCTACAATGGGCTTGTGGCCTAGAGGGTAAGATGCTTCATGTCTCTGTGCCTCAGTTTCCTCATTTGCAAAAAGGGGATTCAATACTTGCTCTTCCTCCTACTTAGACTATGTGGGCAAGGTACTGTTTCCGACCTGATTAACTTCTAGTTACACCAGCTCTTAATCCAGTGTTTGTCACACAGTAAACACCTAACAAATACCATAAAAAATAACTTCAGAAAATCTGTCATATGAGGATTAGGGACCGTAGGGGGCTCTCCAGTGAGCACAAAGGAGAAACATGGACACCTCCAAGCCCATTACGGGAAAGGGGAATCTCTGCTCCCTTTTCAGGAGGATAATCCCAGGGCCAATACTGTCACACTGGACTTGGTTCGCAATAGGAGGGAAAACCTCCCCTTGTCTTTAGAGGCGCGGCCCAGACACAGCCAGGAGAAGAAATGAACCAGAGTGGGTCCCAGAAAAAGACTAACTGGTCCTTTATGTTCCCTCAACTAAGACCCTCTCAAATCCACCTGCGGGTCTCCTCGCCTACCTCCGTACATCTGTCTCCTCTTTCACACACTGACCTCTCCCTGTAAATCCTCCACCATGGCCACGGCCTCCTCCCCGCTCTCAGGGCGCTAGATCCACACCTAGGCCTGGGTAGCAGTGGACAGGATGGTCAGGAACTTGTCCAAAACCAGCAATTCCATTTCCGGCCTCAGCTACAGATGGCACAGCTCCCGCAGTTGCCCCAGGGCTTCGCGGGGCCCGGACACCTGCCGGTAGCGGAACGACATGAAGCGCCGGTGGAAGGTGTCACCGTTCTCCTGTTTTTCTGTTCTTTGGATTTACTCCCATCCCCCTGGGGGCTCCTCATCTGGGGCCCCTCGTTCCGGTGGGGAGCCTGTGCCAAGGACTCCAGGGCTGGTTCCCTCCACAATCCTGCAGTCATCGTCCACGGTCCATGAAAGGGGCCACTCCCACACGTGCAGATCAACCCTGGAGCTTCCTCCGGTGCGTCTCCTAGAGGACCTGTCCAAGAGAATGGAGTTTCCTTTCAGAAATCAGAGAAAAAGGCAGGGAAGAGATTCATTCATTCCTTCAATCGTATTTATTGAGAGCTCACTGTGTGCAGAGCACTGTACTAAGCGCTTGGGAAGTACAGGTTGGCAATATATAGAGACGGTCCCTAACCAAAAACAGGGTCACAGTCTAGAAGGGGGAGACAGACAACAAAACAAAACATATTAACAAAATAAAATAAATAGAATAGTAAATATGTACAAGTAAAATAGAGTGATAAATCTATACAAACATATATACAGGTGCTGTGGGGAGGGGAAGGATATATCCCCTCCCATCCTCTTACTGTGGGGGTTCCCCAAGGTTCAGTGCTTGGTCCCCTTCTGTTCTCGATCTACACGCACTCACTTGGTGACCTCATTCGCTCCCACGGCTTCAACTATCATCTCTACGCTGATGACACCCAGATCTACATCTCTGCCCCTGCTCTCTCCCCCTCTCTCCAGGCTCGCATCTCCTCCTGCCTTCAGTACATCTCCATCTGGATGTCTGCCCGCCACCTAAAGCTCAACATGTCGAAGACTGAACTCCTTGTCTTCCCTCCCAAACCTTGCCCTCTCCCTGACTTTCCCATCTCTGTTGACGGCACTACCATCCTTCCCGTCTCACAAGCCCGCAACCTTGGTGTCATCCTCGACTCCGCTCTCTCATTCACCCCGCACATCCAAGCCGTCAACAAAACGTGCCGGTCTCAGCTCCGCAACATTGCCAAGATCCGCCCTTTCCTCTCCATCCCAACCGCTACCCTGCTCATTCAAGCTCTCATCCTATCCCGTCTGGACTACTGCATCAGCCTTCTCTCTGATCTCCCATCCTCGTGTCTCTCTCCACTTCAATCCATACTTCATGCTGCTGCCCGGATAGTCTTTGTCCAGAAACGCTCTGCGCGCGTTACTCCCCTCCTCAAAAATCTCCAGTGGCTACCAATCAATCTGCGCATCAGGCAGAAACTCCTCACCCTGGGCTTCAAGGCTGTCCATCACCTCGCCCCCTCCTACCTCACCTCCCTTCTCTCCTTCTACAGCCCAGCCCGCACCCTCCGCTCCTCCGCCGCTAATTCCCTCACCGTACCTCGTTCTCGCCTGTCCCGCCATCGACCCCCGGCCCACGTCATCCCCCGGGCCTGGAATGCCCTCCCTCTGCCCATCCGCCAAGCTAGCTCTCTTCCTCCCTTCAAGGCCCTGCTGAGAGCTCACCTCCTCCAGGAGGCCTTCCCAGATTGAGCCCCTTCCTTCCTCTCCCCCTCATCCCCCTCTCCATCCCCCCGCCTTACCTCCTTCCCCTCCTCACAGCACCTGTATATGTGTATATATGTTTGTACATATTTATTATTCTATTTATTTATTTATTTATTTTACTTGTACATATCTATTCTATTTATTTTATTTTGTTAGTATGTTTGGTTTTGTTCTCTGTCTCCCCCTATTAGACTGTGAGCCCACTGTTGGGTAGGGACTGTCTCTATATGTTGCCAATTTGTACTTCCCAAGCGCTTAGTACAGTGCTCTGCACACAGTAAGCGCTCAATAAATACGATTGATGATGATGATGATGATATAGGGCGGGGGGGATGGAGAGGAGGAGAGGGAAAAGTGGGCTCAGTCTGGGAAGGCCTGTTGGAGGAGGTGAGCTCTCAGTAGGGCTTTGAAAGGAGGAAGAGAGCTCGCTTGGTGGATGTGTGGAGGGAGGACATTCCTGGCCAGAGAGAGGACGTGGCCCGGGGGTCAAGGGCGGGACAGGTGAGAATGAGGTACAGTGAGGAGGTTAGTGGCAGAGAAGCAGGGGGTGCGGACTGGGCTGTAGAAGGAGAGAAGGGAGGTGAGGTTGGACTGGGCGAGGTGATGGAGAGCCTTGAAGCTGAGAGTGAGGAGTTTTTGCTTGATTCGTAGGTTGACAGGCAGCCATTGGAGATTTGTGAGGCGGGGAGTAACATGCACAGAGCCTTTCCGTACAAAGATGATCCGGGCAGCAGCGTGAATTATAGACTGAAGTGGGGAGAAACAGGAGGATGGGAGATCAGAGAGGAGGCTGATGCAGTAATCCAGTCGGGATAAAATGAGAGATTGAACCGGCAAGATAGCTGTTCGGATGGAGAGGAAAGGGCGGATCTTGGCGATGTTGTGGAGGTGAGACCGGCAGGTTTTGGTGATGGATTGGATATGTGGGGTGAATGAGAGAGCAGAGTCTAGGATGACACCAAGGTTCCGGGCTTGTGAGACGGGAAGGATAGTAGTGCCGTCTACAGTGACGGGAAAGTCAGGGAGAGGGCAGGGTTTGGGAGGAAAGATAAGGAGTTCAGTCTTGCACGTATTGAGTTTTAGATGGCGGGCGCACATCCAGATGGAGAGGTCCTGAAAGCAGGAGGAGACGGGAGCCTGAAGGGATGGAGAGAGAGCAGGGGCAGAGATGTAGATTTGGGTGTCAGCGCATCACACGCCACCACACCTCCCTATCCTCTCTACCCACTCTTAATGACCACATTACATCCCTCAACTCCACCCTCTCTACTCAACTCAACTAGCTTGCTTTCCTTTCCTTTCACCGCTCTCGTACCACTAACCCACAGCCTTGGATCACTTCCACTGTCCGCCTCTTTCGCTCTTATGCTCGAGCTGCTGAACGCTGCTGGCGAAAGTCTAAACACCACTCCAACCTTGTTCACTTTAAATGTATCCATTCCTGTCTTAACACTGCCCTCTTCTCTGCCAGGCAAAACTATTTTTCCTACCTTATTGACACGCATGACCCTCACCCCTGTCACTGTTCCGGACATTTAGCTCCCTCCTCGGGCCCCCTGTTCTTCACAGTTCTCCTTCACCCCCAACGATCTGGCCTTCTACTTCATTAGCTACGAGTCACTGTAGATGGCACTACCATCCTTCCCGTCTCTCGAGCCTGCAACCTTGGTGTCATCCTCGACTCCACTCTCTCATTAACCCCACACATCCAATCCGTCATCAAAACCTGCAGGTCTCACCACCAGGATCAGCCCTTTCCTCTCCATCCAAATCGCTACCTTGCTGGTTCAATCTCTCATCCTATCCCGATTGGATTACTGCATCAGCCTCCTCTCTGATCTCTCACCCTCCTGTCTCTCTACTCTTCAATCTATACTGCATTCTGATGCCCGGATTATATTTGTACAGAAACGATCTGGGCACGTCAGTCACCTCCTCAAAAATCTCCAGTAGTTGCCTGTCAACCTACGAATCAAGCAAAAACTCCTCACTCTCGGCTTCAAGGATCTCCATCACCTCGGCCCCTCCTACCTCACTTCCCTTCCCTCCTTCTACAGCCCAGCCCACACCCTCCGCTCCTCTGCCGCTAACCTTCTCACTGTGCCTCGTTCTCCCCTGTCCCACAGTCGATTCCTGGCCCACGTCCTTCCCCTGGCCTGGAATGTCCTCCCTCCACACATCCACCTAACTAGTTCTCTTCCTTCAAAGCCCTACTGAGAGCTCGACTCCTCCAGGAGGCCTTCCCAGACTGAGTCTCCTTTTCCCTCTCCTCCTCCCCATCAACCCCCCGCCCTACCTCCTTCCCCTCCCCACAGCTCTTGTATATGTTTGTAGATATTTATTACTCAATTTGTTTTACTTGTACACATTTACTACTCTATTTTATTAATTATGTGCATATAGCTATAATTCCGTTTATTTTAACGGTTTTGACACCTGTCAACATGTTGTGTTTTGTTGTCTGTATCTCCCTTCTAGACTATGAGCCCCTTGTTGGGTAAGGACCATCTATATGTTGTCGACGTGCTTCCCAAGCGCTTAGTGCAGTGTTCTGCACACAGTAAGCACTCAATAAACATGACTGAATGAATGAATGTCAGATTTGAAGGAGAAAGGAGTTTGAAGGAGAAGGGAGGTCCAGTCCAGACTCAATGCCTCTAGCCACATAAGAGGCAAAGGAAACACACCATATCTTCCAGATTCTTGCATACCTCTACCTCCAGCGGTTCATCCCTGTTCCTAATTTTGCCACGAAGTCCTTACTTGAAAAAAAGACCAAAATGGCTTTAAAGTACTCAATCACCTTAATCAATCAATCGTATTTATTGAGCGCTTACTGTGTGCAGAGCACTGTACTAACCATAATGGAACTTGCTAAATGCTTACTATGTGCCAAGCACTATTCCAGACGCTGGGAAAGATACAAGTCAATCATGTTGGACACATTTCCTGTCCAACACATGTGTCTCACATGGAGCTCACACTCTTAATCCCCATTTTACATATGAGGAAACTGAGGCTTAGAGAAGTTGAGTGACTTGCCCAAGGTTACGCAGCAGACATTCATTCATTCAATAGTATTTATTGAGCTCTTACTGTGGGCAAAGCATCGTACTAAGCCCTTGGGAGAGTACAATATAATCACAAACAGACACATTCCCATCCACAATGAGCCCAATGTCCAGTGGGGGAGATAGACGTTAATATAAGTGAATAGATAAATACATCAATAAATTATATATATATATATATATATATATATACATATACACATACATGTACACTCATATATATATATATATATATATGAGTGTACATGTATGTGTATATATATATGTGCTGTGGGGATCGGAGGGAGGATGAATGAAGGAGTAAATAAGAGCAGATTGAAGTGGGAAAAGAGGAGAAGAGGGCTTAGTCAGGGAAGGCCTTCTGGGGGAGATGTGCCTTGGGGAGAGCAATTATCTGTCTGATATGAGAAGGGAAGGTGTTCCAGGCCAGAGGTGGGATGAGGGCGAGAAGTCGGTGGTGAGATAGAGGAACAAAGTGTTCGGGCTGGGTTGTAGTAGGAGAGTAGCGAAGTGAGGTAGGAGGGGGCCAGGTGATTGAGTGCTTTAAAGCCAATGGTGAGGAGATATATGGTGGAGCTGGGATTAGAATCCAGGTCCTTCTGACTCTCAGGCTTGTACTCTATTCACTAAGCAACGTTGCTGTATGCCCTCTCCTACCTCACCTAGCTTCTCTCCTACTACAACCCAGCCCACACACTTCACTCCTCTAATGCCCCGCACATCCTCTAGACTGTCAGCTCATTGAGGGCAGGGAATGTGCCTGTTATATTGTTCTATTGTAAATTCCCGAGCGCTTAGTACAGTGCTCTGCACACAATAAGCACTCAATTGCTACGATTGACTGACTGTCTCCCGCACAACCCCCGCTGATAGTGGCGACTCACCTCTCGGGACGCACGGCTCCTTATTCATTCATTCATTAGTATTTATTGAGCCCTTATTCTATACAGAGTACTGTACTAAGTGCTTGGAAAGTACAATTCAGCCTCCGTGCCCCACTCTCTCCAACACCCAGCAGGACACCCAGATGCGCCTCTGCTCCTCGCCTCACCGCACCACGTGGTGGCGGTCGGAGGCTTCCCAATCTCAGTGGAACTTCCTGCTCCGCCCTGCACTCCGCCTCCCTCCCGGAGTCAGTCAGTCAGACAATTATATTTATTGAGCGCTTACTGTGGATAGAGCATTGTAATAAGCGCTTGGGAGCATAAAATATAACAATAAACAGCCACAATCCCTGCCCACAAAAAGCTTTCCATCTAGAGGGGTAGACAAACATTATTATAAATAAATACATGACAGATATGGACATAAATGCTCTGGGACTGGGAGGGAGGATAAATTAAGGAGGCCAGATAGGGGTGGGATGCCGGGCTGGAAGGTCACAGATCTGGGGTTCCCCAGCTTCTGCGGCCCACAGCTGCACAAAGTACCTTCATCGGCCCTTTCTCAACTAGTCAATCACTCACTCGCTCAATCAATCAGTTAGGCAATCGTATTTATTGAGCCTCTTTCCGTGTGCAGAGTACTGTACTAAACGCTTGGAAGAGTACAATAGAGTAGAATTAGCAGACACGTTCTCTGCCCATGATGAGTTAATTGCTTAAAAGGTGTCAGGCACTATACTAAGCACTGGGAAAGATACAAGCTATTCAGGTTGGATTCAGTCCCTGTCCCACATGGGGCTCATTGTCTTAATCCCCATTTTACGGATGAGGGAGCCGAGGCCCAGAGATGCGAAGTGACTTGCCCAAGGTCACGTAGAAGACAAATGGCGGAGCCAGATTTAGAAACCAGGTCCTCTGACTCAGTTTCCTGTGGGCAGGAAATGTGTCTACCAACTTTGTTGTATTCTCCCCAGCATTTAGTACAATGCTCTGAATAAAAAGAAGTGATCAATAAATACAACTGATTGATTGATTGATTGACCTATCTCACCTTGCCCATATACTTCCTCTGGCCTGGAAATCCTTCCCCCTTCATATTCGACAGACCACCATCCTCCCCATCTTCAAAGCCTTATTAAAATCACATTATTTTAATAAAACCATCATTTGCCCGACACACCATCCCCCTTGTATCACCTATGCATTTTGATCCGTATCCCCTACGCAGTTGATATTCACCCCACAGCAATTTTATACATACTTTCAGACTCCATAATTTACTTTAATGTCTGTCTCCCCCTGTAGACTGTAAACTCCTTGTCACAGACACCGTATCTACAATCTTTATCGTATGGTACTTTCTCAAGTGCTCAGTAGAATGCAGCCCGGGCCTAGGAGTCCGGTAATCTGGGTTATAATCCCAGTTTTCTGTTGTATGACCTTGATTTGTTTGTTTCATGGTATTTGTTAAGCGCTTACTATGTGCCAGGCAATGTACTAAACACTGTAGTAGATCCAAGGGAATCAGGTCCGATACAGCCCACGGACTGGCTCACAGTCCTAATCCCCATTTAACGGATGTGGTAACTGAGGCACAGAGAAGTGAAGTGAAGTTACTTGCCCAAGGTCACATGGCAGACAAGTGGCAGAGCCAGGATTAGAACCCAGGTCCTTCTGACTCCCAGGCCCAGACTCTATCCACTAAGCAACACTGCTTCATGCTTGCTGCTTGGTAAAGACACTTCTCTGTGCCTCAGTTGCCTCATTTACTAAATGGGGATTCAGTAGCTGCTCTCTCTCTCCTACTAAGACTGAGGACTCCATCTGGGACCTAATTATCTTGTACATTGTTATTATTATTGTTATAACACTCACAACCAAGACCACTGCTCTAACCCCTGACTGACCGAACCCTGCTTACCATATATGCTTCCAGTCTATTTCAACATTTACCATGCCCGCAAAACCCTGCATCCACTCTTCCATAGTTACTTCAGCAGGGTAGGGGTGGCATGTAGGGGTATAGAAATAAGATTTTCTACCCTGGCTCTAGACTATCAGAGGTTGCTCCTGCCAAACACATACCTTCCCACAACAAGAGAGCTGCTGCTGGGGTAGACTAATCAATCAATCAATCAATCAATCAATAGTATTTATTGGATGCTTACTGTGTGCAGAACATTGTACCAAGCGCTTGGGGGAGTACAATACATCAGAGCTGGTACACACATTCCCTGTCCACAAGGAGATTACAGTTTAGAGAGGGAAATCAGACATTAATCAATCCATTAATGGTATTATTGATCACTTACTGTGTGCAAAGCACGGTACTAAGGGCTCAAAGGTGGTGGACGTGTTTCCTGCCCACAACGAGCTTCCAGTCTAGAGGAGGGCACAGACATGAATCTAAATAAATACTGAAGTAGAGTCCTGGCCAAAGCAGCCCAGCCAAGGAATAGGATCTTTGACTACTAGCATGGGGAAAAGTTCACATGACATAATTTTTCTTTTCGAAAACATTTCTGCCGAAGAAGCTTGCTCATAGTGGCCTTCATGTCCCGGTTTCTCAGGCTGTAGATGAGGGGGTTTAGTGTCGGGGGAACCACAGCGTAGAACACGGATACCTGTAGGTCCAGTGCCGAGGGGCTGTTCGATATTGGCTTCAGGTAGGTGAAGAATCCAGAAGAGATGTAAAGAGTGACGACGAAGAGGTGGGGCAGGCAGTTGGAGAAGGCTTTGGTCGGGCCCTCGGCATTCTCAGCACGGCCCGGAAGATGCGCACATATGAGACAATGATGAGCACGAAGCAGAGTAAACTTAAGCTGATGGCCATGACTAAACTCACATGTTCGGCGATATGGCTAGTGGAACGGGTGAGCCTCAGCAACTGGGGGCCCTCACAGAAGGAGGCCGCAGAAGGACAGGGAGAAAATACTGGCCGTGTACAACATGGCGATCAGACTGCCTCTGATCCAGGAGGCGGTCAGCATGGAAGCACAAGCTCCATGGTGCATGATGATGTCATAGCGCAGGGGGCGGCAGAAGGCCACAAAGGGGTCGTGGGACATGATGGTGAACAGGGCCAACTCCGATCCTGCCAAGAAAATCACAAGAAAGACCGGGGCAGAGTAAGCCGGCAGGGAGATGGAGTTGACTTGGGGACGGTGATGGAGATGTAGCAGACGTCGATGAGGGACAGTTTCCTGAGGAAGAAGTACATGGGGGGAGGTGGAGGCGCCGGTCGAGGATGCTAACGGTGACAACGAGGAGATTCCCTGTCAGGGCCGCCAGGTAGACCAGCAGGAACAGTGTGGCATGGACCAGCTGCAGCTCCCGGACCTCCGAGAACCCCAGAAGCAGGAATCTGGTCACTGTGGTGACGCTGACCATTGGCTGGGAAATAACATGAGCTGCCTTGGGGAGAGAAGGAGTCATCAGGAAAGGAACAGGCTCCAATCAAGTGTGTCTGCTAGGGCTGTTGGGAAGTTTCTGGAGCAGCAGCGTGGCCTGGACGGAAACACACGGGCTAAGAAGTCCGAGGACCTGGCTTCTAGTCCCAGCTCTGCCACTTGTCTGATGTGTGACCTTGGGCAAGTAATTTCATTTCTCTGGGACTCAATTACCTAATCTGTAAAATAGAAATGAAGACTGTGAGCCCTTTGTGGGACAGGGACTTTGTCCAGCCCGATTAGCTGGATGATGATGGTGGTATTTGTTAAGCACTTACTATTTGCCAAGCACTGTTCTAAGCCCTGGAGTAGATATAAGGTAATCAGGTTGTCCCACGTGGGGTTCATAGTCTTAATCCATATTTTACAGATGAGGTAACTGAGGCACAGATAAGTGAAGTGACTTGCCCAAGGTCATGCAGCTGACAAGTGGCGGTGGCTAGAGTAGAACCCACGACCTCTGACTCCCAAGCCTGGGCTCTTTCCACTAGGCCATGCAGCTTCTCTGTATCTAACCTGCTTGTATCTACCGCACTGATCAGTACAGTGCCTGGTACATAGTAAGTACTTAACAAATACCGGTATTAATATTATGGAGAAGACCCATCAATCAATCAATCAACCATATATACTGAACTCTTACTGTATGCAGAGTATTGTATTAAGTGCTTGGGATAATACAAAATAACAGAGTTGGTAGACACATTGGTAGACATCGAACAAATCCTGGATTATAAAGGCAGAATACAGGAGCCTAGCCCCTGGTCCTTCCCCAACCAAGGGGGCTTACTACGCACAGTAGTAAAGGAAGAACCCCTGGGGCCAGAGCGCATGCTGGCCCACCGCTTGAGGGATAGTGCCACGGGCGTACAAACCTGCAGCACTTTAATATAGTCAACAGCGACTATCCTCTGTGCCAGTCCGCTGTGATGCCGGTTGCCCGGCTTTTAGCCGTTGTAGTTGGGAAAGGCTAGGGTCCAAGGAGGACAACGTGGGCCACTGCTAGGAAGGACACCCACTGACCCTCGTGGCCTGCCGGTACATGGAGACTTAACTCGGGACAAGTGGCCATATGGTGGGAACTAAAGAAGCAGAGTTTCCCTATACAGGAAGCAGAATGGCTTAGTGGAAAGAGAACGGGCTTGGGAGCCAGAGGTTGTGGGTTCTATTCCTGGCTCGGCTACTTGTCAGCAGTGTGACTTTGGGCAAGTCACTTAACTTCTCTGTGTCTCAGTTACCTCTTCTGTAAAATGGGGATAAAATATGTGAGCCCCAAGTGGGACAACCTGATTACCTGGCAGCACTTAGAACAGTGCTTGGCACATAGTAAGCACTTAACAAGTACCATCGTCATTTTTATTATTATATCCTGAGGCTGCCGACCAGGGGAGGGCAGACCAACAGTTCCACAGAACAGGGAGGCTAGAAGGAGGATCCGGTAGGCCCGGTCAGCAGAGGGTGGCTACGGCCCTCTCACAGTCTGGGTGCTCTCCGCATATGACCGTCCCATTGAATGACCACCAGGAAGTCTCCTTCCTGGTAGACACCGGGGTTCTTCTGGAATTTTCACCCACCCCTGGCTCACGTCCTACCACGGGCCTGAAATGCCCTCCCTCCTCAAATCCGCCAATTACTTCCCCCTGCTTCAAAGCCTTACTGAAGGCACATCTCCTCCAAGAGGCATTCCCAGACTAAGCCCCACATTTCCTCATCTCCCATTCCCTTCTGCATCGCCCTGACTTGCTCCCTTTGCTTTCCCCCCCAACCCAGCCCCACAACACATACATGTATCTGTAATTTTATGTATTTATATTGATGCCTGTTTATTTGTATTGTTGTCTGTCTCCCTCCCTCTGGACTGTGAGCTGTGGGCAGGGAATGTTACTCTGCATTGCTCTATTGTAGTTTCCAAAGCGCTAAGTTCAGTGATCTGCACACAGTAAGCGCTTAATAAATACGATTGAATGAATGACTGTTTAAACCTGCGCCAACCAAGTTACCAAGTTTACGTTGCAAGTACTAAACCAGCCTCACGTGAGAGATCAGTGTTTGACACTGCTGTTACCTGACATTTAACGCCCCTGATGAAGAAAAGTTCCTGATGATGACCTGAGAACATCTCCATTCTGCTCTAAACTACTGAAAAGGCTGTGTGAATGTGTTGGGATTTGGTGTACCCTCGCGTTTGTATAAGAGTGTGACTGTGTAGATTATTCTGCTTTATGAGTTGAAAAGATTGCACGAATGCATTAGGATTAAGGTACCCCTTATGTTTGCGTGTGTAGAATGGAGGATGCTTTGGGAACACCTAGAAGTTGAGATAATAGTAGTAATAATAATTATAATCATGATATTTCTTAAGCACTTACTATATGCCAGGCACTGTACTAAGCGCTGGGATAGATACTAGGTAATCAGATTGACACAGTCACAATCTTAATCCTCATTTTACAGAAAAGGTAACTGAGGCACAGAAGAGCTAAGAGACTTTTCCAAGGTCATACAACAAACAAGTGGCAGAGACAGGATTAGAACCCATGACCATCTGAATCCCAGGCCTGTGCTCTATCCACTACACTATGCAGCTTCTACATAGAGATTTGAGGTGATAATAATAATAATGATGGCATTTGTTAAGCGCTTACTATGTGCAAAACACTGTTCTAACCACTGGGGGAGATACAATGTGATCAAGTTGTCCGACATGGGGCTCACGGTCTTAATCCCCATTTTTGCAGATGAGGGAACTGAGGCTCAGAGAAGTTAAGTGACTTGCCCAAGCTCACACAGCAGACTTGTGGTGGAGCCGGGATTCGAACCTATGACCTCTGACTCCAAAGCCCGTGCTCTTTCCACTGAGCCACGCTGCTTCTCGTGGCTTCTCGTTTCTGTAGGGGATGCCTACAGAAAGATTATGTAAATGGTTGCGGGTGAAACAGGAATGAGAAAAGGTTATGAAGAAGGAAACAAGTGAAAGGCCCGAAGCTTTATCGCTAAGGAGATAATGTGGGAGTGAATATAGGTGAGAGGGAATCCCTATGTCTCAGAAAGGAATGAGAATGTCGAAGACAGATTTAGACATTTCTACTGGGGGGCTGGAAATTGACACTTCATGTGATAGGGGCGATATACTGTAACCTGTGTCTGTGAAATTGTGTGTAGAATGAGTTATGTTAGACTGAAAGGGCCAGCATACTTTTCAAGCGCTTAGTACAGTGCTCTGCACACAGTAAGCACTCAATAAGTATCATTGAATGAATGAATTGATAATGTGTATTGTGCATTACGAAGAGAAATTCCTAACTGAATTTGGGTAGTTCCACACGCTGAGTCTCGTCTTACTGGTCTGGTGTTTTTAATTCTTTTCCCTTCCCTCAGCTTCTTGAAGTCACCCAGTTAGTTGCAGGAAATCTAGGGGGCTGGAGCTATCATCATCATCAATCGTATTTATTGAGCGCTTACTATGTGCACAGCACTGTACTAAGCGCTTGGGAAGTACAAATTGGCAACATATAGAGACAGTCCCTACCCAACAGTGGGCTCACAGTCTAAAAGGGGGAGACAGAGAACAAAACCAAACATACTAACAAAATAAAATAAATAGAATAGATATGTACAAGTAAAATAAATAAATACATAAATAGAGTAATAAATATGTACAAACATATATACATATATACAGGTGCTGTGGGGAAGGGAAGGAGGTAAGATGGGGGGGATGGAGAGGGGGACGAGGGGGAGAGGAAGGAAGGGACTCAGTCTGGGAAGGCCTCCTGGAGGAGGTGAGCTCTCAGTAGGGCCTTGAAGGGAGGAAGAGAGCGAAGAGAGCTATCAGTTTGGAAGATCCAAAAGGAATTTGTTTGAGAAAAGGCATCTCCCTCAAGCAAAGGGTTGCCTCCCTCAAGTAAATGGTTGCTTTCCTCAGTCAAAACGCATCCCTCAATGAAATAGCTAAGTGTGAAACAGCAAAAGAGAGAATTTGCAATTGCTTTCTATTCTGAAATTCTACTGCATTAGATTTTGCTTAAACTGATTTTTAAAAAGTAAATAGTCAAATGCAAACGGTACAGCAAGCCGCAAGTCCTAGTGAAAAGAGCCTGGACCTGGGGGTCAGAGGACCTGGGTTCTAATTCCACCTCCACCACTTGTCTGCTGTATGACCATGGGCAAGGCACTTGACTTCTCTGTGCCTCAGTTGTTTCATTTGTGAAGTGGGGATTAAGACTGTGAGCCCCGTGTGGGACATGGGGTGTGCCCAACCCAATTTGTGTGTATCCACCTCAGTGCTTAGTACAGTTCCAGGTACACAGTAAGCACTTGCACTTAACAAATTCCAAATCATTATTATGTTCTCTGCTCACAACGAGCTTACCGTCTAGAAGGCGAGACAGACATTAATAGAAATGAATAAATTACAGATATGGATATAACTGCTGTGAGGCTGATGTTGGGGGTGAATAAAGGGTGCAAATCCAAGTGTCACGGCGATGCAGAAGAGAAAAGGAGAAGAAGAAAAGAGGATTTAGTCAGAGAAGGCCTCTCAGAGGGGATAATAATAAATAAATAAATAAATACATAAATACATAAATAAAATAATAAATGAATAATAATTATAATATTTGTTAAGCACTTACCAGACCAGTGCCAGGAAAGTGCCAGGCACTTTCCTAAGCTTTGGGGTGGATACAAGCAAATCGGACTGGACACAGTCCCTGTCCCGTGAGGGTCCTGCAATCTCAATATCCATTTTACAGATGAGGTAACTTAGACACAGAGAAGTGAAGTGACTCAGGGTCACACACCCTGGTGGAGTGTGTGGTGGAGTCAGGATTAGAACCCATGACGTTCTGACTTCCAGGCCTGTGCTCTAACCACTACAGCATCTAATTTTAATAAGGCTTTGAAGGTGGGGAGACTGGTGATCTGTTGGATATGAAGTGGGAGAGTGTCCCTAGGCAGAGACAGGATGGGCAAGGGGTTTGTGGCAAGATAGATGAGACCAAGTTACAGTGAGTAGGTTGTCACTAGAGGAGCAAAGTGCGTGGGCTGGGTTGTAGTAGATCAGGGAGGTGAGGTAGGATGGGGTAAGGTGATGGAGTGCTTTCAACCATATGGTAAGGAGTTGCTGTTTGATGCAGTGGTGGATGGGCAACCAATTGGGGTTCTTGAGGAGTGGGGAGACATGTACTGAGCGAATGAATTATGGACTGGAGTGGGGAGAGACAGGAGGCTGGGAGGTCAATGAAGGACTGATGCAGTAGTTAAGGCAATGGCTGATTGCAGAAAGCTTTCTGTCAACATGGGGGAGATAGGAGGGAGATGGGCATGCCAGCACAGCCACAATGGCAAATACAAAACTAGGTACAACCCAGGGATAGTTCCATTCCAGTCAGCCAACTCGGAGCCATTTGCACTCTACCGCTGTGTTTAGAGCTATGCCTTTGAGAGATATGCTCTTGCTAGGGTTACCCAGAATGGGAAGGTCAAGGTTGACTCACCTGTGCTGGGTAGCAGTGGCATGGGAGTCAAAGAGACTCAGGTTTTTACTGTGTGGAAGAAGGCAATGGTAAAAAAATTTCCCTATTTTTACCAAGAAAACTCTATGAAACTATAAGAAAACATACCAGAATGACTATGGATATAGCGAAGAGTGGACGTTCTGGAGCAAATACACTCAATGAGTCGCTAGGAATCGGGAAACAACTCGATGGCATTTGATGATGACCATGTGCCACCCTTTGTCCTCTAAGGATGGTGTTCATGGTAAGGAGGCCTGGGTCCTGGGCTGGAGTCGGGCAGGGTAAAATCAGTGAGCTCTGGGCAGGGGTGGGTGAGAGTGAATGCTGTATGTTTGGCAAGATGGAGGTCACACAGTTGAGCAGTCTGCCCTCACCATCTATCGAAACAGCAAGAGAAGTTAAGTGACCTAGTAGAAAGAGTCGAGGCCTGGGAATCAGAGAACCTAGGTTCTGATTCCGGCTTTACCACTTTTTTATTGGCATTTGTTAAGCAGTTACGAAGTGTCAGACACTGTACTCAGCACTGAGGTAGATACAAGCTATTCATTCATTCATTTATTCATTCATTCAATTGCATTTATTGAGCACTTACTGTGTGCAGAGGACTGTACTAAGCGCTTGGGAAGTACAAGTTGGCAACATATAGAGACGGTCCCTACCAAACAACGGGCTCACAGTCTAGAAGGTGGAGACAGACAACAAAACAAAACATATTAACAAAATACAATAAATAGAATATTAAGTATACACAAGTGAAATAGAGTAATAAATCTGTACAAACATATATACCAGTGCTGTGGGGAGGAGAAGGAGGTAGGGCAGGGGGGATGGGGAGGGGGAGAGGAAGGAGGGGGCTCAGTCTGGGGCCAATCCTGGTTCCAGTCCTGGATTCATACCTGGGTTCCAATCCTGACTCTGCCACTTGTCTGCTATGTGGCTACGGGCGAGTCACTTCACTTCTCTGGGCTTCAGTTTCCTCATCTGGAAAATGGAGACTCCCTCCCCCTGACACTCTGAGCTCAATGTGGGACAGGGACTGTGTCTGACTTGCTAGTATTGCATCAACTGCAATGTTTAGTTCAGTACTGGGAAATACTAAGTGTTTAAAAAATACCGCAGTAATTATTATTAATTCTCAAGTCATTTTATTTCATCCTACCTCGACAAAATAATCGTGGCACTTGTTAGGAACTTACTTTATGCCAACCGCAGTATTAAGCATTGGGATAGATACAAGATAATCAGGTCAGACACAGTCCCCGTCCCACATGGGGCTCAGAGTGTCAGGGGAAGGGAGTACAGATAATGAGTCTTCAGTTTCCAAATGAGGAAACTGAGGCCCAGAGAAGTGAAATGACTTGCCCAAGGTCACACTGCAGACAAATGGCAGAACTGAGATTAGAACCCAGGTCCTGAGACTCCCAGGCCCGGTCTCTTTACACCAGGCCACACAGTTTCTCTCATCTCTAGTGTGGACACAAAGTCGATCTGCTTACGGGAAGCAGCGTTGGTCAGTGGAAAGAGCACGGGCTTGGGAGTCAGAGATCATGGGTTCTAATCCCAGTTCTGCCACTTGTCAGCTGGGTGACCATGGGCAAGTCATTTAACTTATCTGTACCTCAGTTGCCTCATCTGTACAATGGGGATTAAGACTGTGAGCCCCATGTGGGGCAACCCGATCACCTTGTATCCTCCCCATCGCTTAGAACAGTGCTTTGCACATAGTAAGAGCTTAACAAATGCCATTATTATTTATCTAATCATCTTGAAGGACTGCTCCATTTCTAACTTCCCTTTGGACTATAAGCTCAATGTGGGCAAGGAACATTACTACTAACATTGTTAAACTGTACTTTCACAAGTGCTTATTACAGCACTTTACACACAGTAAGCACTCAAAAAATAGAAGCAGCGTGGCCTAGTGGAAAGAGCTGGGCCTGCGAGTCAGAGGACCTGTGTTTTAATCCCAGCTCTGGCAATTGCTTGCTGTGTGACCATGAGCAAGTCATTTAACTTCCCCGTGTCTTACTTCTGTCATCTGAAAAATAGGCATTAAATTATCCTTTCCTCCCACTTAGTCTGTGAGCCCCACATGGGACAGGGACTGTGTCCAACCTGATAAACTTCTATCTACCTCAGTGCTTAAAACAGTGCCTGATACATAATAAGTGCTTAACAAATGTCATACTAAAACCTCATTGCTTGATTGATTTTGTACTTGGATTTGAACCCTTTATTCACCCCCCTTAGCCCTCCAGAGCTTAATATACATAACTGCAATTTATTTATTTCTATTATTGTCTGTCTTCTCTTCCAGACTCTCAGCTTGTTGTGGGTAGAGAATGTGTCTACCAATTCTGTTGTACTCTCCCAAGTGCACTGCATCCTGTAAATTCTCAACAAATACCAGTGATTGATCGATTGATTGGTTTATGACAGAAAATCTGAGTTTCTGCTTGGAGAGCAATTGACATCAGGAGAGAATTTCCTCATTCTGCCTGATGATCGACGCCTAATCAATCAATCAATCAATAGTATTTATTGAGCACTTACTGTATGCAGAGCACTGTAATAAGTGCTTGGCAGAGTACAATACAACAATAGAACAGACATTTTTCCAGTCCACAGTGGATACACATTAATGAAAATAATAAATTACAGATATAGATATTAGTGCAGTGGGGCTGGGAGGAGGGTGGGGGCAGATACAGGGAACAAATCAGGGTGACACAAAAGGGAGTGGGAGAAGGGGAAATGAGGGCTTAGGGAAGGTCTCTTGGAGAAGATGTGCCTTCAATAAGGTTTTGAAGGTGGGAAGAGGAATCGTCTATTGGGTTTGAAGAAGGAGAGCGTTCCAGCCCAGAGGCAGGATGTGGGTGAGAGGTCAGCAGCGAGATAGATGAGATCGAGATAGAGTGAAGGGGCTGGCATAGAGGCCCGCCATCACACCGCGCGGCCTTGCCGCTCCCGGAAGGCTCCTCTCCTCAGAGCGCCGCCATTGACGCCCGGGACTCCGTTCCCGAGAGGCCCTCCCGCCCGCCCGCCATCCCAGCGCCCCCACGGACGCCCCCCCTGTTTCCACCCCCCCCCCACTTAGGCGACCTTCCTTAAAGTGCCCCTCCTCCCCCCCTTCCCGGTCCGGTCCTGACTGACTCTCCCCCCGCCCCCAGGTAAAAAGCCCTCGTTAGCACCATGTTACATTAACGACAACCTCATTCGCACCTCCTCAGCCCTCCCATGCTAGTTGACTGTTCGCTCCTCTCCCCAGGTATCTCTGCTCCCTGACCCCCCTTAACAGGCCCACCCTACTCCAGCACTTAATATTTTGTATCTGCTCTCTGTTACATCATTATCTGCCAATTTTATTATTGCCATAGCATATTGATTGTTTAACTACACCCTGTGATGCCATCGCCTACTTATATCATTGCTACTGTTTTATTGTTTCTGCATCTCAATTGTTAACCTCCCACCGTACTGTCACTCGCCCTGCTGACCTCACCATGAACTTTCAATTCCCAAGCTCCCAACTGCCATTCCCATTCCTCACCTTCCCCTTCCCCTCTCCCACCCAGCTTTTTCCCTCCCTCTCCCACACCAAGACCACTCTCCCTCACCCCCTACCAAGGATTACTCTGTACCAGCACAGGTCCTCCGCTCCTCCCTCCCGGCCCCCTCCCTCCTCTTCTCCCCACCCCCACCCCATCCCAGTTCTCCTTTCCCATCACCACCCCCCTTCCCACTCTCCCCGCCCAGGCCCCCGCAAACTCATCCCAATCCAAACCCTCCCCACCCCTCGCACCCTTCCCCCTCCCTCCCCTCCATCGACAGCTGCTGCCAAGTGTGGCCTCTGGAATCCCCGCTCCATTTTAAGTAAGATCCCTTTCATCCTGGACCTATACCTTTCCAGCTCTCTACTCCTCCTCGCCCTAACTGAAACTTGGCTGTCTCCAGACGACACGGTCTCTTCTGCTGCTCTCTGCAGTGCAGGTCTCTTCTTCTCCCATTCCCCCAGACTCACCGGAATAGGAGGAGGTGTCGGTTTCCTTCTCGCCCCCCAATGTCGCTTTCGCACTATCCCTCCTCCCCCTTCCCTTTCCTTCCCTTCCTTTGAAGCCCACATTATTAGCCTCTACCACCCCCTCCAGAATCTTGTAGCGGTCATCTACCGCCCTCCCGGCCCCACTTCCAAATTCTTTAACGACTTTTACCCCTTCCTCACCTTCCTTCTCTCCTTCTCCATGCCCACTCTGATCCTCGGAGACTTCAATATCCACATGGATATCCCTAACGACTCCTCTGCCGCCCGCCTTCTATCTCTCCTTGATGCTGCCAACCTCTTCCTCCACCCCACCTCACCCACTCACCGACTTGGTCATACCCTCGACCTCATCATCTCCTACCGCTGCACTGTGTCCACCCTCACCAACTCTGAAATCCCTCTCTCTGATCATAATCTTCTTACCTGCCTCCTCACTCACACTCCTTTCCCCTGTAAATCCGTATTACTCCCTCACAGAGATCTCCGCTCTCTGGACCCCACCCATCTTTCGGAGCGCCTCACACCCCACCTCGCCGCCCTCTCCTCTCTACCCAGTCTTGATGATCAGATTACTGCTCTCAACTCTACCCTTTCTACTCAGCTAGACTCACTCGCTCCCCTTTCCCTTCGACGCTCTCGCACCACTAACCCACAGCCCTGGATTACTGCCACTGTCCGCCTCCTTCGCTCTTATGCTCGAGCTGCCGAACGCTGCTGGTGAAAGTCTAAACACCATGCCAACCTCGTTCACTTCAAGGTTATCCTTTCCTGCCTTAACTCAGCCCTCTCTTCTGCCAGACAAAACTATTTCTCCTCCCTTATTGACACCCATGCCCATCATCCCCGCCAGCTCTTCCGTACATTCAACTTCCTTCTCAGGCCCCCGGTTCCTCCCCCTCCTCCTTCCCTCATCCCCAACGATCTGGCCTCCTACTTCATTGACAAAATTAAATCCATCAGGTCCGACCTCCCCAAAGTCACTTCCCCCCCCTTCTCCAACCCCCCGGCTCTCAACACTCTCTGCTACTCTCCCATCCTTCCCAGCAGTATCCTCAGAGGAGCTCTCATCCCTCCTCTCAAGTGCTACTCCGGCCACCTGTGCTTCTGACCCCATTCCCTCTCACCTCATGAAATCTCTCGCTCCATCCCTTCTCCCCTCCTTAACTTCCATCTTCAACCGCTCATTCTCCACTGGTTCCTTCCCCTCTGCCTTCAAACATGCCCATGTCTCTCCCATCCTAAAAAAACCCTCTCTTGACCCCACCTCACCTTCTAGTTATCTCCCCATATCCCTCCTACTATTCCTTTGCTAACTCCTTGAACGTGTTGTCTACACGCGCTGCCTCGAATTCCTTAACAACAACACTCTCCTCGACCCCCTACAGTCTGGCTTCCGTCCCCTACATTCCACAGAAACTGCCCTCTCAAAGGTCACCAATGACCTCCTGCTTGCTAAATCCAACGGCCCATACTCTGTACTAATCCTCCTCGACCTCTCAGCTGCCTTCGACACTGTGGACCACCCCCGTCTCCTCAACACGCTATCTGACCTTGGCTTCACAGACTCCGTCCTCTCCTGGTTCTCCTCTTGTCTCTCCGGTCGTTCATTCTCAGTCTCTTTTGCAGGCTAATCCTCCCCCTCCCATCCCCTTACTGTGGGGGTTCCCCAAGGAACAGTGCTTGGTCCCCTTCTATTCTCGATCTACCCGCACTCACTTGGTGACCTCATTCGCTCCCATGGCTTCAACTATCATCTCTACGCTGATGACACCCAGATCTACATCTCTGCCCCTGCTCTCACCCCCTCTCTCCAGGCTCGCATCTCCTCCTGCCTTCAGGACATCTCCATCTGGATGTCTGCCCGCCACCTAAAACTCAACATGTCCAAAACTGAACTCCTTGTCTTCCCTCCCAAACCTTGCCCTCTCCCTGACTTTCCCATCTCTGTTGACGGCTCTACCATCCTTCCCGTCTCACAAGCCCACAACCTTGGTGTCATCCTCGACTCCGCTCTCTCGTTCACCCCTCACATCCAAGCCGTCACCAAAACCTGCCGGTCTCAGCTCCGCAACCGTGCCAAGACCAGCCCTTTCCTCTCCATCCGCACTGCTACCCTTCTCATTCAAGCTCTCATCCTATCCCGTCTGGACTACTGCATCAGCCTTCTCTCTGATCTCCCATCCTCGTGTCTCTCTCCACTTCAATCCATACTTCATGCTGCTGCCCGGATTGTCTTTGTCCAGAAACGCTCTGGGCATATCACTCCCCTCCTCAAAAATCTCCAGTGGCTACCAATCAATCTGCGCATCAGGCAGAAACTCCTCACCCTGGGCTTCAAGGCTCTCCATCACCTCGCCCCCTCCTACCTCACCTCCCTTCTCCCCTTCTACAGCCCAGTCCGCATCCTCCGCTCCTCCACCGCTGATCTCCTCACCGTACCTCGCTCTCGCCTGTCCCACCATCGACCCCCAGCCCACGTCATCCTCCGGGCCTGGAATATCCTCCCTCTGCCCCTCCGCCAAGCTAGTTCTCATCCTCTCTTCAAGGCCCTGCTGAGAGCTCACCTCCTCCAGGAGGCCTTCCCAGACTGAGCCCCTTCCTTCCTCTCCCCCTCGTCCCCCTCTCCATCCCCCCATCTTACCTCCTTCCCTTCCCCACAGCACCTGTATATATGTATATATGTTTGTACATATTTATTACTCTATTTATTTATTTATTTATTTATTTATTTATTTATTTATTTGTACATATCTATTCTATTTATTTTATTTTGTTAGTATGTTTGGTTTTGTTCTCTGTCTCCCCCTTTTAGACTGTGAGCCCACTGTTGGGTAGGGACTGTCTCTATATGTTGCCAATTTGTACGCCCCAAGCGCTTAGTACAGTGCTCTGCACATAGTAAGCGCTCAATAAATGCGATTGATGATGATGATGATGATGATGATGATCAAAGTGTGTGGTCTGGGTTATGATAGAGCATCCAGGTGAGGTATGAGGTAATTTAGTGATTTAAGGGAAGGCCTCTTAGAGAAGCTGAGCCTTCGGTATTGCTCAGGGCCATGGACAGGACTCTCCCTCGGCTCAGTGAAGTTCTTGTGTTTATCCCAGTGCTAAGCAGAGTGCTCAGTTTAGCGTGAGCTCTTGATCAAGACCATACATTTCATAATGAACTCACTGACCTCACTGACCTGATGGTATTTATTGAGTGCTTGCTGTGTGAAGAGCATTCTATTGAGAGCTTGTAAGAGAGAAAGGGCTTGGCTGAAGTGCAGAACCCGGGCCTGGGAATCAGAAGGATCAGCGTTCTAATTCCTGCGCTGCCTTAAGAAAGTCACTTCACTTATTGGTGCCTCTGTTCCCTCATCTGTAAAATGAGGTTTAAGACTGTGATTCCCCACGTGGGACACGGACTGTGCCCATCCTGATTATCTTGTATCTACCCCAGTGCTTAGTATTGTGATAGGCACGAAGTAAGCACGTAACAGATACCATAAAAAATTGACAGTTAGTAATAGTAATAATTTTGGTATTTGTTAAGTGCTAACTACGTGCCAAGTTCTGTACTAAGCACTGGAGTAGTAGGAATTATTGTGGCATTTGTGAATTACTGTGTACCAAGTATTGGGGTAGATAAAAGGTAATCCAGTCTCACAGGGAACTCAGTTTAAGTAGGAAAGAGAACAGGTTTGAATCCCCCAGGGACTGTGTCCAACGTGGTAACCTTGTATCTAGCCCAGCTCTTACAACAGTGCTTGACACATAGTAGACTATAGGTTCACTGTGGGCAGGGAATGTGTCTTTTATATTGTTATATTGTACTGTCCCAAGTGCGTAGTACAGTGCTGTGCACATGGTAAGAGCTCAATAAATACGATTGACTGACTGGCATAGTCATTGTTTAACAATAACATAATTATTTAAAATAACTCTTTTCTGGCTGGAGGGCCAAATATGATACCACGAGGAGTCAGATAGTCTTCCCAATCCCCAAGAGGTGCTTCCTGTCCTAGCGAACCGTTTCCACGCTGCGACCCTCCTCAGGGCGTCCTTCATGTCCTTGTACCTCAGGCTGAGCATGAGGGGGTTCAGGGCGGGGGGCACCATGGCGTAGAACACGGACACCAGCAGGTCCAGCATCGAGAGGGAGTCTAGCACGGGTTTAAGGTAGGCCACCTCGCCGGTGGAAATTAATAAAGTGATGACGATGAGATGGGCAGGAGAAGGCTTAGGATTGGCTCCCTATGGGCAGCATCCTTAGCTTGGCCGAGAAGATGTGAATTTAGGAGACAACGATGGGGAAGAAACAGACCAAGCTCAGGCTTGTCGAAGGGATCATGGCTACAAATTCCCAAACATTCCCGTTGGAAATCGGATAATCTGATGACGTGGGGGATCTCACAGAAGAATTGATGGATCACACCGGTCCCTCCCAGGGGGACGAGAAGGTGGCAGTAGTATGCAGGATGGCAGAAAGGACCCAGCTTAGCCAGGAGGTGACTACTATCTTCTCAAAAGTCCCTCGATCCATGAGAACATCATAGCACAGGGGGAGACAGATGGCCACTTGACTTTCGAGGGAGATCGCCTTGAGGATGTAGAGCTCAGCACAAGCAAGCAGCAGTAAGAAAAACACTTGCAAGATGCACTCCAGGAAGGAAATGGAGCTGCAGTCGGTCCGGGAGTTGAGGATTGATTTGGGGACTATGACGAAGATATAGTAGAGGTCAAGGTCAGACTGGTGCCTGAGGAAGGAGTACATGGGGGTGTGGAGGTGCCGGTCGAGGGCAGTGAAGGCAATGATCAGGAGATTTCCCATCAACACTGCCAGGTAGACCAGGAGGAACAGTGTGGCGTGGATCAGCTGCAGCTCCTGGACCTCCAAGAACTCCAGAAGGAGGAATTCTGTAAGTACTGTGTGATTGGACATTTCATTCCTGCCAAGTCAAGGGAGAAGGTCCCAACCAGGAGTTCAAATGAGGAAAGGAGAAATTCAAAATGGCAGATCCTAAGAGCAGTAACTAACCTCTCTGTGGGCAGGAAGACGTCTACTTCCTCAGTGGAGCAGAGCCTGCCATTTCCTTAAAGATCTTCATGGGTGGAATCTCTTCCGTAGCAACCTACTCCAATTCCTTATCCGTGGTATACTGAAGAAGTCGTCCTTTACAACCCACCCAATCCTCTCCATGCTCTTTCATGACCCCCCCCCCTCATTTTGGATTCTCCTTGCTTGAGAAGCAGCGTGATCTAGTGGAGAGAGCACAGGACTGGGAGTCAGAGGCCTTGGGTTCTCATTCTGGTTCTGCCACATACTTGCTGTGTGACATTGGGCAAGTCCCTTAACTTCTCTGTTGCCTGAGTTCCCTCAGCAGCAAAGCGAGGATTCAATTCTTGTTCTCCCTCCTACATAGACGGTGAGCCCCATGTGGGACCTGATTATCTTATATCTATCTCAGCGCTTAGTACAATGCTTGGCATATAATAAGAGCTTTTGAAGTACCATAATTAATTACAATAGAGTAATTAATTGAGACCCCTTTCAGGGGCTCACCTGGAGTGTTTCCAGTACTCTACCAGTCTCGGCTATGGGAGGGAGAGTCAAGCAGAGGCCTACCCACTCCATTCCTAGCTTGGGCAGTGGCTAGCGAGTGGAAGGCAATCTGCTACAAGTCAAACCTTCCCTGCGCTGGGAAGCAGCAGTATGGGAGAGAGTTGGGGATGTAGACTCTAGTTTACTGCACGGAAGGAGGCAATGGTAAACCACGTCCACATTTTTACTAAGAAAACTCGACGGATAAACTACCAGAACGAATACAGATGGAGAGCGGGGCGTTCTGTGAGAGATGATCCCATGGTGTCGCTATGGGTCAGAAACAAATCAATAGCACGGGGCAAGACAAGACAATTAATTGAGTGATTAATTACAAGAGATATGATCTCTGCCCATAAGGAGCTTAATGTCTACAGTATCTCTCTCTTTCTCTCTGTCAATCTCAATCAATCAATCAATGATGTTTATTGAGCATCTACTGTGTGCAGAGCACTGTACTAAGTTTTTAGGAAAGTATTACTTAGGACGGGATTGTGTCCAACCTGATTAATTTGTATCTACCCAAGAGCTTAGTCCAGTGCTTGGTATATAGTAAGTGATTAACAAACACCATAATTAATCTCAGTTCAATAGAGTTGGTAGATGCAATCTCTGTCCACAAGGAATTTACAGTCTCTCTCTCTCTCCCCCTACCTCCCTCCTTCTCTATGCCCAATGTCATCTCTTGTGAGGAGAACTTGGAAAAGGTACCTCACAGAATTGCCTGGAACTGACATAGCCACAACAGTTAATGTATGACATTTATCAGGCACATACTCTGTACAGATCACTCTTCTAAATGCTTGTGAGATTAGAGTTAGAAGACATTAATCCCTTCCTTCAGGGAGCTTACAATCTAGTGTAGGAGATAGACATTAAAATGATCAAAACTAAGAGGAAGCCAGAGGATAAAGATGTGTCTATAAGTGCAATACGGTGTGTTAGAGTAGCCATGGTCATTGGGCAGGAATTACGGTGGGGAGATGAAAGAACATTCTGGGAAAATCTCTTGAAGGAGATGTGCTTGTAGAAAGATCTTGAAGATTCAGAGAGTGGTGGTCTGCCGGAGGTGAAGGTGGAGGGTGTTCCAGGGAGGGGAAAAGCAAGGAATTAATGGTGAGAAAGATAAGAATGAGGCAGGGTGGCATGAGAGGAATGAAATGTGTGAGCTGGGGTATTGTGGGAGAGGAGAGAGCTTAAGGGGAGAGGAAAGAGTTAATTGAGTGTCCTAAAGCCAGTAGTCAGGAGTTTCTGCTTCCTTATGATCCTTGCATTCATGCAATCAATTAATGAATCAATCAATCTCCAACTTAGACTGGCAGCCCCATGTGGGACAGGGATGGTGTCCACCCTGATAAAACACAAGTGCTTAGAATAGTGCTCTTCACATTGTAAGCACTCAATGAATACCATTGGTTGGATGAGAGTTGAGGACCTCCATCAAGCGATCAGAAACGCTCTGTGCATGTTACTCCCCTCCTCAAAAATCTCCAGTGGCTACCAATCAACCTACGCATCTGGCAGAAACTCCTCACCCTCGGCTTCAAGGCTCTCCATCACCTCGCCCCCTCCTAACTCACATCCCTTCTCTCCTTCTACAGTCCAGCCCGCACCCTCCGCTCCTCTGCCGCTACTCTCCTCACCGTGCCTCGTTCTCGCTTGTCCCGCCGTCGACCCCCGGCCCACATCATCCCCCTGGCCTGGAATGCCCTCCCTCCGAACATCCGCCAAGCTAGCTCTCTTCCTCCCTTGAAGGCCCTACTGAGAGCTCACCTCCTCCAGGAGGCCTTCCCAGACTGAGCCCCCTCCTTCCTCTCCTGCCTTACCTCCTTCCCTTCCCCACAGCACCTGTATATATGTATATATGTTTTTACGTATTTATTACTCTATTTTACTTGTACATATTCTATTTATTTTATTTTGTTAATATGTTTTGTTTTATTCTCTGTCTCCCCCTTCTAGACTGTGAGCCCACTGTTGGGTAGGGGCCGTCTCTATATGTTGCCAACTTGTACTTCCCAAGCGCTTAGTACAGTGCTCTGCACACAGTAAGCGCTCAATAAATACGATTGAAGGAAAGAAGGAAGGACCCCCCCCCACTCCTCCAGCCCTTAGGCTGCTACTCCCCACCTGGCAGTTCCCAAATTAACACCTCAGAGGTTCACCTGTAGTAGAGTTCAGACCTCAGCAGTGCCCCTCTCTCCTCCTTCATTTCTCCATTTATAAAATGGGGGCAGGGAGGGGTCCACCCAGGGAACCTCAGTTTGATTATGCCTTGGAGACCATGATGCGCACATCAGCTTTCTGATCGTTCCCTAGGAGAAGGTGAAATATCTGAGACCTCCGAATTTTGACTTGCTAGCTCTTCAAGGGTCTAGAGGACTCAAAATCTAAAGGGTGAAGCATTATGCTTTATTATCAAGATGTCTTTAGAGATAGTCTCCTGAGAGTCCTAAAGAACATAAAATACACACCCGATTCCCAGTGGGCCCTGCAGTGGCAGTACACTTTCCCTCTCCCCTTCTTCTTCCTCTCCCACTCACCTCTCTCCTGACTCCTGTCACTTTATTCGTCTCTGCATTGCTCTCTCACTTTCTCAATTCTCCCCTTCTCTTTCGTCCTCTTCCTCTGTTCAATCTCTCTCTGCTTTTTAGAACAAGATAATAATAATAATTATTATTATTATCATTATTATGGTATTTATTGAGCACTTACTATGACAGTCATAGTAATCAATCAGTGGTATTTGTTGAGCACTTACTATGTGCAGAGCACTGTATTAAGTGTTTGGGAAAGTACAGTACAGCAGAGTTGATAGACCCGATTCCTCCCCTCAAGGAACTTAAAGCCTGGGGGTGAAAGAGGTTGGTGGGGCGGTGCTGGGAGACTAAGGAGAGGGATGAATCATCAGGAAGCAGCGTGGTCCAATGGAAAGAGCACTGGCCTGCGAATCAGAGGAACTGCACTCCAATCCTGCTCTGCCACTTGCCTGCTGTGTGACTTTGGGCAAGTCACTTCACTTCTCTGTGCCTCAGTTACCTCATCTGCCAAATGGGGATTCAATACCTGTTTTCCTTCCTACTTAGACTATGAGCCCCATGTGGAACCTGATCATCTTGTATTTTTGTACAGTGCTTGGCACATAGTAAGCTCTTAACAAATACCACAATTACTATTATCACCATTACTACTACCATTACTACTACTGCCACTACTTCTATCATCACCATTACTACTACTACTGATGCATTATCCTTTTCCAAGCACTTAGTACAGTGAGTTGCACAGAAGTGCTTAATAAAAGCCATTGATTAATTACTATGACTATCATGACTACTGCTACTATTACTATTGCTGCAACTATTACTACTATTGTTACTATTATTACAACTACTACTACTATTTCTACTGCTACTACCATGGCTACTACTATTACCACTGCTATTACTACAAATATACCATTGCTAATATATACTAATTATACCACTGCTACTATTACTGGTACTATTACTCCTACTATTACTGTTACTACTATTACTAGTAGGAGTAGTGTCACCCGTCGTGCGGGGATGGGTTCGTTCAGTAATCGGTGAGGCAAGAGAGAGAGAGAAAGCCCGGGGATGGAAAGCCTGAGTTTTATATAAAATTTATTCCGCGAGGTGAATTGAATTATGTAGTTGTTTAGGCACAATGGATTGAGCTTCCCTTTCGGGAGGAATGTAATCAATTAGCAATATTAGAGCTTCCCTAACGGGAGGAAAACAATCATACATTAATCGCGCGTGGGTGAGGCGGCTAGCTCTCACCCATGTGCACTTCCCACTCGGGAAGAATCCACTTATTTTCCCACATGAGAGGAATTCATTCCATTACCCGGGCACGTGGGGGGCGGCTAGCTCTCACAATGTGCTCTCCCTACATGGGAGGAATCCACTCATGATTCCCATCAGCAGCGGGGCATCTGTGTCCCACCCACGAGACACTCACCCATCCAGCGGCCCTTGCCTCAGTGTGTTTGTTCTGGTTGCGGAGTGGTCAACTGGCCTTCTGGGCAAAGAAAGACACGTGGGCTGCCGCTGCTGTTGCAGTTCCTCCTGCTGCTGCGTGTCACGGTGTTCTGACCCCGAAAGTCAGAGGCGACAGGTATTTATCGCCTGTAGCCCTAGGCCATTCCAGCTTCCGGCCTCAGTCTATCCAATCTCTGCCCTCCCCCTTCCTCCATATCTAATTTGCTTGGCACGGGGGCAAGGGTCACCTTCTGTATTCCTGGCTTGGTCTGTCAATCTAGCAGTTTTGGTTGTGGGGACGGTATCCAACCCTCACTTCCGAATTCAGCCTGCTGGCTCAAGTTGTCACGAGATAGCATTTGACCTTGAGATTGCCGGTACCCCAGGGTCACCTCGGGACAAGTAGTAAAGAAACAGCGTGGCTTAGTGGAAGGAGCACGGGCTTGGGTGTCAGAGGTCGGGGGTTCTAATCTTGGCTCTGCCACTTGTCATCTGTGTAACTTTGGACAAGTCACTTGACTTCTCTGGTCCTCAGTTACCTCATCTGTTACATGGGGAATAAGACTGTGAGCCCCACGTTGGAAAACCTGATTACCTTGTATCTACCCCAGCACTTAAAACAGTGCTTGGCACATAGTGAACACTTAAAAAATTCCGTTATTATTATTATTACTATTGCTACTATTATTACTACTACTAAGGCTACTATTACTACTGCTGCTACTATGACAGCTACTGCTACAATTACTACTGCTACTACTCCCACTACTTCTATTACTATTACTTCTGCTGCTACTACTACTTCTACTAATAATAATTGTGGAATTTGTTAAGTGCTTCCTTTGTGCCAGGCACTGCACTAAGACCAGGGGTGGTTACAAGCAAATTGGATTGGACACAGCCCCAGTCCCATGTGGGGCTCACAGTCTCAACCCCCATTTTACAGATGAAGTAACTGAGGCACAGAGAAGAGAAGTGACTTGCCTAAGATCATACAAGTGGTGATCAGGGATTAGAGCTCATGACCTTCTGACTCCCAGGCCACTGCTCTATCCACTACACCAAAATACTCCTCCTCCTCCCCCTTCTCCTCCTCCTCCTCTTTCTACTAGAACTATAACCACCACTAATACTACTACTACTACTGCTATTACTACTACTACTACTACTATTACGGCTACTCATGCCCCATCCCACTTTGAGTCACTGTCTGTGTTTTGTTCCTTATCATCTTTGTGGAAACCTAACACATGAGGGTCTACCTTCCCTCTAGAAGTCCCACCTACAAGTCCTAGAACTTTGTAGAAGCCAAACAGGGCATAATGTAAAGATGCATTACCCACTCAAACTTGAAATAATCAAGACCAGTTTGGGTGGAAGGGTCCAGCAGATCTAGCTGGCATTCATTCATTCATTCAATCATATTAATTGAGCACTTACTGTGTGCAGAGCACTGTACTAGGTGCTTGGAAATTTCAATTCAGCAACAGAGACAATCTCTACCCAACAATGGGCTCACAGTCTAGAAGAGGAGAGACAGACAAAAAACAAGCAAAAACCCCAGGTTAACAGGCATCAATAGATTCAATATAAATAAATAGAATTATAGATTAATATACATCATTGATAAAATAAATGGAATAATAAATATCTACATATATACACAAGTGCTTTGGGGTGGTAAGTGGGGTAGAGCAGAGGGAGGGAATCGGGGTGATGGGGAGGGGAGGAGCAGCAGAGGAAAAGGGGGGCTCAGTCTGGGAAGACCTCCCGAAGGAGGTGAGTTTTCAGTAGGGCTTTGAAGGGAGAAGTGTGCTTGTTTGGCGGAAGTGAGGAAGGAGGGCATTCCAGGCCAGAGGTAGGATGTGGGCCAGGGGTCAATGATGGGACAGGTGAGAACGAAGCACAGTGAGGAGGTTAGCGGCAGAGGAGCAGAGTGTGAGGGCTGGGCTGTAGAAAGAGAAAAGGGAGGTGAGGTAGGAGAGGGCTGTTTGTCTATTGTTTCCTATAATTTCCTCAGATAGCCTCCAGGAACCTGGGACAGGCTCAGCTAAACCAGGATATATAAGTGGCTGAGAGGTGAGGATGTTCGTTAATGCCAACCTTTGAACAAGATGCTCCCATGAACTTCAGCTCTAAAGTCAGGGAACCACTGAATTAGAATCTAGGGTCTGGAAGGAAGGAAATGTATTATCATTTGTATTTCCCAACTGCTTAGTACACTGCTCTGCACACAGTAAGCGCTCAATAAATACGACTGAATGAATAAATGAATGAATGAATGAATGAATGAATGAATGTGGCTGCTCAGAGACCGAAATAGCACCCTGTACGTGCTGGTTGCTGATGATGCTTGAGGAGCTGTGTGGCCTAGTGGATAGAACCAGGGCCTGGGAGTCAGAGGACCTGAGTTCTAATCCTGGCTCCTCCACATACCTGATGCATGACCTTAGGCAAGTTGCTTAACTTCTCTATGCCTCAGTTACCTCATCTGCCAAATGGGGATTCAATCCCTGTTCTCCCTCCTACTTACACTGTGAGTCCAATATGGTACCTAATCATTTTGTATCTGCCCCAGCGCTTATTACAGTGGTTGGTACAAAGGACGTGCTTAAGAAATACCACTAGTATGATTGCTCTCTCCCCCCTACTAGATTGTGAGCTCGTTGTGGGCAGGGATTGTCTCTATTTGTTGTTGAATTGTACTTTCCAAGCGCTTAGTACAGTGCTCTGCACAAAGTAAGATCTCAATAAATACAATTGAATGAATGAATGAATGAATGAATTATTATTTTCATTACTCTGACTGTCACCTCCATTTCCTTCACATCCAGAGCAGTTACAGCCCCGTATCATCACCTCATTATCAATGGTATTTATTGAGTGCTTACTGTGTGCAGAACACTGTACTAAACACTTGGGAGAGTACAACACAACAGAGTTGGTAGATATGTTCCCTGTCCACAGTGAGCTTACGATCTAGAGAGGGAGATAGAAATTAATATAAACAAATAATTTATAATATACAATTCAAAGATTTGCACAGAAGTGTTGTGGGGTTGGGAGTGGGGCAGACATTGAATACCCAAACATCACAGATCCAAATGCATAGGTGATGCAGAACCGAGAGAGAGAGCCGGGGAAAAAGGGTTTATTTGGGGGAGATGAAATTTTAATATGGCTTTGATGGTGGGGAGCATCGTGGTGTGGTCCATATGAAGGGGAGGGAGTCCCAGGCTAGCTAAACCTGAAGCCCACTTATGACAAAATGTAACTGGAGGTAAGAACATGAGGGGTTCTGGGGAAGAAGAGAGCTTCTTCTCCCACCAATGGCAGGAGAGCAAACTCTTCCTTCCTGAACAGTAGAGAAGAGAACTGAGGTGATAATCTGTGAGAGGAACAGCATGGCCTAGTGGAAAGAACACTGCCCGGGGAATCAGAAACCTGGGTTCTAATTCCGTTTCCATCACATGCCTCCTGTGTGACCTTAGGCAAGTCACTTAACTTCTCTGGGCCTCAGTTTGCTCATCTTCAAATGAGTATTCAAAATTTGTTCTCCTTCCTACTTAGACTGTGAGCCCCATGTGGGAGCTGCTTTTCTTGAATCTATCCCAACGCTTAGTTCAGTGCTTGGCACATAGTAAGCACTTAACAAATATTCATGGATTCAATCATATTTATTGAGCGCTTACTGTGTTCAGAGCACTGTTCTAAGTGCCTGGGAGATTACAGTAAAACAATAAACAGACACATTCCCTACCCACAGAGAGTGTACAGATATGCACACAAGTGCTGTGGGGCTTGGAGGGGGAAGAACAAAGGAAGCAATTTCGGAGCGATGCAGAAGGGAAAGGAAAAAGAGGAAAGGAAGGCTTAATCAGGGAAGGCCTCCTGGAGGAGATGTGCCTGAAATAAGGCTTTGAAGTGGGAGAGACTAATTGGAGTTTAGGAGGGAGGGCATTCCAGGCCAGAGGCAGGACATGGACAAGGAGTCAGCGGTGAGATAGATGAGATAGAGGTACACTGATAAAGTTGGCATTGGAGGAGCGAAGTGTGTGGGCTGGGTAGTAGTAGAAGAGTAGCAAGGTGAGGTAGGAGGGTGCAAGGTAATGGAGTGCTCTAAAGCCAATGGTGAGGAGTTTTTGTTTGATACAGAGGTAGATGGGTAACCCTGGAGTTTCTTGACGAGTGGAGAAACATGTACTGAACGTTTTCGTAGAAAAATGATCCAGGCAGCAGAGTTAAGTATGATTTGGAGTGGGGAGAGGCAGGAGGCTGGAAGGTCAGCGGGGAGGTTGATGCAGTAATCCAGGCAGGATAGGATGAGTGACTGTATTAAGGTGGTAGCATTTGGGTGGAGAGGAAAGGGTGGATTTTGGCGATGCTGTGAAGGTGGGACTGACAGGATTTAGTGATGGATTGAATAGGTGGGTTGACTGAAAGAGAGAAGTCAAGGAAAAAAGAAAGTTTTAGCATGGCTGAGTTCAGAGGCCAGAAAGGCAGTATCTTTCCTGGCCTGAGCACAAGAAAAAGTCACCAGAGAGGGATGGAAGGAATGACCCCTTGAGGCTGCTTCAGGCAATGCATTTCTATGATTTGATTCCCTGCCCTGTCTAATTGAGCCTCTTGCCGCCTGGATATCTGGGGACCAAACAACATGCCAAGTCAGCACCACCTCTCTCCTCTCCATCTCCCTGCTCCCCAAAACCACCGCCCCAGAGAGAGATAATTTCTCCTGCATTGTCTATTCGGTTTAATCAGAGTTTTGCTTTTTGCCTTTTTCCCCAGGTCCCCAGTTAACTTTCCATAAAAATTCACCTCCAACCCCAGTCTGGCCTCACTACTGAAATGCAGAAGCCGGGAAAGATCCCTTGGTCTCAGTCGTGCCTCTCTTCGTCATCAGGAGAGCTGATTCCTATATGGCCTTCCATTCCACCCTTGTGGTAGGACTTTAATGTCCCGTCTCAGATCTGCAGCTGCTGTGCTCATTCTGCACATGGGGAAACTGTGGCCCGCTGAGGGGAAGATGCATTTCTAAGGGAAACCGGTTATGTAGCCTGCTTGGGTTCTCCATTTCGATTCCCGACTTCCATCCAAATTCCAGCTCAGAAGAAAGATACCCTGGGCTAAGGATTTTAGGTAGGTTGTTGGTTTTGAGGAGAAGATGAGGTACATCAGGCGTGGTCAGGGAATGTCAGTCCTTTTACCCAGAGTCCGTTGAAAGTCCAGGCCTCACTGGAGCTGCCCAAAAGCTGGACCAGCCACTGTGTGTGTTGAATACCTCTTAATGCCAAAATAATAATAATAGCATTTATTAAGCACTTACTATGTGGAAAGCACTGTTCTAAGCGCTGGATCCTTTCGTGTCTTAATCTAAGTGAGCCATTTTCATATTGTCTTCATTGTTTTTGTCCCATGGTATCTGTTTAGTGCTTACTACGTGCCAGACACTGTACTGAGCAATGGGGTGATACCAGGTAATTAGGTAGGACACAGTCCATGTCCTACATGGGGCTCACTGCCTTAATCCCCATTTTAAAGATGTGGTAACTGAGGCCCAGTGAAGTGAAGTAACCTGCCCAAAGTTACGCAGCAGACAACTAGTGGAGGAGCTCGTTTTGACTGTGAGCCCCATGTGGGACAGGGACTATGTCCAGCTTGATTGAATTGTTTCTACTCTAGCGCATAGAACAGTACTTAACACATAGTAAGTGCTTGGCCTAGTGGAAAGAGCACAGGTCTGGGAGTCAGAGGGATCTGGGTTTTAATCCCAACTCCACCACATGTCTGCTATGTGACCTTGGGCAAGTCATTCAACTCCTCTGGGCTTCAGTTACCTCATCTATAAAATGGGGATTAAGACTGAGCCCCATGTGGAACAAGGACTTTGTCCAACCTGATTACCTTGTATACACCCCAGTACTTAGAACTGTGCTTGACAAATAGTAAGTGCTTAACAAAAACCAATATCATCATTATTAACAAATATCATCAAAAATTTATAATGCTGGGTCACATACAGGTGTGTGTGATTAAGGACCTTTTTCCTGGAGCGGTGAAGGGGTCTCAGGAATCCATGTTCCAAGATCTTTAAATACATATCTTCACATGATCGTTTTAGTTTATTCTACTTGTTGACTGTAAACTCCTTGTACACAGGTTACATGTCTATCAGCTCTGTTGCATCATACTTTCCCAAACGCTTAGTGCAGTGCTCTACACACAATAAATGCTCAATAAATACCATTAATCGGTAGAATGGTTCTTAGTGTTAATAAGGAGTATGATGGTATTTGTTGTCTTGTCTCAAGCTGTCGAGTCATCAAAGGCCTATAGCGATGTCATGGACACGACTCTCCCAGAATGCCCCGCCTCCATCTACGATGGTTCTGGTAGCTTATCCATAGAGGTTTCTTGGTAAAAATACGGAAGTGGTTTACCATTGCTTCCTTCCGCACAGTAAACGTGATCTCCATCCTGGACTCTCTCCCATACTGCTGCTTCCCAACACAGGGGAGTTTTGACTTGTAGCAGATTGCCTTCCACTTGCTAGCCACTGCCCAAGCTAGAAATGTAATGGATATGCTTCTGCTTGACTCTTCCTCCCATAGTCAAGACAGATAGAGTACAGGAAACTCTCCAGGTGCGACCCTGAGAAGGAATGTTATTTGTTAGGTGCTTACTATGTGCCAAGAGCTGTGTTGAGCACTGGAGGACTTACAAGATCATCGAGTTATCTATTGTCCATAATCTATTGTCATCACTCTAGGTATCCATGAGAAGCAGTGTGGCCTGGTGGAAATGGAATGGACCTAGGAGCCAGAGGACTTGGGTTCTAAACCTCTAAACAAGCTGTGTGACCTTGAGCATGTCAATTCACTTCTCCTGGCTTCAGTTTCCTCACGTGTAAAATGAGAATTCAATACCTCTTCTCCCTCCTACTCTTAAACTGTAAACCTCATGTAGGACAGGGACTATGTCTGACCCGATTATCTTGTGGCAGAGCCAGAATTAGAATCCAGTTCCTCTGACTCCCAGGCACGTGCTCTTTCCACTAGGCCACACTGCTTCTCTACAGTGCCACAGCACTTGGCACATAGTAAGCACTTAAATGAAATAATAATAACAATAATAATAATGGTAACTTTTATTCATTCAATAGTATTTATTGAGGGCTTATTGTGTGCAGAGCACCGAACTAAGCTCTTGAGAAAGCACAATAGAACAATAAACGGACACATTCCCTTCCCACAAAGAGCATACAGTTTAGAGTGGGGGAGAAAGGCATTAATATAAATAAATGAATTAAAGATATATACATAAGTGCTGTAGGGATGGAAGTGGGGGAGAACAAAGGGAGAATGTCAGGGTGACGCAGAAAGGAGTGGGAGAAGAGGAAAGGGGGGGGCTTAGGGAAGGCCTCCTGGACGAGATGTGTCTTAAGTAAGGCTTTGAAGGGAGGAGAGTAATTGCTGGATTTGAGGATGCAGGGCGTTCTAGGTCGGAGGCAGGACTTGGGCAAGGGGTCAGGGGTGAGATAGGTGAGATTGAGGCCCAGTAACAAGGTTAGCAGTAGAGGAGTGAAGTGTGTGGTCTGGGTTGTAATAGGAGAGAAGCAAAGTTAGGTCGGAGTGGGCAAGGTGATGGAGTGTTTTATAGCCAATTGTGAGGAGTTTTTTTGAGGTGGAGGTAGATGGGCAACCATTGGAGTTTTTCGAGGAGCGGTTGACATATACTGAACGTTTTTGTAGAAACATGATCCAAGCAGCAGAGTGAAATATGGACTGGAGTGGGGAGAGGCAGGAGCCAGGGAGGTCAGCAAGGAGGCTGATGCAGTAATCCAGGCAGGATAGGATGAGTGGTATTAAGTATGAGTGCTAGGTATTAAGGTGGTAGCAGTTTGGGTGGAGAGGAAAGAGTGGATTTTAGTGATGTCGTGAAAGTGGGACCAACAAGATTTAGTGATGGATTGAATATGTGGATTGAATGAGAGAGAGGAGTCTAGGATCACACCAAAGTTATGGGCTAGTGAGATAGGAAGGCTGGAGGTTCGCTCTACAGGGATGGGAAAGTCATGGGGAGGAAAAGGTTAGCATGGGAAGAAAAGGAGTTCAGTTTTGGACACATTAAACCTGAGGGGTTGGGATGATCCAAGGAGAGATGTCTTGAAAGCAAGATGAAATGTGAGACTGCAGAGAGGGAGAGAAATCAGGGCTGGAGATGTAGATTTGTGTATCATCCACATAGTGGTGGTAGTTGAAGCCACGGGACTGAATGAGTTCTCCAAGGGAGTGGGTGTGGATGGAAAATGGAAGGGGACCCAGAACTGAACCTTGAGGGGCCCCCACAGTTAGGGGGTGGGAGGCAGAGGAAGAGCCCAACATGGAGAATGAATGGCCAGAGAGATAAGAGGAGAACCAGGAGAGGGGTTCGGGGGTGAGATAGGTGAGATCGAGGCCAGTGAGAAGGTTAGCATTAGAGGAGCGAAGTGTGTGGTCTGGGTTGTAGTAGGGGAGAAGCAAGGTGAGGTAGGAGGGGGTTACACGGTATTCGTGAAGTCAAGGTTGGATAACGTTTCCAGAAGAAGGGGATAGTCCACTCTGTCGAAGATGTCTGAGAGGTCTAGGAGGATTAGACCGTTGGATTTGGCAATAAGGAGATCATTGGTGACCTTCGAGAGGACGATTTTTCTGTGTAGTGAAGGGGGCAGAAGACAGATTGAAGAGAGTCAAGGAGAGAACTGGAGGAGAGGAATTTGATACAGCGGGTGTAGGCAACTCACCCAAGAAGTTTGAATAGAAGTGGTATGAGGGAGATGGGGAAATAACTGGAGGGAGTCATGGGGTCAAGGGAAGGATTTTTTAGGATTGGGGTGACATGGGCATGTTTGAAAGCAGTGAAGAAGCCAATGGAGAGCAAACTGTTGAAGATGGTTAGAGAAGAAGGAAGGGGGCAAGAATTTTGATAAGGTATGAAGTAATGTGTTTGGATGCGCAGGTGGAGGCTTGTGAACGGATGGCTTTTGAGCCGTGGCAGGAGATCTCCTCTTGAGATACTGCTGGGAAGGATGGGAAAGTTGAGAAGGGGACCGGAAAGGGGAGAGACTGAAGAGGGTTATGGGAGATTTTAGGGAGTTCGTGTATGACAGTGTCAGTTTTCTAAACAAAATAGGTAGCCAGATCATTAGGGGAAAGGGATGGGCGAGGCGGAGGGACAAGCGGCTTGAGGAGGGTGTTGCATGTCTGGAACAACTGGCTAGGATGATGGGCAAGAGTGCCAATAAGAGTGGAGAAATAATTCTGCTGGGCAGAGAAGAGGGCGGAGTTACAGCATGCAAGGAAAAACTTAAAATGGACAAAGTCGACCTACTATTTAGATTTCCACAAGCAGCATCTTGAGCACAAGAGTGAATGAGGCTGACTGTGCTGGTTATCCAGGGCTGTGGGTTAGTGGTACGAGAACAGCGAAGGGATAGGGGAGCAAGTGAGTTGAGATCCACAGAGAGGGTGGTGTTGAGAGCATCTATTTGGTCATGAAGGGAGAGTAGTTGAGGTATGAAGGCTAAGTAGGGCATGATGGGTTGAGAAAATTGGATTGGGTCAAAGTATAGGAGGTCTCTGTGGGCCAATAGCACAGATTTATGGGGAGGAGGAGTGTGGGAGAAGAGGCAAGTAAAGAGGTTGTGGTCACATAGAGGGATTTGAGAGTTGGTGAGTGTAGAGATCGTACAGTGGTTAGCGATGATGAGATCGAGTGTGTATTCAGGTAGGTGAGTGGGGGAGGTGGGGTGGAGTAGGAGGTAAAGCAGAGTTGAGGTGTAGTAGAAGGTGGTCATCAGAAGGGTCATCAGGAACATCTATTTCATATGATATACTCATCTCCTGATGGTAATCAATAATAATTGTGGTATTTGTTAAGTTTTTATTAATGGGTCAAGGACTATATAAAGCCTTGGGATAAGTACAAGATAATTAGGTCAGACACAGTCTTCATCCCACATGGGGTTCACAGACTAAGGGGGAAGGAGAAGAACTATCAGATCTCCATTTTAAAGATGAGGAAACTGAGGCCCAGAGACTTCAAGGAACGGGCAGCTACAGAAATAGAACCCAGGTCCTCCGACTCCCATATTCATTCATTCAATCGTATTTATTGAGCACTTACTGTGTGCAGAGCACTGTACTAAGCGCTTGAGAAATACAAATCGGCAACATATAGAGATGGTCCCTACCCAAAAACGGGCTCACAGTTTAGAAGGGGGAGACAGACATCAAAACAAAACATGTAGACAGGTGTCAACATCGTCAGAACAAATAGAATTGTAGCTAAATGCACATCATTAATAAAATAAATAGAATAGTAAACATGTTCAAGTAAAATAAATAGAGTAATATATCTGTACAAATATATACAAGTGCTGTGGGGAGGGGAAGGAGGTGGGGCGGGGGGGATGGGGAGGAGGGGATGAAAAAGGGGGCTCATTCTAGGAAGGCCTCCTGAAGGCGGTGAGCTCTCAGTAGGGCTGTGAAGGGAGGAAGAGAGCTAGCTTGGCGGATGTGTGGAGGGAGGGCATTCCAGGCCAGGGGAAGGACTTGGGCCCGGGGTCGATGGAGAGACAGGCGAGAAGGAGGCTCAGTGAGGAGGCTAGCAGCAGAGGAGCGGAGGGTGCGTGCTGGACTATAGAAGGAGAGAAGGGAGGTGAGGTAGGAGGGGGAGAGGTGATGGAGAGCCTTGTAGCCGAGGGTGAGGAGTTTTTGCTTGATTCGTAGGTTGACAGGCAGCCACTGAAGATATTTGAGGAGGGGAGTAACATGTGCAGAGCTCTGTGCTCTGTGCTCTTTCTTTTAGAAGTCTGATTCTCCTTTCGCCTCCAGGAAAACACAACGTGACCTTAAAAGCAGAGACAATAGCACAGCGGTGACAGAATTCCTCCTTCTGTGATTCTCAGAATTCCGAGAGTTGCAGCTGTTCCACGCCGCTCTGTTCCTCCTGCTCTACCTGGCAGCCCTGATGGGGAATCGCCTCCACACCCCCATGTACTTCTTTTTCAGGACCCTGTCCATCCTTGACCCCTGTCTCATCTCCACCATTGTCCCCAAGTCCATCCTCAACTCCATGACCAACAACAGATCCGTCTCTTTCCCGGGCTGCGTCCTCCAGGTGTTTTTCTTCGTATTTTCTGCCAGTTCCGAAATGGCCTTGCTCACGGCAATGTTCCAGGACTGCTACGTGGCCATTTGCTGCTCCCTTAGCTATGACATTATCATGTATCCGAGGGCTCGTGGGAAGATGGCGGTTGCCTCGTGGCTGAGCGGGGATCTCAATGGTCTCCTGCACACGGCTGCATCCTTCTCCACATCCTCCTGTGGGTCCGAAGTGATTAATTCTTTTGTGACATCCCTCCACTCCTGAGACTCTCCTGCTCCAGAGGTTTCCACAGTGAGCTGGGAGTCATTGCTTTCAACATGCTTATAGGCTTCGGACTGCTTTGCCTCCATAACTCTATCTTACATGCACATCTTCTCAGCTGTTCTGAGGACATGGTCCACAACAGGCCAGGCCAAAACTTTCTCCACCTGCCTGCCCCACATCACCATCGTGACTTTATTTGTCTCCCCATCCCTGTTAGAATATGCCACCGCTATCACCAAGCCCCCATCCATTCTGGACCTGGTAGGGTCCCTCTTCTACAGCGTGTGCCTCCCACCGTGAAACCCCTCATCTACAGCCTGAGGAACCGGGGCGTGAAGGGAGCAGTGAGAAAACTTGTCTGCAGATCGAAAATGATCTGAGACAGTCCCCTCCTCAGCTTTGCCATACCACATTCCCCTTTTTCAAAGCCCTAGTTGGTGGTCTCCAATGGAGTTGGCTGTGTGAATGCCTGTGTCAATGTGGATTGTCCTTGGTTAGTCCTTGTGCTTAAATGCATGACAAGATAGACTGGGGTGATTCCTTGAAGACCCCAAAATTGGACAGGAATACATAGAAAAATCCCTCTTGCCTGTAGGATTCTTGAGGCTAGGGATTGTGTCTACCAACTCGGTTGTATTGTATTTTCCCAAATGCTTACTACAGTGCTCTGTACACAGTAAACACTCAATAAATATCATTGAATGATTGATTGATTGAAACCGTTTGAGAAGGAGTGTGGCCGAGTGGAAAGAGCATGGGCCTGGGACTCAGAAGATATGGGTTCTAATCCTATCTCTGCCACTTGTCTACTGTGTGTGACCTAGTGCAAGTCACTCAACTTCTCTGTGCCACAGTTGCCTCATCTGTACGAAGGGGATTAAGACTGTGAGCTCCCTATGGGACAGGGACTGTGTCCAATCCAATTAGTTTGCACCTACCCCAGAGTTAGTACAGTACCAGTACCTGGCACATAGTAGGTGTTTAACAATAACCATAATTATCATTATTATTAGTGGTAATCACTCAGGCCTGTGCTCTTTCCAGTAGGCCGCACTGCTTCTCATTAAAAAACCCTCTCTTGACCCCACCTCCCTTCTAGTTATCGCCTATCTCCCTCCTACAATTCCTTTCCAAACTCCTTGAATGTGTCGTCTACACACGCTGCCTTGAATTCCTCAACGCCAATTCTCTCCTTGATCCCCTCCAATCTGGCTTCCGTCCCCTACATTCCACGTACACTGCCTTCTCACAGGTCACCAATGACCTCCTGTTTGCCAAATCCAATGGCTCCTACTCTTTCTTAATCTTCCTCGACCCCTCAACTGCCTTCGAAACTGTGGACCACCCCCTTCTCCTCAAAACGCTATCCAACCTTGGCTCTACACTCTGTCATCTCCTGGTTCTCCTCTTATCTCTCGGGCCAGTCATTCTCAGTCTCTTTTGCGGGGTCCTCTTCCCCCTCCCATCCCCTTACTGTAGGGGTTCCTCAAGGGTCAGTTCTTGGTCCCCTTCTGTTCTCTATCTACATTCACTCCCTTGGTGAACTCAATTGCTCCCACGGCTTCAACTATCATCTCTATGCTGATGACACCCAAATCTCCATCTCTGCCCCTGCTCTCTCTCCCTCCCTTCATGCTGGTGTCTCCTCCTGCCTTCAAGATATCTCCATCTGGATGTCTGCTTGCCATCTAAAACTCAATATGTCCAAGACTGAACTCCTTATTTTCCCTCCCAAACCCTGCCTTCTCTCTGACTTTCCCATTACTGTTCATGGCACTACCATCCTTCCCATATCACAAGCCCGAAACCTTGGTGTCATCCTCGACTCTGCTATAAAATTAGCTATACTTCTATGTATTCTGACAGTTTTGACACCTGTGTACATGTTTTGTCTTGCTGTCTGTCTCCCCGTTCTAGACTGTGAGCACGTTGTTGGGTTGGGGACGTCTCTATATGTTGCCGACTTTTACTTCCCAAGCGCTTAGTACAGTGCTCTGCACACCGTAAGCACTCAATAAATATGACTGAACGATTGAATGAACTAGTGGACTACTGTAGACTGTTAACTTGACTCTAGACTGTAAGCTTATTATGGGCAGAGAACATGGCTTCTAATTATGATTAATAATGTTAACAATAATAATGATGGTAATGATTGTGATATTTTTAAGGGCTTAGTATGTGCCAGGCACTGTGCTAATATCGGGGGTGGATACAAGCAGATTGGGTTTGACACAGTTCCTGTCCCACATGGGGCTCACCATCTTAATCCCCCTTTTACAGATGAGGTAACTGAGGCACGGAGAAGTGAAGTGGCTTAGCCAATGTCACACATGAAGCAAGTGGCAAAGCCAGGATTAGAACCCAAGACTGTTACATTCTGTTTTACTCTCCCAAGCGTTGAGTACAGTGCTCTGCAAATAGTAAGGTCTCAATAGATACCATTGATTGATAGTTTGGAAAGAGCACCTGCCTGCGAGTCAGAGGACAATGGTTCTAATCCCAGCTCTGCACTTCTCTGCTGGGTGACCTTGGGCAAGTCACTTAATTTCCCTGTGTCTCTGTTTCTTCGTCTGCCAAAAGGGGATTCAATACCCATCTCTCTCCTAATTAGACTACGAGCCCCACGTGGGACAGGGACTGTGTCCGACCTGATTAATTTGTATCTACCTAGCACTTAGAACAACACTTGATACATAGTAAGTGCTTAACAAATACCAGAAAAGAAATGACGAAACGTTTCTCGGAAAGTAGTAATAATAATAATAATAATAATAATACATATGGTTCTTGGAAAGCTCTTACTATGTGCCACACCCTGTTCTAAGTGCTGGAGTAGATACAGGTTCATCAGGTTGGACATAGTTCCTGCCCCACAGGGGGCTCACAATCTTATCCCCATTTTACAGGTAAGGTAAGTGAGGCATAGAGAAGTGAAGTGACATGCCGAAGGTCACTCAGCAGACAAGTGGCAGAGACAAGATTAGAACCCAGGTCCTTCTGACCCCCAGACCCTAGCTCTAAGCCAATTGGTCTCTACTTTAGTAGTCCAATATGGCCCACAGATTCTGGATTTCCAGTTCACCTCACCCACTCACGAACTTGGTCACACCCTCGACCTCATGGTCTCCTATCGCTGCACTATCGTCACCCTCACCAACTCTGAAATCCCTCTCTCTGATCATAACCCTCTCACCTGCCTCCTCACTCACACTCCTCTCCCCTGTAAATCTATATTACTTCCCCACAGAGACCTCCGCTCTCTCGACCCCATCCATCTTTCTGAGCGCCTCACACCCCACCTCGACTCCCTTTCCTCTCTACCCAATCTTGATGATCAGATTACTGCTCTCAACTCTATCCTCTCTACTCAGCTCCACTCCCTCGCTCCTCTTTCCCTTCGCCGCTCTCGTACCACTAACCCTCAGCCCTGGACCACTGCAACGGTCCGCCTCCTTCGCTGTTATGCTCGAGCTGCTGAACGCTGCTGGCGAAAGTCTAAACACCATGCCAACCTCATTCACTTCAGATTTATCCTTTCCTGCCTTAACTCTGCCCTCTCCTCTGCCAGACAAAACTATTTCTCCTCCCTTATTGACACCCATGCCCATCATCCCCGTAAGCTGTTCCATACATTTAACTCCCTTCTCATGTCCCCGTTCCTCCCCCTCCTCCTTCCCTCACCCCCAACGATCTGGCCTCCAAATTCATTAATAAAATTAAATCCATCATGTCTGAGCTACCCACAGTCACTCCTCCCCCTTCTCCAACACCCCCGGCTGTCAACCCTCTCTGCTACTCTCCCATCCTTCCCAGCAGTATCCTCAGAGGAGATCACCCTCCTCTCAAGTACTACTCCGGCCACCTGTGCTTCTGACCCCATTCCCTCTCATCTCATGTAATTTCTAGCTCTATCCCTTCTCCCCTCCTTACCTTCCATCTTCAACCGCTCACGCTCCACTGGTTCCTTCCCCTCTGCCTTCAAACATGCCCATGTCTCTCCCATCCTAAAAAAACCCTCTCTTGACCCCACCTCACCTTCTAGTTATCGCCCCATATCCCTCCTACTATTCCTTTCCAAACTCCTTGAACGAGTTGTCTACACGCGCTGCCTCGAAATCCTCAACACCAACTCTCTCCTCGACCCCCTCCAGTCTGGCTTCCGTCCCCTACATTCCACGGAAACTGCCCTCTCAAAGGTCACCAGTGACCTCATGCTTGCCAAATCCAACGGCTCATACTCTATCCTAATCCTCCTCGACCTCTCAGCTGCCTTCGACACTGTGGACCACCCCCTTCTCCTCAACACGCTATCCGACCTTGGCTTTACAGACTCCATCCTCTCCTGGTTCTCCTCTTATCTATCCGGTCGTTCATTCTCAGTCTCTTTTGCAGGCTCCTCCTCCCTCTCCCATCCCCTTACTATGGCGGTTCCTCAAGGTACATTGCTTGGTCCCATTCTGTTCTCGATCTACACTCACTCCCTTGGTGACCTCATTCGCTCCCACAGCTTCAACTATCATCTCTACCCTGATGACACCCAGATCTACATCTCTGCCCCTGCTCTCTCCCCCTCTCTCCAGGCTCGCATCTCCTCCTACCTTCAGGACATCTCCATCTGGATGTCTGCCCGGCACTTAAAACTCAACATGTCCAAGACTGAACTCCTTGTCTTCCTTCCCAAACACTGCCCTCTCCCTGACTTTCCCATCTCTGTTGACGGCACTACCATCCTTCCCATCTCAAAAGCCCGCAACCGTGGTGTCATCCTCGACTCCGCTCTTTCATTCACCCCGCACATCCAAGCCGTCACCAAACCCTGCCGGTCTCAGCTCTGCAACATCGCCAAGATCCGCCCTTTCCTCTCCATCCAAACTGCTACCCTGCTCGTTCAAGCTCTAATCCTATCCCGTCTGGACTACTGTATCAGCCTTTTCTCTGATCTCCCATCCTCATGTCTCTTCCCACTTCAATCCATACTTCATGCTGCTGCCCGGATTGTCTTTGTCCAGAAACGCGCTGGGCACGTTACTCCCCTCCTCAAAAATCTCCAGTGGCTACCAATCAATCTGCGCACCAGGCAGAAACTCCTCACCCTCGGTTTCAAGGCTCTCCATCACCTCGCCCCCTCCTACCACACCTCCCTTCTCTCCTTCTACAGTGCAGCCCACACCCTCCGCTCCTCTGCCGCTAATCTCCTCACCGTGCCTCGTTCTTGCCTGTCCCACCATCGACCCCCGGCCCACGTCATCCCCCGGGCCTGGAATGCCCTCCCTCTGCCCATCCGCCAAGCTAGCTCTCTTCCTCCCTTCAAGGCCCTAATGAGAGCTCATCTCCTCCAGGAGGCCTTCCCAGACTGAGGCCCTTCCTTCCTCTCCCCCTCGTCCCCCTCTCCATCCCCCCATCTTACCTCCTTCCCTTCCCCACAGCACCTGTATATATGTATATATGTTGGTACATATTTATTACTCTATTTATTTTACTTGTACATATCTATTCTATTTATTTTATTTTGTTAGTATGTTTGGTTTTGTTCTCTGTCTCCCCCTTTTAGATTGTGAGCCCACTGTTGGGTAGGGACTGTCTCTATATGTTGCCAACTTGTACTTCCCAAGCGCTTAGTACAGTGCTCTGCACACAGTAAGCGCTCAATAAATACGATTGATTGATTGATTGATTGACCCTCCTCCGCTCCTTAACTTCCATCTTCAACCGCTCACTCTCCACTGGTTCCTTCCCCTCTGCCTTCAAACATGCCCACGTCTCCCCCATCCTAAAAAAACCCTCTCTTGACCCTACCTCCCCTTCTAGTTATCGCCCTATCTCCCTCCTACCATTCCTTTCCAAACTCCTTGAACAATGTTGCGGAGCTGAGACCGGCAGGTTTTGGTGACGGCTTGGATGTGAGGGGTGAATGAGAGAGCGGAGTCGAGGATGACACCAAGGTTGCGGGCTTGTGAGACGGGAAGGATGGTAGTGCCGTCAACAGAGATGGGAAAGTCAGGGAGAGGACAAGGTTTGGGAGGGAAGACAAGGAGCTCAGTCTTCGACATGTTGAGCTTTAGGTGGCGGGCAGACATCCAGATGGAGATGTCCTGAAGGCAGGAGGAGATGCGAGCCTGGAGGGAGGGGGAGAGAGCAGGGGCAGAGATGTAGATTTGGGTGTCATCAGCGTAGAGATGATAGTTGAAGCCGTGGGGACTCCTTAAAGTTCCTTATGGGCAAGGAACATGTCTGCTTATTCCATTGTACTGTACTTTCCCAAACATTTAGTAAACGTTCTGCACGTAGTAAGTAATAAATACCAATGACTGATTGACTGTCTGTCTCCTCCTTAAGACCATAAACTCACTGTGAGCGGGTAGCATGTCTCCTAAGTCCTTAATACAGTGCTTTCAGCCATTAAGCCCTCAATAAATACCATCAATTGATTGATTAACGTCTGTCTCCCCCTATAAGCTCATTGCAGGAAGGAAATGTCTCTACCAACTCTGTTGTTCTCTCCCAAGTGCTTAGTACAGTGCTCTGCACACAGTAAGCACTCAATAAATGCCACTGATTGATTGATACTGTACTTGCTGTTCTTGGAGTCAATCTTCAGCTTCTCTTTACTTAGGAATTGCAGTCCTATTGGTTGGAGAAAACTTGCCATCTCCAGCTACTTCTCCTTTCATGTTCGCATTGCCCCATCCTGCTTTCTAGAAGAGAAACCTCTAGACTGGAAGCACCTTGTGGACAGGGCACCCGTCTACCAACTCTGTGATACTGTACTCTCCCACGTGTTTAGTCAAGTGCCATGCACAAGGTAAGCGCTCAAGAAATGCAATTGATTGATTAATTGATAAATGACCACAGAGCATCAGTTTCCATAGTGACCCAACCCACAGGGCAGATCTGCACCACCAAACTTAAGGCCAATCCTTTTGAAAAAAATGGGTGCCACAATACAGAGAGTCAGGATAGAAAGGGGATTTTGTTTTGTTTTGTTTTTCTAACATCAGACTTGATTCTGAGTAATGCCACAAAGCAGAAGCAGTTCCTTTGAAATGAGAATGCCCGCCCAGGGATAGATAATCATTAACTATCATTTCAACTTAATCTAACTTAATCAGGTAATAAGGATGGAAAGAGGATGTTGTTGTTTTTTTCTGACATAGGACTTGATTCTGAATAAGGCTACAAAGCTGAAGCAGTTCCTTTGAAATGAGAAAGCCTGCCCAGAGACAGATAATCATTTAATTGTCATTTCAACTTAATCCAGAGAGGAATTGTCTTCCTCATGAGAAATAAACTTCAAGAGGCTACAAATGAGATGCTGGGGGAGTGATTAAGAAAGATGGAACTTAAATCATTGGGGCCAGAAAGTAGAAGAGCTTATCTGTATAATAGCTCCCTCAGGCACTTAAGGAAAGTTTCAATGTATCTTAAGCCCTAAGCACTAAACCCTAATTAGTATTTACTGTTGGGTACAAGAAAGAGAAGAGTTCATGAAATTGCAGTTCCTCTGGGTGGATCAAGCTCTACTAAGTGAAACTTGATCTAGTCATCTTTAAGTCTCAGTTCCAAAGAAGGAAAATATTAGGGCTTTTGTAGGGTTTTAAAGTTCATCAGAGATAAATTGTGTTCATTCTCCTGATAATTTTTCCCAGGTAATATGTTTTCCACTTCAGCAGTTTGGCCTAGTAGAAAGAGCACTGACCTGGGTTCTAATCCCTGTTCTGCCACTTGTCTGCTGTGTGACCTTGGGCAAGTCATGTTACTTCCCTATGCCTGATTCCTCAACTGTAAAATGGAGTTGAAATACCTGTTCTCTCTCCTAGTTAGATTGTAAGTCCCATGTTGGGCAGAGACTTTGTTCGTCGTGATTAACTTGTATCTACCCCAGACCTTAGAATGGTGCTAGATACATAGTAAGTGCTTAACTAATACCGTAAAAGAAGCAGCATGGCTTAGTGATAAGAGCACGGGCTAGGGAGTCCGAGGACATGAATTCTAATCTTTGCTCCACCACTTGTCTGTTGTGTGACTTTGGGCAAGTCACTTTATTTCTCTGTGCTTCAGTTACCTCATCTGTAAAATGGGGATTAAGACTGTGAGCCCCACGTGCGACAACCTGATTACCTTGGATCTACCCCAACGCCTAGAACAGTGCTTGGCACACAGTAGGCGCTTAACAATTGCCATCATCATCATTATTATTATTATTATGATTGAGAAGCAGCGTGGTTTAGTGGAAAGAACATAAGCTTGAGAGTCAGAGATCTTGGGTTTTAATCCCTGATCCGCCATTTATCAGCTGTGTGACTTTCGGCAGGTCACTTAATTTCTCTGTGCCTCAGTTACCTCATCAGTAAAATGGGGATTAAGACTGTGAGCCCCATGTGGAACAACCTGATTACCTTGTATCTACCCTAGCACTTAGGACAGTGCTTGGCACATAGTAAGTGCTTAACAAATACCATCATTATTATTATAATTTGGGTGGGAATAATTACTGGGCCCTCTCTGTGTTCTTTATGAGGCTTACTCTGATTTAGCCTCTCAACTGGCTTGAGCTTTGCTGGTTTTGAAGAAGTTTGACTTTCACCACTGACGGCATAAACCCAGCAGCCAGAGTTAGAGCTATAGACACCAGGTGTTCTGATTCTCAGAGCCATGTTCTTTCCAGTAGCCTGCAGAAAAACCTTTCTGTACACCAGTTCTGATTATATTCACAAACTCCCTTTCTGGATCTCCCGTTTCCAAACCAGAATAATGATTGTGTAAATAACATTTGCACACGCTTTCTTTTATGCCTTTATCTTCCCATTACACAGTGTAAAGATAAAACATTTTCTGTCATTAATGTTTGCTTCCGGATCTACCTCCTCAATCAAGATTTGGCTTTCTTTCTGTGTTCTAGCTGGGTTTCTCAACCTTCCAATGCAAGTGAAAACGATGGCAGTCAACTGTTCAGAGTTGATTTTTTTCATAAAGGTGGAAATACAATAAAAATTAATCATCTGAACTTTCTCATTCATCACATATCAGGAAATTGCACCTCCCAGGTATGACTCAAACGTTCTTGCAGATCTAGAGAAGACAATTTTCTCTGCACCTCTGTTGCCAAAATTTACTGAAAATTTACCTTTCCAATCAATCAATGGTGTTTATTCATTCAATCGTGTTTATTGAGTGCTTACTGTGTGCAGAACACCGTACTCAGCACTTCTTACTGTGCGGAGAGCCCTGCAGTAAGCACTTGGGAGAGTACAATGCAACAGAGCTGGTAGACTTGCTTCCTTTCCAGAACAAGCTTACAGTCTAGAGGAGACTGGGAATCCGATAAATTGGTCAATCAACAGTATTTATTGAGAGCTTACAGTGTGTAGACCACAGTATTAAGCATTTGGGAGGGAACGACATAATTGGTAAACATGATGCTGCCCTCAAGGGGTCTACAATTTAGCATGGGAGGCAGTCACTAAATGAATTAGCTAGTGGAAGCAATAGCATATAAAGATATGTAATTAAGGGCACAAGTGTACAAGGGATGCAGAAGGAAGTGAGGACAGGGTTGAGATATGAGAATTTCTTTAATGGTATATATTAAGTACTTAAAATATGCCAGACACTGTACTAAGAATGGGGTAGATATAAGACAAGCAGGTAAGATTGGACACAGTCCATGTCCCAAATGGGTCTCACAGACTTAATCTTCATTTTATAGATGAGGTAACTGAGACACAGAGAAGTTAAGTGATTTTCCCAAGGTCGCACAGAAGACAAGTGTTAGAGCTAGGATTGGAACCTGGGTTCTCTGACTCCCTGGCTGGGACTCTTTCCACTAGGCCACACTCCTCCAAAAGATAGGCGAGATCCAGAATACTCAAAGCCCACATCCAAGAAGCCCCCAGAATATAGGACACTGGGCTGGTCCCACGTACTCTGCCAATCAATCAATCGTATTTATTGAGCGCTTACTGTGTGCAGAGCACTGTAAGTACACGTGCGCTTGGGAGGTACAAGTTGGCAACATATAGAGACAGTACCTACCCAACAGTGGGCTCACAGTCTAAAAGAATGTTAGACATTCCAATGTTAGAAACATGCCAATGTTAGACCATGACCTACATGGGCTAGTAGAAAGATCACAACCTGTTCTGCCACTGGCCTGCCATGTGGTTTTGGGAAAGTCACTGAACTTTTCTGTGCCTCTGTATCCTCAGTATTAAAATGGGGATTCAGACTATAAGACATTGTCTCCTACTCAGATTACGAGCCCCATGTGGGATAGGGAATGTGTCCAACCTGATGAACTTGCATCTATCCCAGGGCTGGCACATAGTAAGTGTGCTACTAATGCTTGATTGAGTATTTACTGATAAAGGTATGTGTTATCATATTACGGTATGTGTATGTTCATTCATTCATTCAATCATATTTATTGAGTGCTTACTGTGTGCAGGGCACTGTATTAAGCGCTTGGAATGTACAATTCAGCAACAGATAGAGACAATCCCTACCCAACAATGGGCCCATGATCTAGAACGGGGAGACAGAAAACAAAACAAGACAGGTAGACGGGTATCAATACCATCAAAGTAGATAAATAGAATAATAGATATACACACATCATTAATAAAATAGAGTAATAAATACATACAAATATACACAAGTGCTGGGGGGGAAGGCAGGAGAGTAGAGGGAGGGAGTAAGGCCGATGGGATTGGGAGGAGGAGAAGCAGAGGAAAAGGGGGGGCTCAATCTCGGAAGACCTCCTGGAGGAGGTGAGCTCTCAGTAGGGCTTTGAAGAGGAGAAGAAAGCCAGTTAGATGGATATGAGGAGGGAGGGCATTCCAGGCCAGAGGTAGGACGTGGGCCAGGGGTCAATGGCAGGACAGGCGATAATGAGGCACAGTGAGGAGGTTAGCGGCAGAGGAGCAGATTGTGTGGGCTGGGCTGTAGAAGGAGAGAAGGGAGATGCGATGAGGTGGGCAAGGTGATGGAGAGCTTTGAAGCCAATAGTGAGGAGTTATTGCTTCATGCGAAGTTTGAGATTTTTGAGGATTGGGAGTGTCATTCCCAGAGCATTTCTATAGAAGGGAAGCAGTGTGGCTCAGTGGAAAGAGTACGGGCTTTGGAGTCAGAGGTCATGGGTTCAAATCCTGGCTCTGCCAACTGTCATCTGTGTGACTTTGGGCAAGTCACTTCACTTCTCTGGGCCTCAGTTCCCTCGTCTGTAAAATGGGGATGAAGACTGTGACACCACCCCCCCCTCGGGGGACAACCCGGTCACCTTGTAACCTCCCCAGGGCTTAGAACAGTGCTTTGCACATAGTAAGCGCTTAATAAAGGCCATCATTATTATTATTATTATTATAAAAACTCCGGCTAACAGAGTGAAGTATAGAGTGAAGCGAGGAGAGAGAGGAGGATGGGAGACGAGAAAGGAGGCTGATGCAATAATCCTGTCAGAATATGATGAGAGATTGTACCAAGAAGGGAGTGGTTTCAATAGAGAGGAATGAGCGATCTTGGCGATATTGTGAAAGTGAGACCAGCAGGTTTTTGTGATGGATTGGATGTGTGGGGTGAATGAAAGAGCGGAGTCAAGGATGACACCAAGGTTGTGGGCTCATGAGACAAGAAAAATGGTAGTGCCGTCCACAGTGACGGGAAAGTCAGGGAAAGGACAGGGTTTGGGCGGAAGGGAGTGATCTACACTCACTCCCTTGGTGACCTCATTCGCTCCCACGGCTTCAACTATCATCTCTACGCTGATGACACCCAAATCTACATCTCTGCCCCTGCTCTCTCTCCCTCTCTCCAGGCTCACATCTCCTCCTGTATTCAGAACATCTCCCTCTGGATGTCTGCCGCCCCCTAAAACTCAACATGTCCAAGACTGAACTCCTTGTCTTCCCTCCCAAACTCTGCCCTCTCCCTGACTTTCCCATCACTGTTGATAACACTACCATCCTTCCCGTCTCACAAGCCCGCAACCCTGGTGTCATCCTCGACTCCACTCTCTCGTTCACCCCTCACTTCCAAGCCGTCTCCAAAACCTGCCCGTCTCACCTCCAAAACCTTGCCAAGATCCGCCCTTTCCTCTCCATCCAAACTGCTATCCTGCTCGTTCAAGCTCTCATCCTATCCCGTCTGGATTACTGTATCAGCTTCCTCTCCGATCTCCCATCCTCCTGTCTCTCTCCTCTTCAATCCATACTTCAAGCCGCTGCCCGGATTGTCTTTGTCCAGAAACGCTTTGGGCAGGTTACTCCCCTCCTCAAAAATCTCCAGTGGCTAACAATCAACCTAGGCATCAGGCAGAAACTCCTCACCCTCCCCTTCAAGGCTCTCCATCACCTCGCCTCCTCCTACCTCACCGCCCTTCTCTCCTTCTACAGCCCAGCCCGCACCTTCTGCTCCTCTGCCGCTAATCTCCTCACCGTGCCTCGTTCTCGCCTGTCCCGCCGTCGACCCCCGGCCCACGTCATCCCCCTGGCCTGGAGTGCCCTCCCTCCCCACTTCCGCCAAGCTAGCTCTCATCCTCCCTTCAAGGCCTTATTGAGAGCTCACCTCCTCCAGGAGGCCTTCCCAGACTGAGCCCCCTCTTACCTCTCCCCCTCCTCGCCCTCTCCATCCCCCCGCCTTACCTCCTTCCCCTCCTCACAGCACCTGTATGTATGTATATATGTTTGTATGTATTTCTCTATTCATTTATTTATTTTATTTGTACACATTTATTCTATTTATTTTATTTTGTCAATATGTTTTGTTTTGTTCTCTGTCTCCCCCTTCTAGCCTGTGAGCCCATTGTTGGATAGGGACCATCTCTATTTTGTTCCCAACTTGTACTTCCCAAGCGCTTAGTACAGTGCTCTGTACACAGTAAGCGCTCAATAAATACGATTGAATGAATGAATGAATGAATGAATGAATGAGAACAGAAGGGGACCAAGAACCGACACTTGGTGAACTCATTCCCTCCCACGGCTTCAACTACCACCTCTACGCAGATGACACCCAAATCTACATCTCCTCCCCTGTTCTCTCTCCCTCCTTTTAGGCTTGCATCTCCTCCTGCCTTCAGGACATCACCATCTGGATTTCTACCCACCACCTAAAACTCAAGATGTCAAAGACATTTTTATAATCATTCATTCATTCAATCGTATTTATTGAGCGCTTACTGCGTGCAGAGCACTGTACTGAGCGTTTGGGAAGTACAAGTCGGAAACATATAGAGATGGTCCCTACCCAACAACGGCCTCACAGTCTAGGAGGGGGAGACAGACAAAACAAAACATGTCGACAGGTGTCAAAACTTTCAGAATGAATACAGTTAAAGCTATACGCACATCATTAACAAAATGAATAGATTAGTAAATATGTGCAAGTAAAATAAATAGTGTAATAAATCTGTACAAATATATATATATATATATATACAAGTGCTGTGGGGAGAAGAAGGCGGTAGGGTGGGGGGCTGGATGGGGAGGAGGAGAGGAAAAAGGGGGCTCAATCTGGGAAGGCCACCTGGAGGAGCTGAGCTCTCAGTAGGGCTTTGAAGGGAGGAAGAGAGCTAGTTTGGCAGATGTTTGGAGGGAGGGCATTCCAGGCCAGGCGAGGGACGTGGGCCAGGGGTCGACAGCAGTACAGGCGAGAACGAAGCACAGTGAGGATGTTAGTGGCAGAGGAGTGAAGGGTGCGGGCTGGGATGTAGAAGAAGAGAAGGGAGGTGAGGTAGGAGGAGGCAAGGTGATGGGGAGCCTTGAAGCCGAGAGTGAGGAGTCTTTGCTTGATTCGTAGGTTGAGAGGCAACCACTAGAGATTTTCGAGGAAGGGAGGGACATGCCCAGAACCTTTCTGTACAAAAATAATCCGGACAGCAGAGTGAAGTATAGACTGAAGCGGGGAGAGACAGAAGGATGGGAGATCAGAGAGGAAGCTGATGCAGTAATCCAGTCGCGGTAGGATGAGAGATTGAACCAGCAAGGTAGCAGTTTAGATGGAGAGGAAAGGGTGGATCTTGGCGATATTATTGAGGTGAGACCAGCATGTTTTGGTGAAGGAACTCTAACTTACCATATCTGTTATTAATTATCTGTCTACCCCAAAAGATTTTAAACTCCTCCAGGGCAGGGGTGTACTCTTCCATGTGCAGAGTAGAATGTGTTTCTACCAGAAAATACTCGGTGAATACTAACGCTTGATTGGCAATATATAGGGGAGTATGGTATGCGTTCAGTGCTTACTATGTGTCAAACACTGTTCTGAGTGCTGAGAAGCGCACAAGTCAATTAGGTCAAAGTGTCTGTTCCACATGGGGCTCACAGTCTATCTAGGAGGGAGAACTGGTATTCACGTTTTACAGTTGAGGAAACTGAAGCGCAGAGAAGTTAAGTGACTTGCCGAGGTCACACAGCAAGAAACCGACACAGTTGGGATTAGAGCCTAGGTTCTTCTGACTCCCAGGCATGTGCTCTCTCCATTAGGCCATGCTGCCTCCCACCAATTAGTAAATATAATAAAGATGTAATGATAACGATAAAAACTAGTCAGAGGAATCCTTTTTTTATATAACTCTGACGCTTATTGAGGCAGAGACTGGAAGTTTTGCAGCTTCCTTTCCTCACTGTCTTTATGGACACCGTCTCTCAGTTTTCCAAGTTAAGGCTAACTGTTAAAGGGATTTGGGTTTTGGATCATTAATGCCTTCTAATCTTAGAAATATGGGAGCACATGACTGTGGTGTCTAGTTCCTCACAGGCCTGCAGTGAGCAAAACATATAAAACCTGCCCAATTCTTCTGATTTTGAAACCCACAAAGAAACCTCTCTGAACCAAGTCTGCCCTCCTCTGTAGAGAGAAATTTCCAAGAATTTGCTGCCCTCGAGAGAAGATTTTCTTCATTCTCTCTAATGTGCAGGAGATCAGGGTGAGGATTCCACAAGACCAAGGGGTAACCTTAGGGGATTTTTATGGTATTTGTTAAGCACTTGCTATGTTCCAAGCACTGTACTAAGAGGTGGCATAGATATAAGGTTGGACACAGTCCCTGTCCCATTTGGGGCTCACATTCTTAATCCTCATTTTACAGATGAAGGAACTGAGACTCAGAGAAGTGAAGTGATTTGCCCAAGGTCACACAGCAGACTAGTGGCAGAGCTGGAATTAGAACCCAGGTCCTTCTGACTCCCAGTCCGGGGCTCTATCCATTAGGCAAAACTGCTTCTAGAGATTGAGAGGGGGTGGAAATGAACGGGTCTCCTCGGCTTGGCCTGGAGCAGGGCCATAATAGGGAGACCATGTTCCCTTGTGATCCTTGAATGTATTGGTAAAAGTGATTTATGAAGCCCACAGTGGAATTTTTCCATCCTATCTTTCAGACTGTGAACCCTGGCTAGTCCAGGAAATGAGCCTCATTTATTGTCTCATATCTACCCCAGTCCCCTCTCAGGGTCACACCAGGAGAGTTCCCAGTACTCTACCAGTCTCAACTGCGGGAGGGAGAGTCAAGCAGAGGCATATCCATTACATTCCAAGCTTGTCCAGTGTCTAACGAGTGGAGGGCAATCTGCTACAAGTCAAAACTCACCTGTGTTGGGCAGCAGCGGCATCAGAGAGTATCAAGGGCAAAAACTCGAGTTAACTGCGTGGAAGGAGGCATTGGTAAACCACTTCTGTTAGAACAGTGCTTGGCACATAGTAAGCACTTAACAAATACCATCATTATTTTTACCAAGAAAAGTCTTGATACACTACCAGAATGATTGCAGATGGAGGTGGGTCATTCTGGAAGATATGTGTCCTTGGTATCGCTATGGGTTGAAGATGACTCGATGGCATTAGACAAGACAATCTACCCCAGATCTTAGCACTGTTCTTGGCACACAGAAAGTGCTTAATACTCTCTAGTAACAGTATTGCTAACAAGGGGAAGAGGTGTACCCTAGTGGACAGAGCACAGACCTGGGACTGAGAGGACCTAGGTTCTTTTAATTAGGGTATTTATTAAGTCACTTACAATGTGTCAAGCACTGTTCTACGCTCTGGGGTAGATACAAATAAATCAGGTCGAACACAGCTCCATCCCACATGGGACTTCCAGTCTAAGTAGGATGGAGAACAGGTAATGAATCCCCATTTTACAGATGAGGCAACTGAGGCTCCGATTTATTAAGTGACTTGCCCAAGGTTATACAACAAACAAGTGTGGAGCTAGGATTAGAACACAGGTCTTCTGAATGCCAGATCTGGGCTCTTTCCACATTTGGGAGGAAAATCCATCCCTTTGGTGTGGTCTCCAAGTCCCTTCAGTAATCTCCTACTACAACCCAGCCTGCACACTTCTTTCCTCTAATGCTAACTCTCTGATTGTACCTCAATCTCGCCTGTCTCCCTGCCGACCTCTCATCCACATCCCATCTCTGGCCTGGAACTTCCTCCCTCCTCATATCTGACAGATAATGACATTCCCCCCTTACAAAGCCTTACTGAAGGCACATCTCCTCTGAGAGGCCTTCCTTGATTAAGCCCTCCTTTCCTCTTTTCTCACTCCCTTCTGCATCACCCTGAGTTGCTCCCTTCATTCATCCACCTCCCAGCCCCAACACATTTATGTACATATGTGTAATTTCTTTATTTATTTATATTAATGTCTGTCCTCCCCTCTAGACTACTGTAAGCTCGTTGAGGGCAGTGAACGTGTCTTTTATATTGTTATCTCGTCCTCTCCCAAGCATTGAGTACAGTGCTTTGCACGCAGTAAGCACTCAATGAATATGATTGACTGAATGAATGAATGAATGAATGACAGGTTTGGGAGCACTGATGCCCATCTGCCCGAGCATTATGATTCCATCTACCATATCTACTTTTTCTCACTTGTGGTTCCCTCATGATCTTCCCTTGCAGTTCAAGACTGAATCAAGTCGGCACTGAGAAATTGAACCTCCGTGACAGAATTCATCCTCCTGGGTCTGACAGATGACCCCTCCTTGTAGGTTTGCCTTTACTTCTTTTTTTCTCCTTGCCTGCCTGCTGAGCATCACTGGCAATCTGACCATGTTCTCCCTCGCCCTCCTGGTCTCCCAACTTCACATGCCTATGTATTTCTCCCTTCAAGGCCCTACTGAGAGCTCACCTCCTCCAGGAGGCCTTCCCAGACTGAGCCTCCTCCTTCCTCTCCCCCTCCTTCCCCTCTCCATTCCCCCCGCCTTACCGCCTTCCCTTCTCCACAGCATCTGTATATATGTATATGTTTGTACGTATTTATCACTTTATTTATTTATTTTACTTGCACATATCTATTCTATTTTATTTTGTTAATACGTTTTGTTTTGTTCTCTGTCTCCCCCCTCTAGACTGTAAGCCCACTGTTGGGTAGGGACCGTCTCTATATGTTGCAAACTTGTACTTCCCAAGCGCTTAGTACAGTGCTCTGCACACAGTAAGCGCTCAATAAATACGATTGATTGATTGATTGATTGATTGATTCTTCCTGTGTAATTTCTCCCTCCTGGAAATCTCTCCGCATTTCTGTCTGCATTCTGCCTGAACGCAGAAATTTCTGTCTGCATTCCCAAATCGTTTGTGAGCATTTCAACAGGGAACAAAATCATCTCCTGTAATTGTTCTACAACCCAGATATTATTCTACATCCTACTGGGGGTGTCAGAGTTTCTGGCCTGCATGTCCTATGACCGCTATGTAGCCATCTGCAGACCTTTACACTACACAACCATCATGACCCCCAGAGTCTGTTCTCTGCTTATCCTCTGCTGCTACTTAGCAAGCTTCCTGGACACCCCTTGTCCCTGCAGCTGGATTTCTGTAACACCAATGACATCAATTACTTCAGGTGTGACACTGTCCCCTTGCTGCAGGTCTCTTGCTTGGACACACGATCCCTGGAGGCGCTGACACTTCATTCTGCCATGATCAAGCTGCTATCACTCTATCACTAGTGATCCTGTCCTACGTATACATCATTAAGACCATTTTGAAAATTGCCTCCACCCAGCAGAGGACAAAGGCCTTTTCCACCTGTCCTCCCCACATGGTGGTTGCCTCCCTGTCCTATGGCAGTTGTATCTTCATGTACATGGATCCTTCCAATAGGGAGGTGACAACGACCCAGAATGTGGGTGTTCTCAATACGTGTGTGGCCCTCATGCTCTATCCCTTTATTTACACACTGAGGGATCCGCAGGTAAAACAAGCATTCACAAACCTTTCCGGAAAAGTCTTTTCCTCACAGAAATGAAAGGCCCCGTTGGCCCTCAAGTGAACCCCTAATGGACAAACCTAATGAACTAATCCATCCACCGATCAATCATTCAATCGGTGGCATTTATTGAGGACCTCCTGGGTATGGAGCACTGTACTAAGTGTTTGGGAGAGTACATAGAGAAGCAGCGTGGCTCAGTGGAAAGAGCACGGGCTTTGGAGTCAGAGGTCATGGGTTCAAATCCCGAATCTGCCACTTAGCCGTGTGACTTTGGGCAAATCACTTAACTTCTCTGTGCCTCAGTTACCTTATCTGTAAAATGGGAGTGAAAACTGTGAGCCCCCCGTGGGAAACATGATCATCTTGTAACCCCCCCAGCGCTTAGAACAGTGCTTTGCACATAGTAAGCGCTTAACAAATACCATTATTATTATTATACAACAAGGTTGGTAAACAGGGTCCCTGCTCACAATGAGGTTACAGGCTAAAGGGGGGAGACAGAGTGTGATGTGAATAAATACATTATGGTTGTTCCAATAAGTGCTGTGGTACTGAGGGAAGGGTGAATAAAGGGTGAAAATTCCAGGGCAAGGGAGTGGGGGAAGAGGAAGTGAGGGCTTAGTTGGGGAAGGCCTGTCAACAATCAGTGGTAATTTGTAGGGGAGCCTGCTATGTTCAGTACTTAGTACAAAGTAATAGCTCAATAAATGCCATTGATTGATTGATTGATTTAATCAGAGCACAGTAATGAGAGCCTAGTAGGAGTATAACAAAGTAAGTACGTAAAATACCTGCCTTCAAGGAGTTTGCAGTCTGTAAGGCAGGGACAGGCAGGAAAATAAATGACAGGTCACAGAATCACCCAACTATAAGGATATTTACATAAATGTTGTGGAAGTGGGTGGCAAATACCTAAGTTCTTAGAGGGTAGAAGTGATGCAGAAAGGTGGGAAAATGGGTTGGGAAGATGAGAGATTCATCAGGGAAGGCTTCTTGGAGGAAATGTGATTCATTCATTCATTCAATCATATTTATTGAGAGCTTACTGTGTACAGAGCACTGTACTAAGTGCTTGGGAAGTACAAGTTGGCAACATATAGAGACGGTCCCTACCCAACAGCTAGCTCACAGTCTAGAAGGGGGAGACAAACAACAAAACAAAACATATTAACAAGATAAAATAAGTAGAATAAATATGTATAAATAAATAAATAGAGTAATAAATACATACAAACATATCTACATATATACAGGTGCTGTGGGGAGAGGAAGGAGGTAAGGCGGGGGGATGGGGAGGGGGGGGAGGGGGAGAGGTAGGAGGGGGCTCAGTCTGGGAAGGCCTCCTGGAGGGGGTGAGCTCTCAGTAAGGCTTTGCTCTCAGTAGGGATCTTAGTGGGGTTTCAAGGAAGGGGAGAAAAGCAGATTGTTAGACTGTCCCTTCTAGACTATAAGCTCGTTGAAAGCAAGGAGCATGTTTACCAGCTCTGCACAAAGCAAGTGCTCAATAAATCCGATCGTTTGATTGATATGAAGAAGGAGGGAGTTCCAGGCAGTGGGGAGGGAGGGAGGGAGCAAGTGGGTCAACTTCATGAGAAGTGAGATTCAGGCACAGTAGGTAGGTGGGTGTTGGAAGAGTGGTGCGTTCAGGTTGTAGTGGGAGAGGAGTGAACATAGGTAACGGGAGACAGTGTACTGAGTACCTACAAATATGTCCGTGATTTGACTTGTACTGTACTGTACCACCATGCCTCCTTATTCTCTTCTCTCGGGTCAATAATTATATATGTTATCTATAAATTGTGTATTTCTTATCTTACAGACTTTAAATTATTAATTTATTTATATTAATGCCTGTCTCCCCCTCCAAACTGTAAGCTCAGTGTGAGCAGGGAATGTGTCTGCCAACTCCGCTATGTTGTCCTCTGTCAAGCACTTAGTACAGTCTAGCACTTAGAACAGTGTGTGGCACATAGTAAGCTCTCAACAAATGCCATTATTATTATTATTATTACAGGGTTCTGCACACAGTAAGCATCCAATAAATATGATTGACTGATAAACTTACTTCTGTTTGATAACACTCTGACCCCATTCTCCTCCTTCACAAATAATACTAATATTGTTATTTGTTAAGCACTTACTGGTTGCCAAGCACTGTTCTAAGCGCTGAGGTAAATACAAGGTTATCAGGTTGTCCCACATGGGGCTCACAGTTTTAATCCCCATTTTATAGATGAGGTAACTGAGGCACAGAGAAATTAAGCGACTTGCCCAAGGTCACACAGCTGACAAGTGGCAGAGCCAGGATTAGAACCCATGACCTCTGACTCCCAAACTCAGGCTCTTTCCATTAAGCCATGCTGCTTCACATTCCATCTCAAGCCCCCTCACCTTCCATCTATCTTCCCAAATCAAATCCCTTTTACGCTTGTCTCCTATTAACTGACAACAACTTGCTTGCATTTGGATCCAGGAACCTGAAACCATTCTCTGCGTTCCCCGGTCCCGCTGAAAACAGTGTGGAAGGTGACGCCTAGTACAGTGCTTTGCACACAGTAAGCACTCAATAAATGTGAATGAATGAATGAATGAACTATGGCAATAATGATACACACACCAAAGTATGACGTGATTGATTCCATTAGTGGAACGAATTTTCTGAGCAGCATTGCATGTGGCCATATGCTCAGGACAAATTTCTTTCTCCTGTTTATGAGTAACTTGGCGAACTTGCAAAGATTTTGTTTGCTGCCACCTTGTGGCTGAACTGAGGTCTTACTTGGATTGCACGTCTGAGCTGTTTAAAGAGCATTAAATGATTTAATAATAATAATAATAATAATAGTGACATTTGTTAAGCTCTTCCTATGTGCAAAGCACTGTTCTAAGCGCTACGGAGGATACAAGGTGATCATTATCATCATCATCATCATCAATCGTATTTATTGAGCGCTTACTGTGTGCAGAGCACTGTACTAAGCGCTTGGGAAGTACAAGTTGGCAACATATAGAGACAGTCCCTACCCAACAGTGGGCTCACAGTCTAAAAGGGGGAGACAGAGAACAAAACCAAACATACTAACAAAATAAAATAAATAGAATAGATATGTACAAGTAAAATAAATAAATAAATGAGTAACAAATATGTACAAACATATATACATATATACAGGTGCTGTGGGGAAGGGAAGGAGGTAAGATGGAGGGGTGGAGAGGGGGACGAGGGGGAGAGGAAGGAAGGGGCTCAGTCTGGGAAGGCCTCCTGGAGTAGGTGAGCTCTCAGTAGGGCCTTGAAGGGAGGAAGAGAGCTAGCTTGGCGGATGGGCAGAGGGAGGGCATTCCAGGCCCGGGGGATGACGTGGGCCGGGGGTCGATGGCGGGACAGGCGAGAACGAGGTACGGTGAGGAGATTAGCGGCAGAGGAGCGGAGGGTGTGGGGTGGGCTGTAGAAGGAGAGAAGAGAGGTGAGGTAGGAGGGGGCGAGGTGATCAGGTTGTCCCACGAGGGGCTCACAGTCTTAATTCCAATTTTACAAATGAGGTAACTGAGACACAGAGAAGTTAAGTAACTTACCCAAAGTCACACAGTTGACAAGCGGTGAATCCGGAATTAGAACTCATGACCTCTGACTCCTCTGACTCTTAAACCTGTGCTCTTTCCACTGAGCCACGCTGCTTCTACAGTGGCATTTGTTAAGCACTTAATATGTGTCAAGCACTGCTCTGAGTGTTATTGCACAGACAAGCTAGTCATTCATTTATTCAATCGTATTTAATGAGCACTTACTGTGTGCAGAGCACTGTACTAAGCGCTTGGGAAGTACAACCTGGCAACATATAGAGACGGTCCCTACCCAACAGCGGGCTCACAGTCTAGAAGGGGGAGACAGACAACAAAACAAAATATATTAACAAAATAAAATAAATAGAATAAATGTGTACAAGTAAAATAAATAAATAGAGTATTAATATGTACAAACATATATACATATATACAGGTGCTGTGGGGAGGGGAAGGAGGTAAGGCGGGGGAATGGGGAGGGGGAGGAGGGGTAAAGGAAGGAGGGGGAGAGGAAGGAGGGGGAGAGGAAGGAGGGGGCTCAATCTGGGAAGGCCTCCTGAAGGAGGTGAGCTCTCAGTAGGGCATGTTGGACGCAGTCCCTGTCCCTAGTGGGGTTCACAGTCTTAATCCCCATTTGACAGATGAGGTAAGTGAGGCCCAGAGAAGTGAAGTGAGTTGCCCAATTTCATATAGCAGAGAAGTGGGGAAGCCAGGATTAGAACCCGGGTCCTGCTGATTCCGTGCTGTACTCACTAGGCCATGCTACTTCCAGTAGGCCATTTGTATAGCAATTTCTGTATCATTAGAGTGAGGATCACAGAACTTCGTTATGGGCCTAGTGGGTAGTGAACCTGAGAAGGGCATGCTGAGAAAGGAAATCACTCCAGTTGAACTGCAACTGGAGAAATCATAATAAACTGTGGTGTTTGTTAAGCGTTTGCTATGTACCTAACGCTGTAGTAAGTGCTGGGCCATATACAAGATAATCACGTCCCACATGGGGCTCACAGTCTAAGTGGGAGGGAGAGTGGGTATTGAATTCTACTCTTAATATGAAGAATCTGAGGCACGGAGAAAATGAAGTGACATGCCCAAGGTTATGCAGTAGGTAAGTGGCAGAGCTGGGATTGAAATAATAATAATAACTATGGTATTTGTTAAGCATTTGCTATGTGTCAAGCACTGTTCTAAGCACTGGTGTAGATACAAGGTAATTAGGTTTTCCCACGTGGGGTTCACAGTCTTAATCCCCATTTTACGGATGAGGGAACTGAGACATAGAAAAGTTAAGTGGCTTGCCCAAGGGGACACAGCATATAAGTGGCGGATCCGGGATTAGAACCCATGTCGTCTAACTCCCAAGCCTGTGCACTTTCCACTAAGCCATGCTACTTCTCCAGGTTGAAAAAACAATCCTTCTTTTCAAGAAATTTGCACTCAAATAGTTTTAAAGGTAGTGTTACATCCCTAAATGAGGGAGAATGGGTATTTTATTTCTTTTAATTGCATTTATTAAGCAATTACTGTATTCCATGCACTGGGTAGATACAAGCTAAAGAGGTTAGACACAGTCCATGTCCTACATAGGGCTCACAGTATTAATCCCCATTGTATAGATGAGGTAACAGAGGCCCAGAGAAGTGAAGTGACTTTCCCAACGTCACACAGCAGAGACATCACAGTGGGTGAATTAGAACCCAGGTTCTCCTGACTCCCAGGGCCAGGTTCCTTCCACTAGGCCAAGCTGTTTCTCAGTTAATCAGTTAATCAGATCGAGCAGACTGGATTTTAGTTTTGCATAGCCTGATGAGTTTTCTGTGATCTTATCATAATTATATCATGGTACTTAATAGTTAATAATAATAATTATGGCATTTGGTAAGCACTTACTATGTGCCAAGCACTGTTCTAAGCGCTGGGGTAGATGCAAAGTAATCAGGTTGGACACAGTCCTTGTCCCACATGGGGCTCAAAGTCTTACTCCCCATTTTGCAGATGAGGTAACTGAAGCACAGGGAAGTGAAGTGACTTGGCCAAGGTCACACAGCACATAGGTGGCAGAGTCGGGATTAGAACCCATGACCTTCTGACTGCCAGGCCTGTGCTGTACCCACTGTGCCAGGCACTGTACTAAACACTGGAGTAGAATCAATTTAATTGGATTGGACGCAGTCCATGTTGCATATGGGGCTCGCAATCTTAATCCCCATTATACAGATGAGGTAAAAGACTTCAAGCATATAGTGGGAACAATGGTTATGGAAGAACAGATTCCCTTCTTGGAGAAGCAGCATGGTGTAATTTATAGAGCACGGGCCTGGGAGTCAGAAGGACCCATATTCTAATGCCGGCTCTGCACCTTGTCTGCTATGTGACCTTGGGTATGTCATATAACTTCTCTGTGTCTCAGTTCCCTCATCTGTAAAATGGGGATTAAGACTGTAAACCCTGTGTGGGCCAGGGAATATGTCCAACCAGATTATCTTGTATTTACTCCAGTGCTTATAACAGTGACTGGCACACAATAAGCACTTCTAACACATGCCACAATTATTATTAGTATTATCATTATTATTACTGGCTCTCCCAACGTCCAACTAAGTGCTTAACTGAAGAAGGGTCGAAAGGGAGAAAGGAATATGAACTCGGTGTGAACACAAATATTATATGTCTTTGTGATACAAGGGGAAATGGCTTTCAAAACCAAAAAGACTGGAGAAGCAACATGACCTAGTGGAAAGAGCACAGGGCTGGAAGTCAGAAGACCTGGCTCCTTACCCCAGCTCTGCCACTTGTCTGCTATGTGACCTTGGGCACATCACTTCACTTCTCTGGGCCTCAATCACCTCATCTGTAAAATAAGGATTAAGTCTCATTAAGGAATAAGGATTTAGCCCAGGTGTGACAGAGCACTATCCGATATCTATCCGAGCACTTAGTATTCACTTATTCACTTATTCATTCATTTATACAATCGTGTTTTTTGAGCGATTACTGTGTGAAGACCACTGTAATAAGCACTTGGGAGAGTATAACAATAAATATTCACATTCCCTGCCCTTAATGATCATATGGTTGAGAGTTGGGGAGACAGACATCAATACAAATAAATGAAATTACAGATGTGTATGTAAGTGCTGTGGGGCTGGGAGGGGGAACGAGCAAAGACAGCAAGTCAGGGCAACGCAGAAGGGAGTGGAAAATGAGCAAAAGTGGGGCTTAGTCTGGGAGGCCTCTTGGAGGAGATGTGCGTTCAATAAAGCTTTCAAGTGAGGGAGAGTAATTGTCTCAGATTTGAGAAAGGAGAGCATTCCAAGTCAGAGGCTGGATGTGAACTAGCAGTTGACACGGTGAGAAGGTTCCACTAAAGGAGTGAAGTGTGTGGGCTGGGTTGTAGAAGGAGAGAAGTGAGGGTGAGGTAGGAGCGGGCAAGGTGATGGAGTGGATTAAAGCCAGTGGTGAGGGTTTTTAGTTTGATGCAGTGGTGGATGGTCAACCACTGTAGTTTTTTGAGGAGTGGGGTGACATATCCTGAACATTTTTGGAGAAAAATAATCTAGGCAGCAGAGTGAAGTATGGACCGGAATGGGGAGAGACAGGAGGCTGAGAGGTCAACAAAGAGGCTGATGCAGTAATCTAGGTGGGATATGATAAATGATTGTATTAACGTGGTAGTAGTATGCTATCTATGCTATCTATGGATGGAGAAGAAAGGGTGGATGTTAAGGATGTTTTCAAGGTAGGACTGACAGGATTTAGTGATGGATTGACTATGTGGGTTGAATGAGAGAATGGAGTCAGGGATATCCCTAAACCTTTGAGCTTGTGAGACAGAAAGAATCGTGGTGCCATCTACAGTGATGGGAAAGTCAGTTGGAGGACAGAGTTTGGGTGGGAGGATAAGGAACGATGTTTTGAACGTATTAAGTTTGAGGTGATAGGAGGACGTCCAAGTAGAGATGTCTTGAAGGCAGGAAGAGATGCAAGACTGGAGAGACGGAGAGAGATCAGAGCTGGAGATATGGATTTGGGTACCATCCGCCTAGAGGTGGAAGTTGAAGCCATGGAGGTGAATGAGTTCTCCAAGGGAGTGGGTGCAGATGGAGAATAGAAGGAGACCGAGAACTGAACCTTAAGGGACCCCCACAGTTAGGGAGTGGATGGCTGAGGAGGGGGCTCAGGGGGAACAGAGAATGAATGGCCAGAGAGATAAGAGGAGAACCAGGAGAACCAGGAAAGGACAGTCAGTGAAGCCACCAAGATTGAAAAACATTTCCAGTAAAAGGGGGCGGTCCAGTGTCGAAAGCAGCTAAGAGGTCAAGGAGGAGTAGGTTGCATTAGAGGTCATTGGATTAGGCAAAAAGGAGATCATTGGTGTCCTTTGAGACGGTGGTTTCTTTCATTCATTCATTCAGTTGTATTTATTGAGCGCTTACTGTGTGCAGAGCGCTGTACTAAGCGCTTGGAAACTACAATTCAGCAATATATAAGGTTTCTGTGGAGTGAGGGAGATGAAGGCCAGATTCTGGTCGTTCTTTTTCAGTCTCTTTTGCAGGCTTCTCCTCCCCCTCCCATCCCCTTACTGTGGGGGTTCCCCAAGGTTCAGTGCTTGGTCCCCTTCTGTTCTCGATCTATACGCTCTCCCTTGGTGACCTCATTCGCTCCCACGGCTTCAACTATCATCTCTACGCTGATGACACCCAAATCTACATCTCTGCCCCTGCTCCCTCCCCCTCCCTCCAGGCTCGCATCTCCTCCTGCCTTCAGGACATCTCCATCTGGATGTCTGCCCGCCACCTAAAACTCAACATGTCCGAGACTGAACTCCTTGTCTTCCCTCCCAAAAACTGCCCTCTCCCTGACTTTCCCATCACTGTTGACGGCACTACCATCCTTCCCGTCTCACAATCCCGCAACCTTGGTGTCATCCTCAACTCCGCTCTCTCATTCACCCCGCACATCTAAGCCGTCAACAAAACCTGCCGGTCTCAGCTCTGCAACATTGCCAAGATCCGCCCTTTCCTCTCCATCCAAACCGCTACCCTGCTCATTCAAGCTCTCATCCTATCCCGTCTGGACTACTGCATCAGCCTTCTCTCTGATCTCCAATCCTCGTTTCTCTCCCCACTTCAATCCATACTTCATGCTGCTGCCCGGATAGTCTTTGTCCAGAAACGCTCTGGGCACGTTACTCCCCTCCTCAAAAATCTCCAGTGGCTACCAATCAATCTGCGCATCAGACAGAAATTCCTCACCCTCGGTTTCAAGGTTCTCCATCACCTCGCCCCCTCCTACCTCACCTCCCGTCTCTCCTTCTACAGCCCAGCCCACACCCTCCGCTCCTCTGCCGCTAATCTCCTCACCGTGCCTAGTTCTCGCCTGTCCCACCGTCGACCCCCGGCCCAGGTCATCCCCCGGGCCTGGAATGCCCTCCCTCTGCCCATCCACCAAGCTAGCTCTCTTCCTCCCTTCAAGGCCCTACTGAGAGCTCACCTCCTCCAGGAGGCCTTCCCAGACTGAGCCCCCTCCTTCCTCTCCCCCTCGTCCCTCTCTGCCTCCCCCGTCTTACATCCTTCCCTTCCCCACAGCACCTGTATATATGTATATATGTTTGTACATATTTATTACTCTATTTATTTGCTTATTTATTTATTTATTTTGCTTGTACATATCTATTCTATTCATTTTATTTTGTTAATATGTTTGATTTTATTCTCTGTCTCCACCTTCTAGACTGTGAGCCCACTGTTGGTTAGGGACTGTCTCTATATGTTGCCAACTTGTACTTCCCAAGCGCTTAGTACAGTGCTTTCCACACAGTAAGCGCTCAATAAATACGATTGATTGATTGGAACCAGTCCAGCAAGGCCGCCACTGAGCCAGGAGGCGGCCGCCACTTTTCTACAGGCCCCTTTGCTCATGACAACATCATATAGCAGGGGGTGGCAGATGGTCGCCTAGCGGTCGTAGGATATCGCAGTGAGGACGCCCATCTCGGTAGACTCCAGGGAGATGAAGAGCACTTGAAAAACACAGTCTGGGAAACGAATATCATGCCTGTGGGCCAGGGAATTGAAGATGGATTTGGGGACGTTGACAGAGATGTAACTGACATCTATGAAGGAGAGGTTCCTGAGGAAGAAGTACATGGGGGTGTGGAGGCTCCGGTCGAGGGTGGTGATGTACGACGATGAGGCAATTCCCCATCAGTGCCACCAGGTAGACCAGGAGGAAGAGCGCGACATGGATCATCTGCAGCTCCTGCACCTCTGAGAAACCCAGGAGCAGAAATCTGGTCACACGTGTACAATTGACCATTCCTGTCCTGTGATGCCCTGAGCATGTTGAAGGGGGAGGGGGGTAGAGAATGGAGATTTAGAAGAAAGGATAATGCTACTTGGTCTCCAAACCACTGAAGACTGTAGAATGTAAGCTCCTTGTGGACAGGGAACGTGTCTACCAACTCTGTTACAGTGTACTCTCTCAAGAGCTTAGTACAGTGCTCCGCACACAATAAGTGCTCAATGAACACCATTTATTGATGGGTTAATTGATTAATGCCTGTCTCCCTATGTAGCCTGAAAGCTCATTATGGGCAGGAAACATGTCTATTAACTCTGTTTTATCGTACTTCCCCAAACGCTTAGATCATTGCTCTGCACATAGTAAGGACTCAATAAATACAATTGATTGAGAGTTGACGTAGTGATTCACATCCGACATAGTAATTTCTGTTATATTCTCCTAAGCACTTAGTACAGTGCTTTGCCCAAAGTAAATGTTCAGTGAATACAATTGATTGATTGATTGATTGATAATAAGAGTAAAGATATCTTAGTGCCCTCTGGGTGCAATTGCTCTTAGAGAAGCAGCCTGGCCTAGTGGAACATGCCCGGACCTGGGAGTCAGAAAGACCTGGGTTCTAATCCCAGCTCCACCACTTGTCTGCTGCGTGACCTTGAGTGAGTCACTTCACTTCTCTGTGCCTCAGCTCTCATCTGTAAAGTGGGGATCGTGACCCTGAGACCCATGTGGGCCAGGGACTCTATAATAATAATAATAATAATAATGGTATTTGTTAAACGTTTACTATGTGCCAAACACTGTTCAAAGCGCTGGGGTAGATGCAAGGTAATCAGGTTGTCTCACGTGGGGCTCACAGCCTTCAACCCCATTTTACAGATGAGGTAACCGAGGCACAAAGAAGTTCAGTGACTTGCTGACGTGTCAGAGACAGAATGAGGAACCATGACCTCTGACTCCCAAGCCTGGGCTCTTTCCACTAAGCCATGCCGATTACCTCATAATCTACCCTAGCACTTAGAACATTGCTCTTATTACTGGCTCTCTCAATGACCAGCCAGGAGCATGACTGAACAGGGATGGCCAGGTGTCCTTATTCCCGACAGTAGGGCTGACAGGTCAGTTAAACATTACTTGGGATACGTAACTTCCCACTCCAGGAAAGCAATCTCTAGCCAAGGTCCTTGGACCAGGCTACATCGTACTAGGAGGCATTGGATGAATCAGTCGGAAACTTAGGGTGGCCGTTTGTCCACTTTTACACTACACTGACTACTTGCTGTTCTGTCTTCTTGCTTGTAGGTGGCATCATGCCTGGGATTTTATTTTTGGTTCCTAACTTCCTTTCTCCCCAGCTGCTCTTCCTTGGCTCAAATGAAAGTTGTTCCTGGGTTTAGAGGGGCCTGGAAAGCGAAGGCAAAGATCAGGCTCGTCTGCTGTGTGATCTTAGGCAAGTCACTTCACTTCTCTGTGCCTCAATTACCTCATTTGTAAAATGGGGAATAAAAGTGTAAGCCCTAATGTGGGACAGGAACTGTGTCCAACCCGATTATCTAATGTCTATCCCAGCACTTACTACAGTGTCTGACACTTACCAAATACCACAATTATTAATGGTTAGGGTTCTGAGCCCTTCAAGGGACCCACCCTAGGTTTGAACAGATGCAGGGGAACTTTTGGAAAATGTTATTTATGACACAGACTGCAAGCTTGCTGTCGTCAGGGAATGTGCCTGCTACACTGTTATGGTGTATTCTCCCAAGCACTTAGAACAGTGCTCTGCACACAGTAAGTGCTCAATAAATACGATTGATGGAATTATGCCGAGTTCCCATTGAAATGCCTACTATGTCATGGATACCTTGGTGACCAGAATCTGCAAGCAAAGGCCACAACAACCATACTGGGACAGGACTCTCATTCATTCATTCAATCTTGCAGGCAAGAGGGACTTTTCTGTGTATTCCTGTCCAATTCTGGGGTCTTCAAGGAATCACCACAATCTATCTTGTCATGCATATGATCACAAGGACTGACCAAAGACAATCCGCATTGATACAGTCATTCACACAGCCAACTCCAATGGAGACCATCCACAAGGGCTTAGAAAAATGGGGACGTGGTATGGAAAAGCTGAGGAGGAGACTGTCTCAGATCATTTTCCATCTGCAGACAGGTTTTCTCACTGCTGCCTTCACTTCCTGGTTCCTCAGGCTGTAGATGAGGGGGTTGAGGATGGGAGGGACAGCGGTGTAGAAGAGGGACCCTACAAGGTCCAAAGTGGATGGGGGCTTGGAGATGGAGGTGGAATATTCTAACAGGGCTGGGGAGACAAATAAAGTCACGACGGCTAGGTGGGGCAGGCAGGTGGAGAAGACTTAGGCCCAGCTGCTGTGAAACACATCCTCAGCACAGCCGAGAAGATGTGCATGTAAGATAGAGTTATGTAGGCAAAGCATCCCGACCCTATAAGCATGTTGAAAGCAATGACTCCCAGCTCACTGTGGAAACCCATGGAGTAGGAGAGTCTCAGGAGCGGAGGGATGTCACAGAAGAATTGATTAATCACTTTGAACCCACAGAAGGGTGTGGAGAAGGTCGCAGATGTGTGCCGGAGTCCATTGAGAGCCCCTCTGAGCCAGGAGGCAACCGCCATCTTCCCACAAGGCTTTGGATGCATAATAATGTCATAGCTCAGGGGGCAGCAAATGGCCACGTAGCAGTTGTGGGACATTGCCGTGAAGAAGGCCATTTCAGAACTGCCAGCAAATCCGAAGAAAAACACCTGGAGGACACAGCCCGGGAAAGAGATAGATCTGTTGTTGGTCAGGGAGCTGAGGATGGACTTGGGGACAATGGTGCAGATGAAGCAGAGGTCGAGGATGGACAGGTTCTTGAGAACGAAGTACATGGGGGTGCGGAGGCGCCGGTCAAGGGCGGTGACAGCGACAATGAGGAGATTCCCCACCAGGGCCGCCAGGTAGAATAGGAGGAACAGAGCGGCGTGGAAAAGCTGCAGCTCCCAGACCTCTGAGAATCCCAGGAGGAGGAATTCTGTCACCGCCGTGCCATTGCCCATGCTTTTAAGGTGATGTTGTGTTTTCCTGGAGGAGGGAGGAAAATCCAGACATCAGTAGGAAAGAGCACAGACTTGGGAGTAGGAGGACCTGGGTTTTATTCCTGTAGCTGCCCGTTGCTTGAAGTCTCTGGGACTCAGTTTCCTCATCTTTTAAATGGGGATCTGATTGTTCTTCTCCCTCACCCTTAGGCTGTGAACCCCATGTGGAATGGAGACTGTGTCTGACCTAATTATCTTGTATTTATCCCAAGGCTTAATATAGTCCTTGACCCATTATAAAAACTTAAGAAATACCACAATTATTATTTATTACCATTAGGAGATGAGTATAATATCATATGAAACAGATGTTCCTGATGACCCTTCTGCTGACCACCTTCTATTACTCCTCAACTCCGCTGACCTCCTGTTCTACCCCATTTCCCCCACTCACCAACCTGGACAGATACTCGATTTCATCATCGCTAACCACTGTAGAATCTCTACCCTCACCAACTCTCATATCCCGCTATGTGACCACAACCTCTTTACTTGCCTCCACTCCCACACTCCTCCTCCCCATAAATCTGTGTTATTCCGCCACAGAGACATCTGATATTTTGACCCCATCCAATTTTCTCAGCTCATCATGCCCCACCTAGCCTTCATACCCCAACTACCCTCCCTTGATGACCAGAGAAGCAGCGTGGCTCAATGGAAAGATCCCGGGCTGGGAGTCCAGGGTTATGGGTTCTAATCCCGGCTCAGCTTCTTGGCAGCTGTGTGACTGTGGGCAAGTCACTTAACTTCTCTGTGCCTCATTTAATTCATCTGTAACAGTCACACACAGTCTTCGTCCCACGTGGGGCAAACATATCACCTTGCATCCTCCCCAGCGCTTAGAACAGTGCTTTGCACATAGTAAGCGCTTAACAAATAACATTATTATTATTATTATTATTATTATTATTATTATTATTATTATTATTATTATTATTAAATAGGCACTCTCAACACCACCCTCTCTGTGGAACTCAGCTCACTTGCTCCCCTATCCCTTTGTTGTTCTAACACACAGCCCTGGATCACCTGCACAATACGCCTCATTCGCTCTTGTGCTCAAACTGCTGCTGGTAGAAATCTAAATATCAGGTCAACTTGGTCCATTTCACGTTTACGCTTGCAGGCTTTAACTCTGCCCTGTCCTCTGCCCCGCAGAATTCTTTCTCCACGCTTATTGGCACTCTTGCCCATCATCCTCTCCAGTTGTTCCAGACATTTAACCCCTTCCTCAAGCCCCCTGTCCCTCTTCCTCGCCCATCCCTTTCCCCTAAAGACCTGACCACCTGCTTTATTTATAAAATTGACACTGTCAGACGTGAGCTCCCTAAAATCTCCCTTTACCCTCTTCAGTCCCTCCTTCTTCCGGCTCCCTCTTCAACTTTCCCATCAGTATCTCTAGGATACCTCACCTTGCTTCTCTACTATTACATCCCAGACCACACACTTCGCTCCTCTAATGATAAACTTCTTCAACTTTCCCATCCTTCCCAGCAGTATCTCTAGAGATCTCCTACCTCCTCTCAGAAGCCACCACTCCACCTGCACATCCTACCACATTCCTTCATACCTTATCAAAACTCTTGCCCCTTCCCTTTTTCCCTAATAGCTATCTTCAACAGTTTGCTCTCCATTGGCTTCTTCCCCACTGCTTTCAAACATGCCCATGTCTCCTCAATCCTAAAAAAACCCTCCCTTGACCAGACGGCTCTCTCCAGTTATTTCCCCATCTCCCTCATACCATTTCTCCCCACCCGCTGTCTCAAAGTCTTCTCCTCCAGTTCTCTCCGCATCCCTTTCCAATCTGTCTTCTGCACCATTCACTACAGAGGAATCGCCCTCTCAAAAGTCAACAATGATCTCCTTCTTTCCAAATACAACGGCCTCTACTCCATCTTAATCCTCCTAGACCTCTCACACATCTTGGACAGAGTGGACTACCCCCTTCTCCTGGAAACGTTTTCTAACCTTGACTTCACCGATTCTTTCCTCTCCTGGTTCTCCTCTTATCTCTCTGCTCTTTCATTCTCAATCTCCTTTGTGGACTCCTCCTCTGCGTCCTACCCCCTAACTGTGGGGGTCCCTCAAGGTTCAGTTCTACATCCCCTTCTATTTTCCATCCATACCCACTCCCTTGGAGAACTCACTCACTCCCGTGGCTTCAACTACCACCTCTATGTAGATGATACCCAAATCTACATCTCCAGTCCTGAACTCTCTCCCTCTCTGCAGTCTCACATTTCATCTTGCCTCCAAGACATCTCTACTTGGATTTCCTCCCATCACTCAGGTTTAACATATTCAAAACTGAACTCCTTAACTTCCCACCCAAACCTTGTCCTCCCCCTGACTTTCCCATCCCTGTAGAGAGCACGACCATCCTTCCTGTCTCAGGGATATCCTTGGCATATCCTTGGCGTTGTCCTTGACTCATCTCTCACATTCAACCCACATATTCAATCCACAATTTAATACTGTTGGCCCCACTTTCACGACATTGCTAAAATCCACCCTTTCCTCTCCACCCAAACTGCTGCTGCTGTAATACAATCACTCAACCTATCTCGCCTGGATTACTGAATCAGCCTCTTTGCTGATCTCCCAGCCTCCTGCCTCTCCCTACTCCAGTCCATATTTCACTCTGCTCCCTGGATTATTTTCCTACAAAAACGTTCAGGACATGTCACCTGCTCCTCAAAAATCGTCAATGGTTGCCCATCCACCTCCACATCAAAGAAAAACTCTTCACCATTGGCTTTAAAGCACTCCATCACCATGCCCCCTCCTTCCTCACCTTGCTTCTCTCCTATTACAACCCAGATCACACATTTCACTCTTCTAATGCTAAACTTCTCACTGGGCCACGATCTCACATATCACGCCCCCGACTCCTCGCCCAAGTCCTGCCTCTGACCTGTAATGCCCTGCCTCCTCAAATCCAACAGACAATTACTCTGCCCCACTTCAAAGCCTTATTGAAGGCACATCTCCTCCAGGAGGCCTTCCCTGACTAAGCCCCCCACTTTCCTCTTTTCCCACTCCCTTCGGCGTCACCCTGACGTTCTCCTCTTGTTCTTCCCCACTTCCAGTCCTACAGCACTTATGCACATATCTGTAATTTATTTGTTTGTATTAATGTCTATCTCCCCCTGCTTTAGACTGTAAACTCTTTGTGGGTAGGGAATGTGTCTGTTTACAGTTGTATTGTACTCTCCCAAACACATTGTACAGTGCTCTGGGCACATTAAGCACTGAATAAATATGATTGAATCAATGAATATTCGTTAAGCACTTACTATGTGCCAAGCACTGAACTAAGCGCTGGGGTAAATACAAGAAAAGCAGCTCCCACATGAGGCTCACAGTCTATGTAGTAAGGAGAACAAATATTGAATACCCATTTGCAGATGAGTGAACTGAGGCCCAGAGAAGTCAAGTGACTTGCCTAAGGCCACACAGCAGGCATGTGGTGGAAACGGAAGTAGAACCCAGGTCTCTGACTCCCAGGGAAGTGTTCTTTCCACTAGACCAAGCTGCTTCTCTCATAGATCATCAACTCAGTTCTCCCCTCTACTTTTCAGGAAGGAACAGTTTGCTCTCCTGCCATTGGTGGGAGAAGAAGCTCTCTTTTCCCCCAGAATCCCTCATGTTCTTACCTCCAGTTCCATTTTGGCTTAAGTGGGCTTCAGGTCTAGCTAGCCTGGGACTCCCTCCCCTTCATATGCACCAGACCGCCACTCTATCCACCTTCAAAGCCTTAATAAGAGTGCATCTCCTCCAAAAGGTTTTCCCCTAAAAAGCTCTCTTTTCCCCAGCCCTCTCTCTCCTCTTCATCCACCTATGCACTTGGATCTGTGATATTTGGGTATTTAATATCTGCCCCACTCCCAACCCCACAACTCCTCTGCGCATAACTTTGAATTATATATTATAAATTATTTGTTTATATTAATTTCTGTCTCCCCTTTGTGATTGTAAGCTCTTTGTGAACAGGGAACATATCTACCAACTCTGTTGTGTTGTACTCTCCCAAGTGTTTAGTACAGTGCTCTGCACACAGTAAGCACTCAATAAATACCATTGAATGAATGAATGAATAAATACCACTGATGATGAGGTAGAGGGGGGTGCAGGTGCACTGGATGTGAAGGAAATGGAGGTGTTAGAGTTATAAAAATAATAATTCATTCATTCATTCAATCATATTTATTGAGAGCTGTGTGCAGAGCACTGTACTAAGCGCTTTGAAAGTACAGTTCAACAACAAATAGAGACAATCCCTGCCCACAACGGCTCACAGTCTAGAAGGGGGGAGAGAGAACAATCATCATAGTGGTATTTGTTAAGCACTTCCTATGTACCAACCACTGTACTGAGTGCTTGGGTAGATACCAGATGATCAGGTCCCAAATGGGACTCACAGTCTAAGTAGGAGGGAGAACAGGGATTGAATCCCCCTTTGGCAGATGAGGTAACTGAGGCATAGAGAGGTTAAGCAACTTGTCCAGGGTCTTACAGCAGGTATGTGGAGGAGTCAGGTTTACAACTCAGGTCCTCTGACTATCAGGCCCTGGTTCTATCCACTAGACCACACTGCTCCTCAAGCATCATCAGTAACCAGCACGTACAGGACGCTCTTCTGGGCTCTGAGTAGTCACAGAGATGATAATACCCTTCCTTCCTTCCTTCATTCCTTCCTTCCAGGCTCTACAGTCGAATTGAGTGGTTCCCTAACTTTAGGGGTGGAGCTCATGGCAGCATCTTGTTCAAAGGTTGCAGTCAACAAACATCCTCACCTCTCAGCCACTTTTTATCCAGGTTTAGTTGAGCCTGTCCCAGATTCCTGGAGGCTGTCTGAGAAAATTATAGAAAAACAATAGACAAACAATGCCCTCACTTCTCTCCTTTTACAGCCCAGCCCGCATACTCTGCTCCTCTGATGCTAACCTCCTCACTGTGCCTCATTCTCGCCTGTCCCGCCGTCAACCCCTGGCACACATCCTACCTCTGGCCTGGAATGCCCTCCTTCCTCACATCTGCCAAACTAGCACATTTCCCCCTTCAAAGCCCTACTGAAAGCTCACCTGCTTCAGGAGGCCTTCCCAGACTGAGCTCCCCTTTTCCTCTGCTCCTCCTCCCCTCCCCATTGCCCCAAATCCCTCCCACGTCTCTACCCCCCCTCCCTTCCCCAAAGCACTTGTGTACAAATGTGCCTATTTATCATTGTATTTATTTTATTAATGATGTATATAAATCTATAATTCTATTATGTTATATTGATGCTATTGATGCCTGTTTACTTGAGGATTTTTGTTTTGTTGTCTGTCTCCCCTCTTCTAGACTGTGAGTCCGTTGTTGGGTAGAGATTGCCCCTATTTGTTGCTGAATTGTAATTTCCAAGCACTTAGTACAGTGCTCTGCACACAGTAAGCACTCAATAAATATGATTGAATGAATGAATGTCAGCTATATCTGCTGGACCCTCCCACCCAAACTGGTCTTGATCATTTCAAGTTTGAGTTGGTAAAGCATCTTTACATTGTGTCTTGTTTGGCTTCACCAAAGTTCTAGGACTTGTATGTGGGACTCCTAGAGGGAAGGTAGACCCTCATGTGTTAGATTTCCGCGGTGATATGTTCAGAAGAATCAAACGCAGAGAGTGACTGAAAGCGGGATGGGGCATGAATAGCCATAATAGTAGTAGTAGTAGTGGTGGTGGTAATAGCAGTAGTAGAAAGTGGAGGAGGAGGAGAAGGCGGAGGAGAAGAGGGAGAAGGAGAAGTATTTTTGTAGTAGATAGAACACTGGCCTGGGAGTCAGAAGGTCAAGGGGTCTAATCCCTGCTCCACCACTTGTCTGCTGTATGATCTCGGGCAAGTCACTTCACTTCTTTTTCAGGCACTCAGTTTACCTCTTTCCTCTCCCCTTAAGTTCTCTCCTCTCCCACAGTACCCCATCTCACACTTCATTCCTCTCATGCCACCTTGCCTCATTCTTATCTTTCTCACCATCAATCTCTTGCTTTTCCCCTCCCTGAAACACCCTCCACCATCACATCCGGCAGACCACCACTCTCCACATCTGCAAGATCTTTCTAGAATCACATCTCCTTCAAGAGGTCTTCCCAGATTATTGTTTCATCTCCCCACCGTATTTCCTCCCCAATGACCATGGTTACTCTCACACAGCACATTGCACGTATAGACACATCTTTACTCTCTCTGGATTCCTCTTAGCTGTAATTATTTTAATGTCTATCTCCCACACTAGATTGTAAGCTCCTTGAAGGAAGGGATTAATGTCTTCTAACTCTATGGTATTCTCACAAGCATTTAGGACAGTGATCTGTACAGAGTATGTGCCTGATAAATATCATCCATTGACTGACTGCTGTGGCTATGTCAGTTCCAAGCAATTCTGTGAGGTACCCTCTCCATATCCTCCTCATAAGGGAAGGTATTTAGCACAGAGAAGGAGGGAGGGAGAGGGGAGAGAGAGAGAGAGAGAGAGAGAGAGAGAGAGAGAGATGGCGAGAGAGAGAGATGGAGAAAGAGAGAGACTGAGAGAGAGAGACTGTAAGCTCCTTGTGGACAGAGATTGCATCTACCAACTCTATTGTATTGATCTTAATTACGGTGTTTGTTAAACACTTACTATATACCAAGCATTGGACTAAGCTCTGGGGTAGATACAAATTAATCAGGTTGGACCCAGTCCCCATCCTAAGTAATGCTTCCCTAAAAACTTAGTACAGTGCTATGCACACCATCGATTGATTGAGTGAGACAGAGAGAAAGAGAGAGATACTGTAGACTGTAAGCTTCTTGTGGACAGAGATTTTATCTATTGTAATTAATCACTCAGTTGTCTTGTCTTGTTTCATGCTATCGAGTTGTTTCCGACCCATAGCGACACGACGGACACATGTCTCCCAGAACAACCCGCTATCCATCTGCAATCGTTCTGGTAGTGGATCTGTAGAGTTTTCTTGGTAAAAATGCGGAGGTGGTTTACCATTGCCTCCTTCCATTCAGTAAACTAGAGTCTCCATCCTCAACTTTCTCCAATACTGCTGCTTCCCAGCACAGGGAAGTTTGGACTTGTAGCAGATTCCCTTCCATTCACTAGCCACTGCCCAAGCTAGGAATGGAATGGATAGGCCTCTGTTTGACTCTCCATCCTATAGCCGAGACTGGTAGAGTACTGGAAACTCTCCAGGTGCGACTCTGAGAGGGGTCTCAATTAATTACTCTATTGTAATTAATTATGGTACTTCAAAAGCTCTTATTATATGCCAAGCACTGTAATAAGCGCTGGGATGGATGTAAGATAATCAGGTCCCACATGGGGCTCACCGTCTATGTAGGAGGGAGAACAAGAATTGAGTCCCTGCTTTGCTGCTGAGGGAACTCAGGCAACAGAGAAGTTAAGTGATTTGCCCAATGTCACACAGCAAGTATGTGGCAGAGCCAGAATGAGAACCCAGGGTCTCTGACTCCCAGGCCTGTGCTCTCTCCACTAGATCATGATGCCTCTCAAGCGAGGAGAACACAAAATGATGGAGGCCATGGAAGAACATGGAGAGGATTTGGTGGGATGTAAAGGAAAACTCTGTTAGTAGACCAGAGATAAGGAATTGGAGTAGGCTGCTACTGAGAAGAGGGAAGTTTGGACTTGTAGCAGATTCCCTTCCATTCACTAGCCACTGCCCAAGCTAGGAATGGAATGGATAGGCCTCTGCTTAACTCTCCATCCTATAGCCGAGACTGGTAGAGTACTGGAAACTCTCCTGGTGCGACTCTGAGAGGGGTCTCAATTAATTACTCTATTGTAATTAATTATGGTACTTCAAAAGCTCTTATTATATGCCAAGCACTGTAATAAGCGCTGGGATGGATATAAGATAATCAGGTCCCACATGGGGCTCACCGTCTATGTAGGAGGGAGAACAAGAATTGAGTCCCTGCTTTGCTGCTGAGGGAACTCAGGCAACAGAGAAGTTAAGTGACTTGTCCGATGTCACACAGCAAGTATGTGGCAGAGCCAGGATGAGAACCCAGGGTCTCTGACTCCCAGGCCTGTGCTCTCTCCACTAGATCATGATGCCTCTCAAGCGAGGAGAACACAAAATGATGGAGGCCATGAAAGAACATGGAGAGGATTTGGTGGGATGTAAAGGAAAACTCTGTTAGTAGACCAGAGATAAGGAATTGGAGTAGGCTGCTACTGAGAAGATTCCACCCATGGAGGTCTTTAAGGAAATGGCAGGCTCTGCTCCACTGTAAAGTCGACATCTTCCTGCCCACAGAGAGATTATTCGCTGCTCTAAGGATCTGATATTTTGAATTTCTCCTTTCATCATCAGAACTCCTCGTTGGGACCTTTTCCCTTGAAGTGGCAGAAAAGAAATGGTCAATCGTACAGTAGTGATAGAATCCTTCCTCCTGGAGTTTTGGAGGTCCAGGAGCTGCAGCTGGTCCACGTTGCACTGTTCCTCCTGGTCTACCTGGCAGCCCTGATGGGAATCTCCTGATCCTTGCCTTCACTGTCCTCGACCGGTACCTCCACACCCTCATGTACTTCTTTCTCAGGCACCTCTCTGTCCTTGACCTTTGCTACATCTTCGTCACCATCCCCAAGTTAATCCTCAACTCCTGGACCATTTTGGTTCCCCTGGGAGGGACCATTGTGATAGACCAATTCTTCTGTGAGATCCCCCAGGTCATCAGACTCTCTGTTTCCAATGGGAAGGCCTGAGCTTGGTCTGTTTCTTGTCCTTCATTGTCTTCTACGTTCACATTTTCTCAGCCATGTTGAAGATGCTGTCCGGAGACAGCAAATCCGAAGCCTTCTCCACCCACCTGCCCCACCTCATCGTCATCACTTTATCAATTTCCACCGGTGAGGTGACCTATCTTGAACCCGTGTCCGACTCCCCGTCGATGCTGGACCTGCTGGTGTCTGTGTTCTATGCCATGGTCCCCCCAGCCACGAACCCCTCATCTACAGCCAGAGGTACAGGAACATGAAGGCAGCCCAGAGGAGGATCACAGGTGTGGAAATGGTTCTCCTAGGACAGGAAGTACCTCTTGGGGGTTGGGAACACTATCTGACTCCTCAAGGTATGAAATGTGGCCATCCAGCCAGGGGAGAGGTATTTAAAGTAATTATGTTACTTGTTAAGCAATGACTATGCCAGTCACTCAGTCAATCGTATTTATTGAGCACTTACCAGGTGCAGAGCACTGTACTAAGTACTTGGGAAAGTACAATATAACAATATGAAAGACACATTTCCTGACCAAAGTGAATTTATACTATGTGCCAAGTACTGTTGTTAAGAGCTGGGCTAGATACAGGGTTACCAGGCTGGACACAGTCCCTGGGGGAGTCAAGCCTGTTTTCCTTCCTACTTAAACTCTGAATTCCCTGTGAGACCTGATTACCTTGTATCTACACCAATGCTTGGTACACAGTAATTCACAATTACCACAATAATTCTTACTAGCCCAGTGCTTAGTACAGAGCGTGGCACCTCGTAAGCACTTAACAAAGACCACAATTATTACTATTACTTTCTCTGTCAATATTTTATAATATCTGTTACATGCTTACTTTGTGCCTGCCTCCATACTAAGCACTGGGGTAGATACAAGATAATCAGGATGGACACAGTCCGTGTCCCATGTGGCGAATCACAGTCTTAATCCCCATTTTACAGATGAGGGAACCGAGGCACCAAGAAGTGAAGTGAGTTGCTTAAAGCAAAGCTGGGATTAGAACGCTGATTCCTCTGTTTCCCAGGCCCGGGCTCTGCACTTTCCCCAAGCCCTTGCTTTCTCACAAGCTCTTAATAGAATGCTCTTCACACAGCAGGCACTCAATAAATACCATCGATTGATTGCTTGACTGCGGGCTGCTGATGTTTCTCTCTCTCTCTGGCCCACCATTGCTGGGAGCTCTGGGAGAGTCTGAAGCACACCCTCACCCAAGCACTGATATGCACAAGCAGCTGGTCTGGGGTTCTCTCTTAAATGGGGCAGGTGGATGTCCACACCCACAAGGCCACCAGGGGAGATGGGAAGGCTCGGAAGACAGGATTCTGTAGGTGAGGCCAGACCACTGCCCACCCTTTGTCATTTCGACAAAGTTCCCACACCTTCTGTAGTGTGATTCCTGCTCTACTGCAGGCTGAGAAGCTCTCCGACGCTGGCAGGGAGGGAGATCGTCCAGGAGTTCTGGGCAGATGCCAGGGCAGCTCTTAGACACCCACCATGCCAACCCAGTAAGCCTCCACTCTCACACCCAAATGGCACAACCAAAACCCTGTCATTGGCCAGGGGACAGAGGAGGCAATGTCTTGCTCTGATCCTGGAAAGCTCTCTGCAGCCCCTGTTCATTCATTGCATTTATTAAGCGCTTACTATGTGCAAAGCAGTGAACTAAGCACTTGGGAGAGCCCACCTGGCTGGTCCTTCCAATCAATCAATTAATCAATCAATGGAATTTATTGAATGCTTACTACGTGCAGAGCATTGTATTAACCACTTAACCATGGTAGTCTCCCATCAGTCCACCAATAATAATAATAATGGTACTTCTTAAGTGCTTGCTATGTGCCAAGCACTGCTCTAAGTACTGGGATAGATACAAGGTAATCAGGTTGGACAGAGCCCCTTTCCCACATAGGGGTCAAACTCTTAATTCCCATTTTGCAGATGAGGTAACTGAGGCCCAGAAAAGTTAAGTGACCTGCTGCCCAACGTCATGCACCTGATATGTGGCAGAGCTGGGAATAGAACCCAGGTCCTTCTGACTCCCAGGCCCATGCTCTATCCACTAAATCATGCTCCTCTAATATCTTCTAGACTGTAAGCTCACTGTAGGCAGTGAATGTGTCTATCACCTATGTTTTATTGTACTCTCCCAAGTGATAAGCAGTGTTTCCTAATGGATACAGCATGGGCCTGGAAGTCAGAAGGACGTATGTTCTAAATCTGGCTCTGCCACCTGCCTGCTGTGTGATGTTGAGCAGGTCACTTCGTTTCTCTGAGATTCAGTGCCCTCACCTGTGAAATGGGAATTAAGACTATGAGCCCTGTGGCACGGGGATGGTGTCCAACCTGATTAACTTGTATCTACTCTTAGCGCTTAGTACAGTGCCTGGAACATAGCAAGAGCTTAACAAAAAAAAAATTTTAAAAAGTCCAGCTCTGGACACCATTCTATAGAGTAGATCCGGTTCTGGAAGCTATGTTCTGGACATAATGCCCTGGAGTTGCTCAGGTTCAGGACACAATACTCTATAATGGATCCAGTTCTGGAAATCATGCCTTAGAGTGGCTCTGGTTCTGGACACACTAATCTGAAGTGGATCCAGGCCTGGACACAATGCCCTAGAGTGGCTCTAGATCCATGCAGAGTCTGAGTGAGTTGACAGGGAAGCTGCCCTACAATAAGAACTGTTACCCTCTCCTCATTTTTTTTGTCTTACTCGGGTCCCTTTAACTCCAGAGCATTGAAAGGCCAGAAGCAATTCCTTCTGGATTTTTCTGAGGAAGCAGCCCAGATTCTGAAGCCACTTGAACACACATGGTTGCCCCAGAGGCCTAGTTTGGCAGATCGTCTGGAAACGGTCATGATTCTCAGGCCTAATGAGGCTCCTCGGCCCTGCTCTCAACCAGTCCTATTGGCAGAAGTCCCTATTTCCCCGCCCCTATCCAAGGCTGCTCTCAGTGGACAGGCTGGGGACAAGTGAAGAACAGTTCAGTTCCATGGAGAGCTTCTCTCAGGCTTAAAATCAAAGTTATTTCATTATCTGCAAACCTCAGCGAGATTTGGGAGTGATGTACCGTAGACCAACAGACAAGTGAAGAACAAGAGAATGCGGCCTGGACCGGTAATCACAAGTCCTCTCGAGGTCAGTGAGTTCATTATGAAATGTGCAGTCTTCATCAAGTGTTCACACTAAACTACACACTCTACTTAACAATGGGATAACCACAAGATCATCACTGAGCTCAGGGAGAGTCCTGTCTATCGCCCTGTGCCTTATTGAAGGGAAGGCTTTTCCAAGAGGCCTTCCCTTAAAGCACTAAATTACCTTGCCCCCAATGCCTCTCCTCACTGCTCTATCATAATCCACCCCACACATTTTGCTCCTCTATGTCATGCTCTTCACTGTACTTCGATCTCTTCTATCTCGCCGCCGACCCCCCACCAACGTCCTGCTTCTGGCCTGGAACGCTCTCCTTCTTCATATCCGAGAGATGATTGCTCTGCCCACCTTCAAAGCCTTATTGAAGGCACATCTCCTCCAAGAAACCTTCCCTGACTAAGCCCTCATTTACTGTTCTCCCACTCCCTTTCGTGTCACCCTGATTTGTTTCCTTTATCTTCCCCCACCCCCCACCCAGCCCCACTACACTAATGTCCATATATGTAATTTATTTATTTTCATTAATGCATATCCACTGTGGTCAGGAAAAGTTTCTGTTATTTTGTTCTATTGTACTCTGCCAGGCACTTAGTACAGTGCTCTGCATGCAATCTTTGCTCAATAAATACGATTGACTGATTGATTAGTCATGGACCATCAGGCACAATGAGGAAATTCTCTCCTGATGTCAATTGGTCTCCAGCCAGAAACTCAGATTTTCTACCATGGACCAATCAAATGATCAATCACTGGTATTTCCTGAGAATTTACAGGGTGCAGTGCACTGTAATAAGTACCTGGGAGAGTACAATAGAACAGAATTGGCAAACACATTCCCTACCCACAACAAGGTGACAGTCTAGAAGGGGAGACAGACAATAATAGAAATAAATAAATTACAGATATATATATCAAGCTCTGGAGGGCTAAGGGTGGGGGTGAATAAAGGGTTCAAATCGAAGTAAAAGATCAATCAATCAATGGGGTTTTTGTATGTCATTTGTTAAACACTATGTGTCAGTCACTGTTCTCAGCGCTGAGGTTGATAGACGTAAGGCACGGGGAAGTTAAATGACTTGCTCATGGTCACACAGCAAGCAATTTCCAGATCTGTGATTACAACCCAGGTCCTCTGACTCTCAGGCCCAGGATCGTTCCACTAGGCCAAGATGCTTCTATTTTTTGAATGCTTACTGTGTATAGAGCGTTGTAGAGGTAACTGAGGCACAGAGAAGTAAAGTGACTTGCCTGAGGTCACACAACAGAAAAGTGGTGAAGCTGGCAGTAGCACCCAGATCATCTGGCTCCCAGGACAATGCTCTTGACACTAGGCCGTGATGCTTTTCCATGTGGGGAGGGAATGCAGTCTTGAACTCTCCTAGGCGCTTAGTACAATGCTCTGCACACAGTAAACACTCAATGAATACCATTGATTGCTTGAATTCAATCATCTTTATTGAGCACTCACTGTGTGAAAAGAAGTTTTCCTTCACCTGCGTATCTGTTATAATTTTTTTTCTGTCACCCCAGCCAGATTCTAAACTGTTCCTTGTCCCTGTAGATGGTCTCAGAAATCTCCAGGAAATATTCAGTGTCCCCAGGTTGAAGGAATTACTGTTCCTAGGATTCTCGGAGGTCCGGGCGCTGCACTTTGTCCATGCCGCACTGTTCCTCCTAGCCTACCTGGCGACCCTGACGGGGAATCTCCTCATCGTCGCTGTTATCGACCTCGACCGGCGCCTCCACACCCCCATGTACTTCTTCCTCAGGAACCTGTCCCTCGTCGAACTCTGCCTCATCTCCATCACCGTCACCGCCCCCTAATCCATCCACAACTCCCTGATGAACCGTAGATCCATTTCCTTCCTGGGCTGTGCCACCCAGGTCTTCTCGGTGACCCTGTTTGCCATTTCAGAAGTTTTCATCCTCACGGTGATGTCCGACGACCAATTCGTATCCATCTGCCTTCCCCTGCGCTATGAGATCATCATGAACCAAGGTGCCTGTGGGAAGATGGTGGCACCTCCTGGTTCAGTGGGGGTCTCATAGCAGTGATGCCCTCAGCTGGGACACCATGCCCTTCTGTGGTTCCGAGGAGGTCCCCCAATTTTTCTGTGACTTCTCCTCCATAATCAAGTTCTCCTGCTCTAAAATTCAAACCGCCTTCAATGTGACCATAGCCATCAGTGCTTGTCTTGGTATCTTCTTCCTGGTTTGCATCTTTGTCTCGTACGTGTACATCTTCTGGGCCGTGCTGAGGATGTCGGCTGCTGAGGGCCTGTCCCAAGGTGACCATGAGGTACTGGACATCTCAAGGACAAATGCTATCTTGTGACCACCTGAGCCAGCAGGCTGAACTCGGAAGTGAGGGTGGGATACCGCCCCCACAACCGAAACTGCTAGATTGACAGCCCAAGCTGGGAATACAGAAGGTGTCCTTCGCACCCGTGCCAATCAAATTAGGTATGGGGGGGGGGCAGAGATTGGATAAGCTGAAGCCGGGAAATGGAATGGCCTAGGAACACAGGTGATCAATCAATCAATCAATCAATCGTATTTATTGAGCGCTTACTGTGTGCAGAGCACTGTACTAAGCTCTTGGGAAGTACAAGTTGGCAACACATAGAGACAGTCCCTACGCAACAGTGGGCTCACAGTCTAAAAGGGGGAGACAGAGAACAAAAGCAAACATACTAACAAAATAAAATAAATAGAATAGATATGTACAAGTAAAATAAATAAATAAATAGACTAATAAATATGTACAAACATATATACAGGTGTTGTGGGGAAGGGAAGGAGGTAAGATGGGGGGATGGAGAGGGGGACGAGGGGGAGAGGAAGGAAGGGGCTCAGTCTGGAAAGGCCTCCTGAAGGAGGTGAGCTCTCAGTAGGGCCTTCAAGGGAGGAAGAGAGCTAGATTAGCGGATGTGCAGAGGGAGAGCATTCCAGGCCCGGGGGGTGAAGTGGGCCGGGGGTCGATGGCGGGACAGGCGAGAACGAGGCACGGTGAGGAGATTAGCGGCAGAGGAGCAGAGGGTGCGGGGTGGGCTGTAGAAGGAGAGAAGGCATGTGTTCTAGTCCAGACTCTGTCACTTGTCTGCTGTGTGACCTTGGGCAAATAACTTCACTTCTTTGGGCCTCAGTTTCCTCATCTGTAAAATGGAGATTAAGACTGTGAGCTCCATGTGGGACAGGGACTCTGTCCAACCTGATGGTCTTGTATCTACCACAGTGCTTTGAACTGTGTTTGACACTTAATAAGCTTTTAACAAATTCCATCATTATTATTATTATCATCCTAAAGTTCAGGACAGTGTTTGACACATGGAAAAGTGTTTCACGAATACCACAATTATTATTACCATTATTAGCGAGAGGAGGCAGCTTTCCTGGTACCCTAAGAGGGATTCAGATTGGGAACAGGAGAGTCCCGTTTCCAAAATGTCCTCATTCTCCTGTCACCCTGAATTATCAGGAATGGACTCATGGATGAGGAGATGAAAGCCAACACCATGTGGCTGTTCACCAGCAAAGAGGACTTCTCTTTCGTGTTTAGTAAGGCGCTGAGCATGATGGTCTGCCTCCCACAGAGGAGGACAAATAGGGTAACAAGGCCCACGACCCTCTTGGCCACCCTGACCTCGGGCATCGCCGCGGGAGGCCGTCCGGGCGTGTGGAGGTGTCAGACCTGTCGGTGGTGCCTGTGCAGGATAAACACCACGTAGCTGCTGGCCACGCTCATGAACTCCAGGAAGAACAAGTCACTGAGGAAGAGCATGATGGCGATGAGCAGGGTGTTTTCCGTGCTGATGCTGACTTTGGAGCAATATTTGTGGTCCAGCATGAGTTGAACACTTCTGCTGTTCCGGGGGCCTGTAACATTCATGATCGTATCCAAATCAGTGAACAGGCTGAGTCCCCAGAACACGAGGCAGGAGGGGATGATGCACTGGGGCAACCTGGCTTTGACCGTGGCCCACCAGCGGGTCCCGATGATGATGATGACGGCCTAGACCACGCTCAGGAGGCAGGTGCTGCAGATGGCCAGACCCCGGCACACTCAGTCCATATACGTGAGGATTTTAAAGCCAACATTGTTCAGGAAATTCCTCAGTCCCCAAACTGACAAGATCTCGGGCAAACCCCTGGTAAGAAGTACTATGGCGTTGGACAGGGCCAAGTGGAAAAGGATCAAGTCGGAGGAGCTGAGCTTCAGGCTGGCAGAGACCCTATGGGCATAGAACAGGAGGAGGAAAATATTTCCTGAGACCCCCATGCTGATCTGTAATAGCAGCACAAAACCAATAGAAAGGTCAACGGCATCTATTGTCGGACATTTCCAATTAGAAGAAGAGAAGGACACCCGCAAAGCTACCTGGAGGGGACAAGTGAGAGACGAAGAGAGAGAGAGAGAGAGAGAGAGAGAGAGAGAGAGAGAGAGAGACAGAGAGAGACAGAGAGAGAGAGAGACAGAGAGAGACAGAGAGAGACACAAAGGACACTGAGGGACAAAGACAGAGAGATCATTTTTTACTTTTCTATAACAAATCTCTAAACCACTTTTTATGGTATTTGTTACGTGCTTCTTCTTCTTCTTATTATTATTTTTGTTGTTGTACTTATTAAGTGCTTTTTAGTACGCAGTGGGGTACATACAAGGTAATCAGGTTGGACACAGTCCCTTTCTCTCATAGGTGTCACAGTCTGAATCCTTATTTTACAGACATGGTAACTGAGACAGAGAGAAGTGAACCGACTCGCTCAAGCTCACCCAGTAAGCAAGTGGTGGATCCAGGGTTAGAACCCAGGTCCGCTGACTCCAAGGCCCGTACTCTCTCCACTAATCCACACTGCTTATAAAACCAAATCAGTCCCAAATTTCTGGTCAGTTCTTCAGTCCAAGCCAAAGACAGTGTCCTGATGAGTGCTCTGTGGAAGAAGGATAGCACGTTCTAGTGGAGAGCACAAGGGCTCGGGAGTCCGAAGAACCTGGGTTCTCAACCCAGATCCGCACTTGTCTGTTGTGTGACCTTGGGAAAGTCATTTCCCTTCTCTGTACCTGTTATTTCACCTGTAAAATGGGGATTAAGACTTTGAGCCCCATGTCAGACAGGGACTGGATCCAAGCGGATGAGCTTATACCTACCCCAGAGTTTAACACAGTGCCTGACACATAGTAAGCGCTCAAAAAATACCATGAAAAAGAGAATATTCCAGGATGCAAACGCTCTCAGAATTTTGGAGAAGTATGCCGTGAATGTGTATCATTCTTGGGAGGACTCAGCAGAGAGAGATGAGACTACCTGGGGTTGACCTCGAGTAGAATGAAGGGTGAGGGGTAGGACTGAGTGAGGAAATGATTTGGGTTTCAATCCCTCTGCTTCACCGGGTTAACGAGAGAATCTATAGAACCAAATACTTTGGTAGTGATAATTACGGTATTTGTTGAAGTGTTTACTAAGTGCAAAGCACCTTACTAAGCGCTGGGGAAGATACAAAATAATCGGATCAGAGTCCCTGTCTCACATGAGGCTCACAGTCTAAGTACGAGGGAGGACGAATATTCAATCCCTATTTTATGGATGAGGAAACTGAGGCACAGAGAAGTGAAGTGACTTGTCCACACACAGCAGATGATTGGCAGAGTGAGGATTAGATCCCGGATCCTCTGACCCCCTCGTCCGTGATCTGTACGCTGAGACCGAGGTACAAGAGGACTTCAGAAATTCCACTCTAGCTCAGACCATGGTCAGTCCAGCCCAGTAGTTGTGGAAGCACAAGGGTCAAGGTCTTGCATTTTCCCTCTTTCTCTCTGAGCCCTTTCAGCTCTAGGCCTGATGGATCGCCCCTGGGTGTGGTTGCCAAGGCAATCAATTTAACAACCCATCTTCCCTTTGTTCTCTATGTCTGTTGAAAGGAGTAACCAAAAACAAGATGAAGCTACTCCTTCAGTGAGGCTGAGGAGCGCTTAATCTCTCTCTGCTTAAACAAGGTGAGGGACTGGATGGGAAACCCCTTCCCAAGGAGGTATTGCTACCCATCTAGATATATTTATCCTTATTTGTACTCTATGATTAAATTAGAAACTCTGGATCACTCAGAGGTGAGCTGGCAGTTGAGGAACTGCCCATCAACTGGAGTGGAGTTGAGTTGAATGGAATTGAGGAAACTTTTTCCATCAACCGTACTAGTGCTTGAAGAAGCGCTTGTAATAATAAACTTGTCTTTAACATACCTGCTCAAATAAAATGCGGAGTCCATGAAGTTTTTCTTCCACATAGTCTACCCTTTATAATCTTTCCGGACACTTGGAAGAACGGAGGTGGAGGTTTGATATGTCCCATTACACCCATCTCCAACTCCAGTGACCCAAAACATTGCCTTTATCACCCCTTTATAGACCAAGGGGAAGCAACAAGGTCTAATGGAAGAGCTCAGGCCTGGGTGTCAGAAGGACCTGGGTTCTAATCCCGGATCCGGCACTTGTCTGCTGTGTGACCTTGGGCAACTTCTCTGCTCCTCTGTTACCTCATCTGTAAAAAAGAGATTTAGACTGTGAGTCCAATGTGGGAAAGGGTCTGTGTCCAATCTGACTAGCTTGTATTAACCCCAGGGCTTAGAACACTGCTTGGCACATCGTAAACCCTTAACAAATACCATCATTAATATTATCTGAAACTTATTTCAGGGGCCCTGCTGCCCATCCTTGCAGTATAATATTAATTTTATTATCATCATCATTATTATTAAGGTACTTTCATTCATTCATTCAATCATATTTATTGAGCGCTTACTCGTTAAGTGCTTACTATATGCCAAGCACTGTGCTAAGTGCTGGGATAGATACAAGCTCATTAGGTCCCAAATGGAGATCACAGTGTAAGTAGGAGGGATAAAAGGGAACGAGCGTGGCCTAGTGGAAAGGACCCAAGCCTGGAAGTCAGAGGGCCTGGATTCTAATCCCAGCTCCGCCACCTGTCTGCCTATTGACCTTGGGCAAGTTTCTGATCTTCTCTGGGCCTCAGGTACCTCATCTATAAAATGGAAAAAAAATCCTCCTCCCTCCAATTTAGCCTGTGAGCACTCATTGGGAAAGGGACTGTGCCTTACATTACCTCAAACCAAAAAAAAAAGTTATTGAATCCCCATTTTACAGATGAGGGATGTGAGAAGTGAAGCAACCTGCCCAGGTTCACACAGAAGATAACTGGCAGGGCCAGGGTTAGAACGCCGAGGAGGTAGCAATGTAATGGATTCGGAGTAGTGGAGGAGGAGTGGGTCCGCCTGGCTGAGATGTCCCTGGAGAGGGACAACGTCAGGCAGGCCGTCTTCTGCTACACCAAAGGTCGGCGGGCCCCGGGAGAGAGACTATATAGATGTATATATGTTTGTACGTATTTATTACTCTACTTTTTTTGTACAGATTAATTCTATTTATTTTATTTTGTTAATGCATTGTCTTGTTGTCCATCTACCCCTTCCAGACTGTGAGCCCTGGGTAGGGACTGGGTAGGGTCCGTCTCTATATGTTGCCAACTTGTACTTCCCAAGCGCTTAGTCCAGTACTCTGCAGACAGTAAGCGCTCAATAAATACGATTGAATGAATGAATGAATGAATGAAGCAGGCCATCTTCTGCTACACCAAAGGTCGGCAGGCCCCGGGGGAGAGACGCGCAGAGACGGGCGGGAGTCCGGGGAGAGAGACTGTATAGATGTATATATGTTTGTGAGTATTAATTACTCATTTATTTTATTTGTACAGATTGATTCTATTTATTTTATTTTGTTAATATGTTTTGTTTTGTTGTCCGTCTCCCCCTTCTAGACTGTGAGCCCACTGTTGGGTAGGGACCGTCTCTAGATGTTGCCAACTTGTCCTTCCCAAGCGCTTAGTCCAGAGCTCTGCACACAGTAAGCGCTCAATAAATACTATTGAATGAATGAATGAATGAATGAAAGAATGGAATCGGTACACACACATTTGCCCACTTCCACCTCCCTGTTGTCCCGACAGTTTGACATGTTGAGCCTCGAGTTTTCCCCCGATGAATAAATATGTACAAATATACACAAGTGCTGTGGGGAGAGGAAGGGGGTAGGGCAGAGGGAGGGAGGGGGCGATGGAGAGGGGAGGAGGAGGAGAGGAAAAGAGGGTCTCAGTCTGGGAAGGCTTCCTCTAGGAGGTGAGGTCTCAGTAAGGCTTTGAAGGGAGGAAGAGAACTAGTTTAGCAGATGTGTGGAGGGAGGGCGTTCCAGGCCAGAGGCAGGACGTGGGCCAGGGATTGATGGCAGAACAGTCAAGAATGACACACAGTGAAGAGGTTAGCAGCAAAGGAGCATAGTGTGCCGGCTGGAGTGTAGAAGGAGAGATGGGAGGTGAGGTAGGAGTGGGCGAGGTGAGGACAGTTTTGAAGCCGAGAGTAAGAAGTTTTTGCTTGATTAGAAGGTTGATAGGCAACCACTGGAGATTTTTAAGGAGGGGAGTAACATGCCCGAGGCGTTTCTGTAGAAAGATAATCCGGGCATCAGAGTGAAGTGTAGACTAGCCAGGAGGGGAGGGATAAGAACGGGTCTTGAGGATGGTGAGGGTGAGAGAGGGGTTGACTGAGAAGAAGGAGGACGAGGAGGAGGAAGAGTGAGAGGCTGGAGAAGATCTGACTTCAGCCGGGTTGGACTCCGTCGCCGTGTGCCTCAGGTAACTGAGGCACAGAAACGTTATATGACCCAGGATTATGCAGCAGGCAAGTGGTGGAGTCGGGATTAGAACCCTGGTCCTCTGACTCCCAGCCCCATGTTCTTTCCACGAGGCACATTCCCAGGGTTGACCAGTCATTGCCCCATCCCACAGTCCCACCTAAAACCACGGGAGAAACATTGCCGCCCTGAATCCTCACTTTCCAAGTTCGGGCTCTGTCCTTTCTCATCCATCTACTTCGCTCGCACTGCAGATTGATTCTGAGGCTGAGACAACTCCTTCTCAGTCCCTTTTCTCATCTCTTCCCCTCCCCCGAAGAGTCATTAATGTTCGTGGGTGTGTTTGTGTGAGTGTGTGAGGGAATGACTGAGCATCGATTTGTTCTGGCGTTCCAACTGGGATATCCCCGGAAAGGCCCACTTTCCCCTCCCCGTTGTCCCGACAATTTGACAAGTCGAGCCTCGAATTCTCCCCGTGATGATCCGCTGATAATTCACCTTCCGAGACAATGTGTCAGCCTCAGTGCTGTGTCCGGCTCCTCCAAGATACCTCCCGGCTCCCACTCTCACGGGCTCGGCCGTGAGCCCAGGCTGCGTGATTGTGTGTGTGTGTGTGTGTGTGTGTGTGTGTGTGTGTGTGTGTGTGATACTACCATTGCAAGCGCTACGCTTGCAGGTTGCTCCAATAACAAAGTCTCTATCAGTCCAGTCTGTATATATTTGTCTCGATGTAATCTTCACTTCGGAATGCAAAGCTTATGGTATTTGCTAAATGCTTACTATGTGTCAAACGCGTAGTGGGTAGAGCAGTGGCTTGGGAATCATAAGTACAGCCTTTTGTCTGCTGGGTGACCTTGGGCAAGTCACTTCACTTTTCTGTGGCTCAGTTGCCTCATCTGTAAAATGGGGATTAAGACTCAGAGCCCCATCTGGAACTGTTCAACCTGATTATCTTCTGTTCATTCATTTATTGATTCAGTTGTATTTATTGAATGCTTATTGTGTGCAGAGCACTGTTCTAAGCTCTTGGAAAGTACAATTCAACAACAGAGACAATCCCTGCCCACAGAAGGCTCACAGTCCAGAAGGGGGGAGACAGACATCAGAACACGTAAACAGGCATCAATAGCATCAATATAAATAAATAGGATTATATATATATATATATATATATACATACATATATATACATGGCTTCATGGTTCTTTTTCCCTCCTCATAAGAATCGTGTCTTCTAACTCTATCATGCTCTCGCAAGAGCTCAGTATAGAACTCTGCACACAATAACGGCTCAATCAATACCATTGACTGACAGAATGATCGACAAACCAAGAAAGGAGAAGGGAAAGGGATCTCTGCTAAACTGTCTTCTCCCAGATTCTCCCAAATCAGAACTAGTAAAACATACATTGAAATAAATAAATAGAATTATAGATATGTACATATATACAGAAGTGTTGTGGGACTTGGGGGTAGAGGAAAGGGAGTGAGTCGAGGCGAGGATGCGCAGTGGAGCTGAGGAAAAGGGGGACTTAGTCCTCAGTGCTTAGTAAAGTGCCTTTCACATAGTAAGAACTTGACAAATACCACAGAAAAGTACTGTACTAAACAATGGTATAGATACAAGATAATCAGGTCCCACATGGGGCTCACAGTCTAAGGAGGAGACAGAACAGGTATTAAATACCCATTTTGCAGTTGAGGGAACTGAGGCAGAAAAGTGAAATGACTTGCCCAAGTACACGCAGCAGGCACGTAGCAGAGCAGGGGTTAGAAACCAGGTCTTCTGACTTCCAGGCCATTAGGCCATTAGGCCACGCTGCTGCTCTGTATTCTCCCTCTCCCTCTAGACTGTAAGCTTGTAGTGGGAAGGAAATGTGTCTACCAACTCTCTCGTTCTGTACTCTTCCAAGCATGTAGTACCGCGTTCTATACTCAGTAAGTGCTCAGTAAATTCCATCTATTGATTCGTTGATTGATTGATTTAAAGCTCATGGTCAAGAATGACTAGCACTACCCTATGAATTGAAAACTCCTTCTGTAGACTGTAAGCTCCTTCCAGGAAGGCATCATGTCTACCTACTCTATTGCATTGTACTCTCCCAAGTGCTTGATATAGTGCTCTGTACACAGTAATAAATGAATACGATTAATTGATTACTCCTTGGATTTCAGGTGGATGTTGTGCTTGGTGGGGAGGGAGAAATCTGTGGATTTTAGAGACAATATTCCCACCCAGAATTCCCAGTCATGCCCATCACCAACCCACTCTTACTCTCCTCAGCTGCTGCTTTGGTGGAGGTTTCATTCATTTATTCATTCGGTCGCATTTAATGAACTCTTATTGGGTGCGCAGCACTGTACTAAGCACTTGGGGGAGTAAAATACAACAATAAAAAGACACATTTCCTGCCCACGATAAGTCCAATCGACCCTCCCCTGGGAGAAGACAGTTTAGCAGAGACCCCTTTCCCTTTCTCCCTTTCCGGTTTGTCAATCATTCTGTCAGTCAATGGTATTGATTCAGCCTTTATTGTGTGCAGAGTTTTATAGTGAGCTCTTGCGAGAGTATGGTAGAGTTAGAAGACACCATTCCTATGAGGAGGAAAAGCCAATCGACTTTATGGACAGAGATACATTTTCCAAGATTGAGTATTTTAGAGGCCACATTATGTAATGACTAGTTTTTTTTTTAAATGGTACTTGTTAAACGCTTACTATGTTCCAGGAACTGTCCTAATCACTGGGGAAGATGCGAGATAGTCAGGTTGGATACAGTCCATGTCCCACATGGGGCTCACAGTCTTAATCCCCATTTTACAGATGAGGAATTGAGGCACAGATAAGTCAGAACCCTTCCTCATCTAATCCCGGCTCTGCCACTCGTCTGCCATGTGACCTCTGGTGAGTCATTTTGCTGGGCCTCAGTTCCCTCATCTGTAAAATGGGAATTAAGACTGTGAGCCGAATGTAGACAGAGACTATGTCCAACCCAATTGTCTTACATCTACCCCAGCTCTAAGAACAGTGCTTGGTACATAGTGTTTAACAAAGTGCTCAAGTGCTTAAAACAGTGCTGTGGGCACTGTAAGTGCTCAATAAACATGATCAACTGACTGCCTAAGTAGGAAGGGAAACAGGAGAAATGAGGCACAAAGAAGTTAAGCGACTGGCCCAAAGTCACACATCAATCATTTGGCAGAGCAGGGATGAGGAAGTAGTGTGGATTAGTGAATAGAGAATGGATAGTGCCTGGCACATAGTAAGCGCTTAATAAATACCTGGGAGTCAGGAGGAACTGGGTTCAAATCCTGGCTCCACCACATGTCTGCTCTGTGACCCTGGGCACGTCATTTGTTTCTCCTGCACGTTAATTGCTAACTGCTCTCTGTGATTCATTCATTCATTCATTCAATCGTATTTATTGAGCGCTTACTGTGTGCAGAGCACTGTACTATGCGCTTGGGAAGTACAAGTTGGCAACATATAGAGACGGTCCCTACCCAACAGCGGACTTACCCGCTTTTCTTCCCCCCTTTAGATCCCATATTATTCTCCTCTACCACCCCCTCCAGATTCTTGTAGCCGTCATCTACGGCCCCGCTAGCCCCACCTCCAATATTTTGTAACGACTTTGACCCCTTTCTCACCTTCCTTCTTTCCTTTTTCATGCCCACTCTGATCCTCGCAGACGTCAAAATCCACATGGATGTCCCTGGTGACTCCTCTGCCGCCCGCCTTCTATCTCTCTTTGACGATTCCAACTTCCTGTTCACACCCCACCTCGCCCACTCACCAACTTGGTCACACTCTCGATCTCATCATTTCCTACCGTTGCACTATCTCCACCCTCACCAACTCTGAAATCCCTCTCTCTGATCATAAACTTCTGACCTGCCTCCTTACTCATACTCCTCCCCCCGTAAATCTATATTACTACCCCACAGAGACCTCTGCTCTCTCAGCCTCATCCATCTTTCTCAGTGCATCACACCCCACCTCGCCTCCCTACCCTCTCTACCCAATCTTGATGACCGGATTACTGTTCTTAACTCCACCCTCTCTACTCAACTCAACTCGTTCGCTCCCCTTTACCTTCGCCGCTCTCGCACCACGAACTCACAGCCTTGGATCAATGCCACTATCTGCTGACTTCGATCTTATGCTCGAGCTGCTGAACGCTGCTGGTGAAAGTCTAAACACCAAGCCAACCTTGTTTACTTCGGGTTTATCCTTTCCTGCCTTAACTCTGACCTCTCCTCTGCCAGGAAAAACTATTTCTCCTCCCTTATTGACACCCATGCCCATCATCCCCGTCAGATGTTCCGAACATTTAACTCCCTTCTCAGGCCCCCTGTTCCTCCCCATCCTCTATACCTCACCCCAAATGATTTGGCTTCCTATTCCATCAGTAAAAATTAACTAGATCAGGTCTGAGCTCCCCAAAGTCACTCCTCCCCCTTCTCCAACCCCCCCGCTCACAACCCTCTGCGCTATATCCCCCATCCTTCCCAGCAGTATCTTCAGATGAAGTCTCCTCCCTCCTCTCAAGTGCTACTCCAGCCACCTGTGCTTCAGACCCCATTCCCTCTCATCTTATGAAATCTCTCGCCCCTTCCCTCCTCCCCTCTGAAACGTCCATCTTCAACAGCTCACTCTCCACTGGTTTCTTCCCCTTTGCCTTCAAATGTGCCCATGTCTCCAACATCCTAAAAAACACTCTCTTGATCCCACCTCCAGTTCTATTTGTCGTCCTATCTCCCTCCTAACTCTCCTATCCAAATTCCTAGAACGTGTCGTCTACACTCGCTGCCTCGAATTGTTCAACGCCAGCTCTCTCCTTGACCCCCCCCCCGCCCCAATCTGGCTTCCGTCCCCTACACTCCACATAAACCGCCCTCCCGAAGGTCACCAATGATCTTCTTCTTGCTACATCCAACGGCTCCTACACTATCCTAGTCCTCCTCGACCTCTCATCTGCCTTCGACACTGTGGATCACCCCCTTCTCCTCAACACGCTATCCAACTTTGGCTTCACAGACTCCGTCCTCTCCTGGATCTCCTCTTATCCCTCCGGCCGTTCATTCTCAGTCTCCTTTGCATGCTCCTCCTCCCACTCCCATACCTTTACTGTAGGGGCTCCTCAAGGGTCAGTTTTACATCCCCTTCTGTTCTCTATCTACACTCATTCCCTTGGTGAACTCATTGGCTCCCACGGCTTCAACTATCATCTCTATGCTGATGACACCCAAATCTACATCTCTGTCCCTGTTCTCTCTTCCTCCCTCCAGGCTCGTATCTCCTGCCTTCAGGACATCTACATCTGGATGTCTGCCCGCCATCTAAAACGAAACATGTCCAAGACTGAACTCCTTATCTTCCCTCCCAAACTCTACCCTCTCCATGACTTTCCCGTTACTGTAGACGGCACTACCATCCTTCCCTTCTCACAAGCCCGCAACCTTGGTGTCCTCCTCGACTACGCTCTCTCGTTCAGCCCACACATCCAGTCCATCACCAAAACCTGCCGGTCCCACCTCAATACCATCACCAAGATCCACCCTATCCTCTCCATCCAAACCGATACCTTGCTGATTCAATCTCTCATCCTATCCCGACTGGATTACTGCATCAGCCTCCTCTCTGATCTCCGATTCTCCTGTCTCTCCCCACTTCAGTCTATACTTTGCTCTGCTGCCCGGATTATCTTTGTACAGAAACAATCTGGGTATGTGATTCCCCTCCTCAAAAATCTCCAGTGGCTGCCTGTCATCCTATGCATCAGGAAAAAAACTCCTCACTCTCGGCTTCAAGGCTCTCCATCACCTCGCCCCTCCTACCTCACCTCCCTTCTCTCATTCTACACTCCAGCCCGCACCTTCCACTCCTCTGCCACTAACTAACCTTCTTACTGGGCCTCGTTATCACCTGTCCCGCCGTCGACCCCGGCCCACGTCCTTCTCCTGGCCTGGAATGCTCTCCCTCCACACATCCGCCAAACAAGCTCTCTTCCTCCCTTCAAAACCCCACGAGATCTCACCTCCTCCAGGATGTCTTCCCAAACTGAGCCCCCTTTTTCCTCTCCTCCTCCCTATCCCCAACTGCCCTACCTCCTTCCCCTCCCCACAGCACTTTTATATATTAGTACGTATTTTTCACTCCATTTTTTTACTTGTACATATTTACTCTTCTATTGATTTTGTTAATGATGTGCATAGAGCTGTAATTATATTTGCTCTGACGATTTAGACACCTGTCCACATTTTTGTTTTGTTGTCTTTCTCCCCCTTCTAGACTGTGAGACCGTTTTCGGGTAGGAACCGTCTCTATATGTTGCCTACTTGTACTTCCCAAGAGCTTAGTACAGTGCTCTGCGTGCAGTAAGCGCTCAGTTAATACCATTGAATGAATGAATGAATGAATTTAACTTCTCCAAGCCTCAGGTACCTCATCTGTAAAATTGGGATTAAGATTGTGAGCCCCATGTGGGACAGGGACTGTGTCCAACCTAATTGACCTGTATCTACCCCAACGCTTAGAACAGTGCTTGACACGTAGTAAAAGCTTAACAAGTGCCATTATTCATAGTAGTAGTATTATTAACCCAGGTCCTTTTACCCCAAGACCCATGCTCTTTCCACAAGGCCATGTTGCTTCTCCAAGTACCAGAAGCCTCCTCCCAAAGCCTCTGCCAAATTATAGGGTGACTAGGGGGTATGAGAAATCTACATGTGGATATTTCCCTTCCGTCTTCTCCCTCTCCTTGACCAGATGATGAAGACAAGACATGCCAATAGGAGCAATGGCCCAGCATCGGCTGTGTCTCTGCGTGAGCTGGAGCTGAGAGTGTCGGGCACGGCCCAGAGACACGGACCTGGCTACTGGCACCCCTTCCTACCTCACCTAGCTACTCTCCTACTACAGCCTAGCCCGCACACTTGGCTCCTCTAATGCTAACCTTGTCACTGGACCTCGACCTTGTCTATCTTGCCCACATCCTGCCTCTGGCCTGGAACGCCCTTCATCCTCATACCGTCAGATAATATCTCCCACTTCAAAGCCTTACTGAAGGCACATCTCCTCCAAGAGGCCTTCCCTGACTAAGCCCTCCTTTGGTCTTCTCTATCTCCCCTCTGCGTTGCTCTGACTTGCTCCTTTATTCATCACCCCTCCCAGCCAGATAGCACTTATGTACATACCTGTTATTTATTTATTTATTTATATAAATGTCTGTCTTCCCCTCTAGACTGTAAGCCCATTGTGGTCAGGGAAAGTGTCTGTTTATTGCTATGTCATACTCTCCAAATCCCTTAGTACAGTGTTCTACACACAGTAAGTGCTCTATGAATGTGACTGAGTGAATGAATGAAATAGCCCGGATAATAGTAATAATAATAATAATGGCATTTATTAAGCACTTAATATGTGCAAAGCACTGTTCTAAGCGCTGGCATAGAATGCTAAGCTTCCACGTGTCTACAGGAGCGTCTTACTGGGTGTAACAGGATGAGGACTCTGAGCTCATCTCTTCCCAGCTCGGGAGAGATTATGAGGAAAGAGAAAGCAGGCACGTCCAGGGGTTTCCCTGTCGGAGAGTCAGAGTGGATTAAAATTCAGTCATCCACTCATTCAGGCACGAGCTAATCTGCCCCTGAGGGAGGGGAGGCTTAAAAAAAGTGGATGATAAATTCCACTTCGGCCCATTCCTGCCAGAGTCTGATTGACTGCCCTCTGCCCTTCCGGCCAGTGGGAGAGATGCGGGTGGGTGAGTTGCCTCTCCATCACAGAATTTCTGGATTTCAAATTGCTTTTGAATGGTGACTTGGGAGCTTTGGACTGGAGCAGTATAGTGGGAGCCCTCGGTATCCATTTCTGAACCAGTCTTCTGACACGATTCTCACTTCTTCCATCCCCAAGACCTCTGGAGAAGGGGCCCCTTTGAATTAGATGAGATAACCTTGTACATATGTACATATGTACATATGTACATACTTGTACATATTTACTATTCTATTTATTTTATTTTGTTAATATGTATTGTTTTGTTGTCTGTCTCCCCCTTCTAGACTGTGAGCCCGTTGTTGGATAGGGACCGTCTCTATTTGTTGCCAACTTGTTCTTCCCAAGCATTTAGTACACTGCTCTGCACACAGTAAGCGCTCAATGAATACGATTGAATGAATCAATGAATGAATGAACCATCGTTCTGTGGTCGGGCAGAAATGTCTGTCCCACATGGGGCTCACAGTCTAAGGAGGACGGAGGGTACTTTAATCCTCATTTTATAGATAAGGTAACTGAGGCCTGAGGGAAAGAGAAGAGCAAGGGCCTGGGAGTAAAAGGACCTTGGTTCTAATCCTAGTTCTTTCATTGTAATTTCATTTATTTATACTAATTCCTGTCTTCCCCTCTAGACCATAAGATCATGGTAGGCGCGGAATGTGTCTGCTATATTGTTATATTGTACTCTCCTAAGCGCTTAGTAGAGCGCTCTGCACACAGTAAGCACTCCATAAATATGATTGAATGACGGCTGTGGGACCTTGGGCAAATCATTTCACCTTTCTGCTTCAGTTTCTTCATTTTTAAAATTGGGAGTCAAAACCTGTACTCTCTCCTATTTAGATGGTGAGACCCATGTGGAACAGGGACTGTGTCGAGCTTGGTTAACTTTATCAACCAGAGTGTTTAGAACAGTGCCTTGTAAATAGTAAGTGCATTACAAATGCCATAAAAAAATAAGCTGACATCCGGGGCAGCATCCTCGGAAAGGAGAGATGCAACCTCAGATGAGTCCCACTGGTAGACACAAAAAGCAGCGTCGCCTAGTGGATAGAACACGGTCCTGGGAGTCAGAAGGATCTGGGTTCTAATCCTGACTCCATCATGTTTCTGCTGGGTTATCTTGGGCAAGTCACTTCATTTTTCTATGCCTCAGTTAACTCATTTGTAAAATGGGGATTAAGAAGGTGATCCCCTTGTGGGACAGGGACTGTGTCCAACCCGATTTGCTCAGATTCACGCCAGTGGTTAGTGCCTGGCACATACTAAGCGCTTAACAAATACTACAATTATTAGTAGTATCATTATCATTACCATTATCATTAGTAATTATAATAATACTAATTATGGCATTGTTAAGTGCTTACTATGTACAAAGCACTGTTCTAAGAGCTGGGGAGGATACAAGTTGATCAGGTTTTCCCACGTGGGGCTCACAGTTTTAATTCCCCATTTTACAGATGAGGTAACTGAGGCACAGAGAAGTTAAGTGACTTGCCCAAAGTCACACAGCTAACAATTGGCGGAGCCGGGATTTGAACCAATGACCTCTGACTCCCAAGCCCGTGCTCTTTCCACTAAGCCATGCTGCTTCTCTCGTAAAAAGGACAGGGACCACTGAATCGGTCAATCAACGAGGATTAGTAAGTGAATCCCTGCTTGCAGAACACCAGACTATGTGCTTGAAGAATGTGATAAAAGCAGAAAACATGACCCTCAGGGAGCTTGCAATATAATGTGGGAGACAGACTGGCGCACATTAATAATAGCCATTATAGTGATGGCACTTGTTAAGCATTTAGTATGTGCCAAGCACTGTTCCATGTTCTGAGACAGACACAAAGTAATCACACTGGACACAGTCCCTATCCCACAAAGGGTTCACAGCCTCACGGTCCAACCTTATTATCTCATATTTACACCAGTGCTTAGAACAGTGCTTGACACATATTAAGTGTTTAATAAATACCATCTCTTATTTATGCCCATTTTCCAGATGAGGTAATTGAGGTCCAGAGGAGTTAAGTGACTTGCCCAAAGTCACACAGCAGAAAGGAGCCAGGACTAGAACGCAGGTCCTTCTGACTCCCAGCCCGTGCTCTATCCACTAGGCGGCGCTGCTTCTCACAGCCTATGAAGGCAGCTGAAAGACGAATGCTACAGTGATTCATAGGAGGCTGGCAGGGTTAGTCAATGAATAAGGGTTATGTTACATCAGGATGGGTTTGGACTTTTCCTTCAGTTTGAAGATGAGGCTGCTGACTATGAGATGAATGTGTTTGAGGGAACCTTCCTTGCCTACTTGGGCTCTGACCCCCACATGAGACAGGGACTCTTTCCTGCGCTTCGTACAGTGCCTGGAATGTAGCAAGTACTTAACAAATACCATTACAAAAAAGAAAAGGGTGTGGACTCAACTTCATTGCAAGTAAAATGGAGATCTCATCCCTTCCTGCTAACTCACCCTAGGCATTCATTCACTCATTCATCATCATCAATCGTATTTATTGAGCGCTTACTATGTGCAGAGCACTGTACTAAGCGCTTGGGAAAGTACAATACACCAATAAACAGTGACATTCCCTGCCCCAGTCGTGAGGTAACTTCCCCTCCCATCCCCCAGACTCCTCTATTTTACTCCACAACCCTTTTAAACTTTCTCCCACATTTTCCTCAACCCCTTATGCTTCTGAAAATCACTTCTCCATTACCTTCCCTTCCCTGTGACCTCACCCTCACTATTGCTGTGACTTCAGACTAGTGCCCAAAAGGAGGCTATTGATATAAAAAATCCCAAATGATGTATCGTAAAAGTGAAACCTGGTGTAAATTTCGCTATGTTGTCAATTTTGTTCTTCATTGTAAATGCCAAGGACGTCTTGTTGATACAATTTTTTTTATTTTTGTTATGCACTTACTATGTCAGACACTGTATGCAGCGTTGGTACAGATACAAGCTAATCAAGTTGGAGACAGTCCCTGTCCCACATAGGGCTCACAGTCTTAATCCCCACTATACAGATGAGGTAATGAGGCAAGAGAGAATGTCCACATTAACTCTTTCCCTCTCCTTCCTCCCTCTTTTTCACCCTTGCTCACTTTCTCTTACTACCCTTCCTCATTCTTTCTCACCCTTGTTATTTCTCTCCCCTTCCTTTTTCGTTGTTCTCAATCTCTCTCCCCCCTTCCTCAGTCTTTCTCACCCTTGCTTTCCTTTTCTCCCCTTCCTCATTCCTTGCTCATTCTCTTTCTCTCCCTCCTCTTCCTCACTTTCTCGCCCTTGTTCTCTCTCTCCTCTTCCTCACTCCTCACTCATTCTTTCTCTACCCTTCCTCACTCTCACCCTTGCTCTCTCCCTCTCTCCCCTTCCTCACTATTTTCACCCTTATTCTTTCTCGCTCCCCTTCTTCATTCTACCTCTCTTTCTCTCTCCTTTTCCTCACTCTTACCCTTGCTCTCTCCCTTTCGCTCTCCCCCTTCCACACCCTTTCTCACTCTTGCTCTTTTTCTCTCTACCCTTCTTCACTCTTTCTCTCTTCGTCTCTCCTTCCTCACTCTTTCTCACTCTTGCTCTTTTTCTCTCTCCCCTTCTTCACTCTTTCTTCCTCTCTCTCTCCTTCCTCATTCTTTCTCACCTTTGCTCTTTCTCTCTCCCCTTCCTCACTTTCTTATGTCCTTCACACCCTCCCTTTCCTCCCTCTCACCCTTGCTCTTTCGCTCTCTCCCTCTCTTTCTCTGTCCCCTTCCTCACGCTATCTCACCTTTGCTGTCTTTCTTTAACTCCCCTTCCCCATTCTTTCTCACCCTTGTTCTTTTTCTCTTTCTTCCTTTCTTCATTCTATCTCGCCCTTGTTCTTCCCCTTCTCTTCCTCACTCTTTCTTACTCTGGCTCTCCTTATCTCTCTTCCCTTCCTCCATCTTTCTCAGCCTTGCTTTCTTTATCTCTCTCCCCTTCTTCACTGTTTCTTAACCTCTCTCTCTCTCTCTTTCTCTCTCTCCCTCCCTCCTTCCCTCTCTCTCTCCCTTTGCCTTCCTCTCATTTTGCTCTGCAGGCTTCTTCCAGGTCTAACTGGAAATTCACGAAGATGAATGCCATGGAATTTGCGGGGCGGGGGAGTTTGTGATGCTATTGCAGATGAGCACTGGGGTCTCGGGAAATGTATTTCTCCTTCTGTTTTACATCCACCTGGCCTCCAGCAGCGCCTGGCTCAGCTCCTCGGACTTGATCCTCGCCCATCTGGCACTGGCGAACACCACAATATTTCTCACCAGGGGCATCCCGGACACACTTTCAGATTGGGGATGGAGAATTTTCCTGGGCAATGTGGGGTGTAAAACACTTCTGTATCTGTACCGAGTGGCCCGGGGCCTTATCTGTGTCACCTGCCTCCTGAGCGTCTTCCAGGCTGTCACCATCAGCCCCAGAACCCCCCGGTGGTCTCGGATCAAGGCCAGATTCCCCAAGTGTGTCGTCCCCTTCTTCCTCCTGTCCGGGATCCTCAATCTGTTGATTTACATTAGTGTGCCAATGGGCGTGAGAGGCGCCCAGAACAGCAGCATTATTTCAATATCGCTGGATCTCAAATATTATTCATCAGTCTATATTGTTGCACAAAGACTCTTGGTCATATTCATTCATTCAATCGTATTTATGGAGCACTTACTGTGTGCAAAGCACTGTATGAAGCGCTTCGGAAGTACAAGTTCATATCAGCCGTGATCTCCCTCCAGGATCTATTCTTCGTGGAGCTCATGAGCGTGGCCAGTGGCTACCTGGTCTGGGTCCTGTACAAGGACCACCGGCAGGTCCGACACCTCCGGGATGATGCCTGAGGTCAGAGCAGTCAAAGGAGTCGTGGCCCTGGTCACCCTCTTCATCCTCCACTGTGGGTGACAGTCCATCATGCTGAGCATTTTAATAAATGTGAAAGAGAAGTCAGGTTTACTGATGAACAGTCACCTGATGTTGTCCTTCACATTCTCAGTCATCAGTCCCTTCCCCATGGTTTCCGAGGACAGGAGGATGAGAAGATTCTGGAAGACAGAATCTCCAGTTTCCAACATGGGTCCCTCATAGGAAGGACCCGGAAGGATCCCTGTCTGCACACCTCATCCCACCAGAATAGGGTGACCAGGCGTCCCAGACGGAATGGCACCGAACTAGTGATGAAGGGGTCTTGTCCCTCATCCCCCAGGGCTCAGGCGGTTATAGGTGTAGTTAAGGCGGCTTCTGTCTTCCTGATGGGGCTTGAGGTGGTAGCCTGCCTCCAACTCTGGGAAGCAGTATGGCCTAGTGGAGAGAGCACAAGCCTGGGCATCAAAAGGACCTGGGTTCTAATCCTGGCTCTGCCACTTATCTGCTGTGTGATCTTGGGCAAGTCACTTCACTTCTCTGGGTCTCAGTTACCTCATCTGTAAATTGGGGATTAAGACTGAGAGCCCCATGTGGGACACGGATCAGGTCCAACCTGATTACCTTGTATCTCCCTCAGTGCTTAGAACGCTGCATGAGACATAGTAAACGTTTAGCAAATACCATCATCATCATCACCCCAGTTCTGTCTGCATTGGGATCTCCCCTTCCCCATTTTGGTAAAAGTTGATCTGGACTTGCCTCATGGGGACAGAGACATTGGTTCTGCTCAGCAGGGTGACACCAAATGTCCATCAATCTATCAATCACATTTATTCAGCATTTATTGTGTGCACAGCACTGTACTCAGCACTTGGGAGAGTACAATATAACAGAGTTGGTAGGCATGTTCCCTGCCCTCAGTGATATTACAGTCTTGAAGGGCAGACAGACTTCAATGAATAATGTTCAATAATAATTATTATTATTATATAATATGATTATTATTATTAGGGTGTTTGTGAAGCCCTTACTATGTGCCAAGCACTGTTCTAAGCGCTGGGGTAGATATAAAGTAATCAGGTTAATCCCCATTTCACAGATGAGGTAACTGAGGCCTAGGGAAGCTAAGTGATTTGCCCAAGGTCACACAGCAAGCATGTGGCAGAGCTGGGATAAAAACCCAGGACCTTCTGACTTCCAGGTCCATGCTATATCCATTCAGCCATACTGCCTGTCTTACTGGGTGCAGGGCACTATCCTATGCCCTTGGGAGACATCAATATATATAAGGAGAATACACTATAATGGAGCTGGTAGAATTTTTTCCTGCCCACAAAGAGCTTACAGTCTAGAATGGTGAACCAATGTGCATAAGACTCAGTCAATAAATAAGTGGTATTTATTGAGCACTTATTGTATGCAGAGCACTGTATTATGAACTTGGGAGAGTACAATAGAGTTGGTAGTCTAGTGAGAGGAGACCTGGCCTGGGAGTCAGAGAACCTGGGTTCTAATTCCACCTCCGCCACTTGTCTGCTGTGTGACCTTGGGGAAGTCACTTGACTTCTCTGGGCCTCCGTTCCATCATCTGTAAAACGGGGATTAAGACTGTGAGCCCCATGTGGGTCATGGATTGCATCTGACCTGATTAGTTTGTATCTATCCCATCATTTAGTAAAGTACCTGGCACATAGTAAGGATTTAACAAATGCCATTAAAATAAATAAATGAATAAATACAATGATTGATTGATTGATTACCTCTTGAGGGTGGAATTATTTTCAAGCAGCTGCTTTGACTTTTTACTTTTTGGGTGCTGTGCTGAGCCTCCTAAACTGGGGAAACCATGGCAACCTGACGGATAAGCTGTTGCTACCCGTCGCTGGTGTCATCAGTGCCAGAGAGCTGACATGGTCACAACTTATTGCCAAAGTACACTCGGGAAGGAAGGAAGGAAGGAAGGAAGGAAGGAAGGAAGGGAGGAAGGAAGGAAGGAAGAGAGGGAGGGAGGGAAGGACACTAAAATAAATAAAAATTTGTGGGTATGTACATAAGTGATGTGGAGCTGAGTATGGGATGAATATTAAGCCCTGGTGGTAGAGAAGCAGCATGGCTCAGTGGAAAGAGCACGGGCTTGGGAGTCAGAGGATAGGGGTTCTAATCCTGGCTCTGCCAATTGTTAGCTGTGTGACTTTGGGAAAGTCCATTAACTTCTCTCTGCCTCAGTTATCTCACCTGTAAAATCAGGATTAAGACTGAGACCCACGTGGGACAATCTGATTATCTTATATCCCTTCTCCTCAGCGCTTAGAACAGTGCTTGACGCATGAGTGCTTAACAAATATTGTTATTATTATTATAGTCTATTAGCTATTTAAAAATTTGGATGCTTTCATAGTTATTTGAAAAGTAAAAAAATGAACCTAATACAGCTGGCATTATATTGGATTATTTAAGGTGAGACAATGCCAGCTGTTAGGGTATTTTACTTTTCAAATACCTTTTTTGTTACGTCCAAAACAATGATCAATAATAAAGTCATTGTAGTGGAATTTAACTTGGGCACCTTGTAATTGTGAAAATTATATTTCAGCTTCAATGACAATGGCACTAAAGTTCAGTTATTTAAACCTGGACGTATAATAATCACAATAATTATCATATTTGTTAAGCACTTACTATGTGGCGAGCATTATACCAAGCGCTGGGGTAGACAAGAGATAATCAGGTCAGATACAGTCCTTGTCCCACATGAGGTTCGTTCTCTAAGTAGGCGAGAGAAGAGGTACTGAAGGGAGTATGGAAAATTTTTGTGATGTTCCTCTCTAAATCACTGTCCATGCATGTGAGGTGATATGTAGCTTGAGAAAGCAGAATAAGTGGTGTGCATTTAGATGAACCCATTGTTGGGTAGGGACCGTCTCTACACGTTGCCGATTCTTCGGACGTTGTGGTCCAAGTCCTTGACGCCCGGGACCCAATCGGCACTCGCTCCCCTCACATCGAGGCCTACCTGAAGAAAGAGAAACCCTGGAAGCACCTCATCTTTGTCCTGAACAAGTGCGATCTCGTCCCTACCTGGGCCACAGTAAGTCCAGCTTGGGGGGGTCCCTCCTCGGGGAAGAGCCCGAGGCCTCAGCGTGGAATGGGCGGGAGCGGCCGGGAAGGGATGGGATTTGGGGGTCCTGAGGTACCGAGGTTTTTGCGGTTACCTGGTGCTGCTTATGGTTGTACATATTTATTACTCTATTTATTTATTTATTTTGCTTGTACATATCTATCCTATTTATTTTATTTTGTTGGTATGTTTGATTTTGTTCTCTGTCTCCCCCTTTTAGACTGTGAGCCCACTGTTGGGTAGGGACTGTCTCTATGTGCTGCCAATTTGTACTTCCCAAGCGCTTAGTACAGTGCTCTGCACATAGTAAGCGCTCAATAAATACGATTGATGATGATGATGATGATGTACTTCCCAAGCCCTAAATACAGTGCTCTGCACACAGTAAGCTCTCAATAAACACGGTTGAATAAAATGAATGGTTTTCTCTACGCCTCTACCCCTCCCCCATCATCCCCCAACTGAGTCTACTTTTCACAGGTACCACCTTTTCATATTGTGCCCCCGGGGGGGGCGGGCAGAGGGTGGAAGTGGGCTGAGATTTTAGGAGGAATTTTTACGGTAGGGGACAGACTTCATAAAGATATCGTTTTTGTACCTTTTGTACCTTTTGTACCTTTTCATCTCTGGAAAACTTTGAAATCTTGTCAGAGAACTGGAATGAACAATCCTGGAGCATAGCTCAAAAAGTTACGCCGTTAGGGCATGGAGTGAATGTATTTGTCTGGCCTTTTTTGCTAGTGGGAGTCGATGAATTTCTTCACTGCAGTCTCTTAGCTCAGGAATGGGATTTTTTTTTCAAGCTGTCCTGAAGGTCTAGTTTCTAAACTAGAAGCACCGTGGTGAGGTGGATAGAGCATGGGCCTGAGAGTCAGAAGGTTCCATTCCCGGCTCTTCCACTTGTCTGCTGTGTGACCTTGGGCAAGTCACTTAACCTCTCTGTGCCTCAGTTACCTCATCTGTAAAATGGGGCTCGAGACTGTGAGCCCACATGGGAGAGGGACTGTGTCCAACCCAATTTGCTTGTATTCACCCCAGTGCTTAGTATAGTGCCTGGCACACAGTAAGTGTTTAATAAATACCATAATTATTATTATATCATTTTACAGATGAGGAACGTGAGGCACGCAGCCATGAAGATACTTGCCCAAAGTTACCCAGCTGGCAAGTAGAGGAGCCAGGATGAGAACCCAAGTCCTCTGACTCCCAGGTCCGTGCTCTTTCCACCTAATTTTGACTTCTAGACTGTAGACTTTATGGTCACTGTGGGCAGGGAACGTGTCTACCAACTCTGTTATAGTGCAGCCAGTGAAAGATATGGTCTTGTCCCCGGTGCCGATGTTGACCAGCATTTTGGGAACAAAGATAGAGGTGAAGGAGATCTCCAAGAAAGTGATGTTGCGGAGAAAGAAGTACATGGGGGTGTGCAGGTGGGAAATCCAGCAGGGTGAAGGTGATGATGGTCGGATTGCCGATGATGCTCAATGCATAAGTGAGGAAAAGAAAGCAGAAAAACACATCTTAGAATTCCGGATCACTTGTCAGTCTGAGTAGGATGAATTCCTTCACCGTTGTTTCGTTTTCCATAATGGAATCCTGATGGCATTGAGCGAAAAATAGAGAAATGTTTGAGAATGCAAGTGGGAAATGAATTAAAAAGTCAGTGGAGTAGTAAAAATTCTCAAGTGGCTTATTGGATAGAGCACGGGCTTGGGAGTCAGAAGGACCTAGGTTATCATCCCAGCTATGCCACATGTCTGCCGTGTGACCTTGAGCAAGCTACTTACATTTATTCATTCATTCAATCATATTTATTGAGCGCTTACTGTACGCAGAGAGCACTGTACTAAATGCTTGGAAAGTACAATTCGGGAACACATAGAGGCAATCCTCACCGAACAACGGGCTCACAGTCTAGAAGGGGGAGACAGACAACAAAACAAAGCAAGTAGACAGGCGTCAATGCCATCAAAATAGATAAATAGAATTATAGATATATACACATCATCAATAAAATAAAGTAATAAATATGTACAAATATACACAAGTGCTGTGCAGAGGAGGAGGGGGTAGAGCAGAGGGAGGGAGTAGGGGAGATTGGGAGGGGAGGAGGAGCAGAGGAAAAAGGGGGCTCAGTCTGGGAAGGCCTCCTGGAGGAAGTGAGCTCTCAGTAGGGCTTTGAGGGGAGGAATAGAGCTAGTTTGGCGAATGTTTGGAGGGAGGGCATTCCAGTCCAGAGATAGGATGTGGGCCAGGGGTCGAAGGCGGGACAGGTGAGAACGCGGCACAGTGAGGAGGTTCATTCATTCATTCAATCGCATTTATTGAGTGCTTATTGTGTGCAGAGCACTGTACTAAGCGCTTGGGAAGTACAAGTTGGCAACATATAAAGACGGTGCCTACCCAACAGTGGGCTCGCAGTCTAGAAGGGGGAGACAGACAACAAAACAAAACACATTAACAAAGCAAAATAAATAGAATAAATATGTACAAGTCAAATAAATAAATAGAGTAATAAATATGTACAGACATATACATATATGCAGGTGTTGTGGGGAGGGGAAGGAGGTAAGGCGGGGGGATGGGGAAGGGGGGTTAGCGACAGAGGAGGAGAGGGTGCAGGCTGGGCTGTGGAAGGAGAGAAGGAAGGTGAGGTAGGAGGCGTCAAGGTGATGGAGAGCTTTGAAGCCAATAGTGAGAAGGTTTGGTTTCATGCGAAGTTTGGTAGGCAACCACTGGAGATTTTCGAGGAGGGGAGTGACATGCCCAGAGCGTTTATGTATAAAGATAATCTTGACAGCAGAGTGAAGTATAGACTGAAGTGGGGAGAGACAGGAGGATGGGAGATCAGAAAGGATGCTGATGCGGTAATCTAGTCAGGATAGGGTGAGAGATTTTACCAACAAGGTAGCGGTTTGTATGGAGAGGAAAGGGCAGATCTTGGTAATGTTGTGAAGGTGAGACCAGAAAGTTTTGGCGATGGGTTGGATGCGTGGGGTGAAAGAGAGAGCAGAGTCAAGGATGATACCAAGGTTGTGGGCTTGTGAGACGGGAAGAAACTTCTCTGGGCCTCAGTTACCTCAATAGGGATTAAGAGCGTAAGCCCAATGAGGGCCAGGGACTGTATCCAACCTGATTAACTTGTATCTACCCCCCACACTTAGAATAGTGCTTGGCACATAGAAAACACTTAACCAGTCCCACAATTATTCTTCTTATTATAATTATTATTATTATTCATTAGAGTTGGTAGACACGTTCCCTGCCCACAGTGAGCTTACAACACGGAGTTCACAGTCTTCACATTCTAAATTATTCCCTGCATTCAAATCGCATGTTCTTTTCTCCTCCTAATTGTCCCTCACTCTCAACTCTCTCACCTTAAACCAATTGCTCGCACACTTCCCACTTCCTGGGACTCCTTTCTGCTTCAAATCTGCTAGACCATGATATATAATGATATAATAATGGCATTTGTTAAGCACTTACTATGTCTCAAGCAATATGCCGAGCGCTGGGGTCGATACAAGACGATCAGGTTGGGCACAGTCCCTGTCCCATACTCTAAGATGGAGTTCACGTTGCTCCCCAAATTCAAAGCAAGATCATCCGGGATGCACTTCAACGAAAATTTTCTATATTTAATGGTGTTATTGTTTAAGTGCTTATTATGTGCCTAGCACTGTTTTAAGCACTAGGGTAGATGCAAAATGATCAGGTCCCACATGGGGCTTACAGTCTAAGTAGGATGGAGAACAGGTAGTGAATCGCCTTTTATAAATGAGGTAACTGAGGCACAGAGTAGTGAAATGATTTGCCAAAGGTCCCACAGCAGACTAGTGGAGTAGTCAGGATTACAACCCAGATCCCCAGACTGCCAGGACGGTGATCTTTGCAGCAGGCCTCACTGTTTCTCTAATTTCTGTAGAAACTAGAGCGCATTCACTACTAAAAATAATCAGACCATTTCAATTAAGTCTCGGGGAAATGACGGAGTGGCAATATTTTCTACTTCTCTCCAAATAATCCATTATGGGTCACAGAAACCCTGCTTTTTGTCTTCTGAATTATAAAGGCTGCAAAAGAATCAACCCAGACCAATAGAGGAAACAGGAAGAAAGTCAACCATACTTGGGAAAACCCAAAATCCAGATAAATCTATTTACTTAGATTGGGACTGAGTCCAATCTGATTACTTTCTACCCACCCCAACACTTAGAACAGTGATTTCATTTTCTTTAATGGTATTTGTTAAGCACTTACTACATACCAGACCCTATACTAAGTGTTAGGATAGGAATAAAATAATCAAGTTGGTCACCATCCATCTCCCACATGGAGCTCACAGCCTTAATTCCCATTTTACAGAGAAGGTAAACGAGGCTCAGAGAAGTTAAGTGACTCCCCAAGAGCACAAAGCAGACAAGTGGTGGAGTCAGGATTTGAACCCAGGTCTGCTGATTCCCAGGCCCGTGCTCTATTCACTAAACCATGCTGCTTCTCTGATTGACACATAGTAAACACTTGATAAATACCATAATAAATGTACTTTCCTAACAGAAGAAAACGGTCTTTTCAAGAAAGACTAATGTTTTGTTACACTATTAAAAATACTTGTCCCTTTACTTTCTACAGACTTAATATTAGAATAGGAAAATACCATCTCCTGAGACAATAGGCCACTGAACTTATTATTTTGTCTGCCAGTAGAATGAGATGTTGGCAGAACAGAAGGAACTTGCCCTAGTGAAAACAGCACAGGCCTGCAAGTCAGGGGGCCCTGGGTTCTAATCCCAAATCTGCCCCTTGTCGGCTGGGTGGCCTTAGGCAAGTCACCTAACTTCTCTGTGCCTCGGTTTCCTCATCAGTAAAATGGGGATTAAATCTGATTTGGAATGTGAGGCCTATATGGGACAGGGACCGTGTCTTACCTGATTATCGTGTATCTACCCCAGTGCTTAGAACTGGGCCTGGCACTTAGAAAGCAGTTAACCAATACCATAAAAGAATAGAAGGGTCCCAATATTTCGTCCAGCTTTCTGAAACCAAATCTCACCATTTGTAAGATTTTCATTGCCTATTTCCAATGACAGACCTGTGCCCAAAGCTTTCTAAAACCAATTTTCACCATTTGGAAGATTTTCATTGCCTATTTCCAACGACTATCCAGTGTCCAACCTGATTATCTCATATCTATCTTGGCGTTTAGAAGTGTGCTTGACACATAGTAAGCACTTAACAAATACCATAAAAAATAACTGTCAACTCCCTGGAATGTAAATCAATCAATCAATCAATCAATCGTATTTATTGAGCGCTTACTATGTGCAGAGCACTGTACTAAGCGCTTGGGAAGTACAAATTGGCATCACACAGAGACAGTCCCTACCCAACAGTGGGCTCACAGTCTAAAAGGGGGAGACAGAGAACAGAACCAAACATACCAACAAAATAAAATAAGTAGGATAGAAATGTACAAGTAAAATAAATAAATAAATAGATAAATAGAGTAATAAATATGTACAACCATATATACATATATACAGGTGCTGTGGGGAAGGGAAGGAGGTAAGACGGGAGGATGGAGAGGGGGACGAGGGGGAGAGGAAAGAAGGGGCTCAGTCTGGGAAGGCCTCCTGGAGGAGGTGAGCTCTCAGCAGGGCCTTGAAGGGAGGAAGAGAGCTAGCTTGGCGGATGGGCAGAGGGAGGACATTCCAGGCCCGGGGGAGGACGTGGGCCGGGGGTCGATGGCGGGACAGGCGAGAGCGAGGTACAGTGAGGAGATTAGTGGTGGAGGAGCGGAGGGTGCGGGCTGGGCAGTAGAAGGAGAGAAGGGAGGTGAGGTAGGAGGGGGCGAGGTGATGGAGAGCCTTGAAGCCCAGGGTGAGGAGTTTCTGCTTGATGCGCAGATTGATCGGTAGCCATTGGAGGTTTTTGAGGAGGGGAGTGATATGTCCAGAGCGTTTCTGGACAAAGATAATCCGGGCAGCAGCATGAAGTATGGATTGAAGTGGAGAGAGACGCGAGGATGGGAGATCAGAGAGAAGGCTAGTGCAGTAGTCCAGACGGGATAGGATGAGAGCTTGAATGAGCAGGGTAGCGGTTTGGATGGAGAGGAAAGGGCGGATCTTGGCAATGTTGCGGAGCTGAGACCGACAGGTTTTGGTGACGGCTTGGATGTGAGGGGTGAATGAGAGAGCGGAGTCGAGGATGACACCAAGGTTGCGGGCTTGTGAGACGGGAAGGATGGTAGTGCCGTCAACAGAGATGGGACAGTCAGGGAGAGGACAAGGTTTGGGAGGGAAGACAAGGAGCTCAGTCTTCGACATGTTGAGCTTTAGGTGGCGGGCGGACATCCAGAAGCATCCAGAAGCAAAGACAATGTGAGAAACTCAGGTTGAGTGGACAAAATGGAGTAAAAGAATAGATTCAAATATTTGATGAGGACATGGTTTTTGATAAACTGTGGATTGAACCTAAATTCTCTCTCATGCACAAACTGTTCAAACTACTTTTATTGCCTTTTTATTTTTCCACATTGAATCATTTAGTCATAGAACTGGAAGGGAGACTTTCCACTCAATCAATCCATCAATGGTATTTACTGAGTGTGCACTGTGGGCAGAGCACTGTACTAAGCGATTGGGAAAGTATGATTCAGTAGATGTAAACTTTGTCCATATGGGACTTACAATCTACTGGGGGAAGCCGTCATTAAAATAATCCAGGGATAGTGGAAATAGGTTATAAGGGTTTGGACATGAGCATTGAAGGGCTGGGTGAGTGCTTGGATCTGTCTCCACTTCCTCTCCTCCAATTCTCTCCTTGATCCCCTGCAATCTGATTTCCACCCACTTCGCTCCACAGAAACAGCCCCCTCTAAAGTCACCAATAACGTTCTTCTCGACAGATCTTCTGGCCTCTATTCCATCCTAATCCTCCTCGACCTCTCAGCCGTCGACCATCTCCTTTTGGAAACATTATCCAACCTCGGCTTCAGTGACACCGTCCTCTCCTAGTTCTCCTATCTGTCTGTCTGCTCATTCTCAATCTCTTTCACGGGCCCCTCGTCTCCCATCCTCTGACGGTGGGGGCTCTTCAAGGCTCATTTCTGTGTCCTCTTCTATTCTCTGTCTACACCTACTCCTTTGGAGAATTCATTCACTCCCATGGCTACAATTACCATCGTTACACTGATAATCACAAATTTTCATCTCCAGCCCTGACCTCTCTCCTTCTCTGTAGTCTCACAATTCCTCCTGCCTTCAGGACATTTTTACTTGGATGTCCCGCCAACACCCCAAACTTAGCATGTCCCAAACAGAACTCCTCATCTTCTCACCTAAACCCTGTTCTCCCAATATTTCTCCCATCACTGTAGAAGGCACCATCACCCTCACTTTCTCACAAGCCCAATAAACTTGGTATTACCCACGACTCGTCTCTCTCTTTCAACCCACATATTCCATCGGTCACCAAATCATATCGGTTCAATCTTCACAGCATGACTAAAACCCACCCTTTGTTCTCTGTCCAAACTTCTATAACATTAATCCAGGCACTTATCGTATCCCACCTTGATCACTGTTTCGGACTTCCCACTGAGTTATCTGCCCCCTGTCTCTCCCCACTCAAGTCCGTATTTCACTCTGCTGTCTGTATCATTTTTCTAAAACATCCAATCCACGTGCTCCTGCTACTCAAGAACCTCCAGTAGTTGCCCATCCACTTCCACGACAAACAGAAACTTCTTACCATCAGCTTTAAAACACTCAATCAGTTCAACCCCTTCCTACTTTACCTCCCTGATCTCCTGCTAGAGTCCAGCGCACACACTTTGCTCCTCTAACGCCAACCTACTCACTGTACCGCGATCTCATCTCTCTCACCGCCGACCTCTCACCCATATCAGGCCTCTGGCCTGGAACTCTGTCCCTCTTCGTATTTGACAGTCCACCACTCTCCCCACCTTCACATCCTTATTAAACTGACATTTCCTCCAAGAGGCCTTCCCATGTTAAGCACTCTTTCCCCCAACTTTCTCTCCCTTCTGCATCGTCTACACACTTTCATCTGTAACCTCTGAACACTTGATATTAACCTCACCCTCAGCCCCACAGCTCTTATGTACATACCCATAATGTATTTATTTGTGTTAATGTGTGTCTCCCTCTATAGAATGTAAGCTGGGAAGGTGTCTACCAAATCCGTTGTATTGTACTCACCCAAGAGCTTAGCACAGTGCTCTGCACATAGCAACTGCTCAATAAATACCATTGATTGGTTGCTCTTCACACTGTAAGTGCTCAATACATATCATTAATTGATAGATTGATAATCCATCTGAAGGTAGGTGAATTGACACCTGTCTACTCGTTTTATTTTGTTGTCTGTCTCCCCCTTGTAGACTGTGAGCCCGTTGTTGGGTAGGGACTGTCTCTATATGTTGCCGATTTGTACTTCCCAAGCGCTTAGTACAGTGCTCGGCACACAGTAAGCGCTCAATAAATACGATTGAATGAATGAATGAATCAATAAGGAGATCATTCAGTTTTGAGGCTAATCTATCCTTAAATACTTCCAAAGATAGAGAATTAGATCCACATTTCACTCTCCTGGCTAAAAGGATTTGGAGTTCTAGGAGCTAGGTTAGTTTTCACTGATGGAAATTCCCTAGAATGAAGGTGCCAGAGAGCAGGTGCAAAAAATTAAAAGCAGCACAAGAAATGTTAGCTTACCATCATCCATAAAAGCCCTCTCACCTATCTCACATGAAGAATGGTGCTACCTTCTCTCCAAAGGGCTCTGGTTTGGGCTCAGTAAGACTTTTTGAGGTCTTTTGTGGCTTCAGGGAATAGATCCTTGAGGTCTCCAGAAAGACACGGATCAATTAAATAATTTGTGCAAAGGACTGGACAGATTCAATCCAGTCCTCCCTTCTGCTTTCCTGTCTCTAATTCACAATAGAAATGCCGGGTGGCCTAACAGATAGAGTATGGGCCTGGGAGTCAGAAGGACTTGGATTTTAATCCGCACTCTGCCACTTTTCTGTTGTGTGACCTTGGGCAAGTGACTTCACAGTTACCTCATCTCGAAAATGGGGATTAAGACTGTGAGACCCATGTGGGACAGGGACTGTATCTAACACGATTAGATTGTATCTATCCCACCACTTAGAACAGTGCTTGACATACAGTAAGCACTTAACAAATACCATTATTATTATTATTATCATTATTATTATTATTATTATGGTGTTTCAGAGCTGGGCCTGGCATCTGGGGTTGTGAACAGCTTTTTTGGTCAGCATGTTTAATCACAGATCTGCTACTGGCCTCTTATGTGACATTGGATATACCACTTCACTAGTCTGTGCCTCAGTTCTCTCATCTGTAAAAAGGGGCAAAGATACCTGTTCTCCCTCCCCCTTAGATTGTGAGCTTCATGGGTAGCAGGGACGGTGTCCGATCACATTGTGTTTGGCACATAAAAAGCGCTTAACAAATACTTAGGTAACTGAGGAACAGTGTGCCCTAGCAAAAAGAAGTCGGGCTTAGGAGCCAGAGGAACTAGGTTCTAATCCTGGCTCTACCACTTTCCTGCTGTTTGAATCTGAGCAAGTCACCTAACTGCTCTGTGCCTCAGTTTCCCCAATTGGAAAATAGTGATTCATTACCTATTCGTACTCCTACTCAGACTGTGAGTCCCATGTGGGACAGGGACTGGGTCCAAACTGATTAACTTGTAACTACTTAGTGCTTGACTCTTAGTAAGCACTAGCAAATACCATTATTATGAATAATAATAAAAACGGCATTTGTTATTTGATATTAACATCATCCTCATCATTGTTATCAGCAAAAGCACTTATTGAGGACCTAATGTATTCAGAACACAAAATTAGATGCTTAAGAACATTTAGTAGTAGTAAAAGACATGATCCATATCATCAAGGACATTATAATTTAATGATGAAGACAAGCAGATATAGTGCCAAATACATTATATATTAATTTGTATAGAAATATAATTAAATTTCACATACACACATATGCACACTCACTAATACTATATATGTTTTTTTATCGCATTTGCTAAGCACTTACTACGTGTCAAGCACTTTTCACAGTGGTGCAGTGGATATAAGTTAATCGAGTTGGACACGGTCCCTCTCCTACTGAAGGTTCACAGTGTAAACCTGTGTATTGTAGGTTTGTAGATGCAGGAACTGAGGCACAGAAAAGTGAAGTGACTGGACAAGGTCACAGAGCAGACAAGTCTGTTGTTGGATAGGGATAGTCTCTATATGTGGCCAATTTGTACTTCCCAAGCACTTAGTACAGTGCTCTGCACACAGTAAGGGCTCAATAAATACGATTGAATGAATGAATGAACCCAGGTCCTCTGACTCCCAAGCTGGTGCTCTTGGCACTAGGGTGTGCTCCTTCTTATCTACCTGTCTTTTGAATTGAATCAATCAATCATATTTATTGAGCGCTTATTGTGTGCATATTCCTGTACTAAGCATCTCCCCCTTTAGACTGTAAGCTCTCTGTGGGCAGGGAAGGTGTCAGTTTATTGTTGTATTGTACTCTCCCTAACTGTTCTGCACACAGTAAGTGCTTAATAAAAACGATTGACTGACCGACTACAACACAACAAAAAACAGACACATTCCTTGGCCACATCGAAGTCAAAGAAGACAACCCTGGTAGTAATAATAATAATAATAACAATGGTATTTGTTAAGCAGGTACTATGTGCCAGGCATTGTACTAAGTGCTGGAGTGGATTCAGGCAAATCTGGTTGGACACAGTCCCTATCCCACACAGGGCTCGCAGTCTCATTCCCCATTTTACAGATGAGGTAACTGAGGCACAGAGAAGTTGAGTGACTTGCCCAAGGTCACACAGAAGACAAGTAAAATTCACCTTTGGATGAGCAGGGGCTGAAAAGGCTAAAGCAAAACCCACCATCTCAGTTCTATTGTGCACACACAAAAGCCATCTCTTTGTGAGCTGTCAAGTTTTGCTGAGAAGCAGTGTTGCCTAATGGAAAGAGCATGGGCCCGCGAGTCAGAGAACCTGGGTTCTAATACTAATTCCACCACATACTTGCTGTGTGACCTTAGGCAAGTCACTTCAGTTCTCTGTGCTGCAGTTATCTCATCTCTAAAATGGGGATTTAAAACCGTGATTCCCCACATAGCACAAAGACTGTGTCTAACCTGATAAACTTGTATCAACCCCAGCACTTAGTACAGTGCCTGCTACAGAGAAAGCACTTAACAAATTCTATAAATAAAATAAAAAATGATGCATGGCAGGGAGGTGGCAAAGCTGTGCTCATGGATGGATTTTTGTCTTTGGGTCTTTATTCGGAGATAGGGGATATACCAGGGAAAGGTTTGTGTGGGGGTCAGGCAATAATCTCAGCTCTGTTCACACCACTTTACCCCTCTAGACGGTATGCTCATCGTGGTCAGGGACTGTGTCTGTTTATTGTTACGTTGTACTCTCCCAAGCGCTTAGTGCAGTGCTCTGTGCATAGTAAGCCCTCAATAAATATGATTGAATGAATGAATGAATGAATGAATGAACACATAGGGCATTGCCTGCTCTTAGGTAACTATCCAATGGAAAACCAGGGAGGAGTCATATGCACTCTGGCTAGGAGAACCCTCTGAATAACAACAACAACAATAATAATAATGATAACAATAAAAATAATGCTATTTTTTAAGTACTTACTATGTGCCAAGCACTGTTATAAGCACTGGGGTAGATAGATACAAGCTAATCAGGTTGGATGAAATCTCTGTCTCACATGGGACTCACAGTCCGAATGACCATTCTACAGATGATGAGGAAACTGAGGCCCAGAGAAGTGAAGTGACTTGCCCAAGGTGACACAGCAGATAGAATGTGTTCATTCATTAATTCATTCATTCATTCAATCCCAGCAGACATGTGGCAGAGCTGGGATCAGAACCCAGGTCCTTCTGACTCCCAGGCTCGGGATCGAGCCACTAGGCCATGCTGCTTCCAGTTTGATATTCACCCCACAGAACTTATGTACATTCCCTCTAGATTGTAAGCTCGTTGTGAGCAGCAAACCCGTCTACCTCTATTGCATTATACTCTCCTAAGCGCTTAGTACAGTCCTCTGCACACAGTAAGTGCTCAACAAATACCATTGATTGATTAATTAAGCAGCATGGCTTAGTGGCAAGAGCACGGGCTTGGGAGTCAGAGGACGTGTGTTCTAATCCCGGCTCACCACTTGTCTGCTGTGTGACCTTGGTCAAGCCACTTCACTTCTCTGTGCCTCAGTTACCTCATCTGTAAAATGGGGATTAAGACTGTGAGCCCCACGTGGAACAACTTGATTACCTTGTATCTACCCCAGCACTTAGTAAGAGCTTAATAAATGCCATCATCATTATTATTATTATTATTATTATCAATGTCCATCTCCCCCTCTAAAGTTCGTTATGGGCAAGGAACATGTCTGCTAAACCCATTGTATTGTACTCTCCCAAGCATTTAGCAAACGTTCTGCACGTAGTAAGTGCACAATAAATACCAGTGACTGATTGATTGTTTGTCTCCTCCTCAAGACCATAAGCTCACTGTGAGCAGGTAGCATGTCTCCCAAGTTCTTAGTACAGGACCTTTACACAATAAGGGCTAAATAAATACCATTAATTGATTGATAAATGCCTGTCTCTCCCTATTGAGTGTAAGCTCATTGCAGGCAGGAAACGTCTCTACCTACTCTGTTGTACTCTCCCAAGTGCTTAGTACAATGCTCAGCACATAGGAAGCACTAAATAAATGCCATTGATTGATTGACCCTGTATTTGCTGTTCTTGGAGGCAATCTTCAGCTTCTCTTTACTTAGGAATTGCAGTCCTATTGGTTGGAGAAAACTTGCCATCTTCAGCTACTTCTCCTTTCATGTTTGTATTGCCCCATCCTGCTTTCTAGAGGAAACACCTCTATACTCGAAGCACCTTGTGCACTGGGAATCCGTTTAGCAACTCTGTGATACTGTACTCTCCTAAGTGCATAGGCAAGTGCCATGCACACAGTAAGCGGTCAATAAGTACAATTGATTGATCGATTGAGAAATGACCACAGAGCGTCAGTTTCCATAGTGACACATCCCACAGAGATCTACACCACTGAATTTAAGGCCAATCCAGCTGAACAAAATAGTTTCCACAATACAGAGGGTCAGGATGGAAAGGGGATTTTGTTTTATTTCTAACATCAGACTTGAGTCTGAGTAATGCCACAAAGCTAAAGCAGTTCCTTTGAAATGAGAAAGCCCGCCCAGGGATACATAATCATTAACTGTCATTTCAAGTTAATCCAATTTAATCAGATAGGTAGGATGGAAAGGGGATATTATTTTTTCTGACATAGGACTTGATTCTGAGTAATGCTACAAAGCTGAAGCAGGTCTTTTGAAATGAGAAAGTCTGCCCAGGGACAGATAATCATTTAATTTCCATTTCAAATTAATCCAAAGAGGAATTGACTTGCTCATGAGAAATAAACTTCGAGAGGCTACAAATGAGACGCTGGGGTAGTGATTAAGAAAGATGGAAGTTAAATCATTGGTGCCAGAAAATAGAAGAGCTTATCTATATAACAGCTCCCTCAGGCACCTGAAAAAAGTTTCAATGCATCTTAAGCCCTAAGCTCTAATTGGTATTTGCTGTTGGGTAGAAGAAAGAGAAGAGTTTATGAAATTGGGGTTCCTCTGGGTGGAACAAACTCTACTAAGCGAAACTTGATCTAGTCATCTCTAAGTCTCAATTCCTAAGAGGGAAAATATTAGGGCTTTTGTAGAGTTTTAAAGTTCATCAGAGATAAATTGCGTTCATTCTCCTGGTAATTTTTCCCAGGTAATATGCTTTCCAATTCAGCAGCTTGGCCTAGTGGAATGAGCACAGACATGGGTTCTAATCCCTGCTCTGCCACTTGTCTGCTGGGTGACCTTGGGAAAGTCATGTTACTTCCCTATGTCTGTTTCCTCAACTGCAATATGGAGGTGAAATACCTGCTCTCCCTCCTATTTAGATGAAATACCTGTTCTCCCTCCTATTTAGAGAAGCAGTGTGGCTCAGTGGAAAGAGCACGGGATTGGAAGTCAGAGGTCATGGGTTCTAATCCCGATCGCCACTTGTCAGCTGTGTGACTTTGTGCAAGTCACTTCACTTCTCTGTGCCTCAGTTATCTCATCTGTAAAATGGGGATTAAGACTGTGAGCCCCATGTGGGACAACCTGATAATCTTGTATCTACCCCAGTGCTTAGAATAGTGCTGGGCACATAGTAAGTACTTAACAAATACCATTATTATTATTATTATTATTATTATTATTATTATTATTATTATGGGAATAATTACTGTTCTCTCTCTGTGTTCTTTGTGATGCTTAGGGTTGCTCTGATTTAGCCTCCCAACTGGCTTGAGCTTTGCTGGTTTTGAAGACGTTTGGCTTTCACCACCGACGGCATAAACGCAGCAGGCAGAATTAGAGCTATAGAAACCTGGTTTTCTGATTCTCAGAGCCATGTTCTTTGCAGTAGCCTGCAGAAAAACTTTTCTGTTAACCAGTTCTGTTTATATTCACAAACTCCCTTTCTGGATCTCCCATTTCTAAACCAGAATAAAGACTGTATAAATATTTGCGCATGCTTTCTTTTACACCTTCATCATCCCATTACACAGTGTAAAGATAAAATATTTTATGTCATCAATGTTTGCTTCAGAATCTACCTCCTCAATCACGACTTGGCTTTCTTCCTGTGTTCTAGTTGGGTTTCTTAATCTTCCAATGCAAGTGAAAATGAGGGTGATCAATTGTTGAGAGTTGATTTTTTTCATAAATGTGGAAATACAAAAAAATTAATTATCTGAATTTTCTCATTCATCACATGTCAGGAAATTGCACCTCCTAAGAGTGAGTGAAAACTTCTTCCCTATCTAGAGAAGACAGCTTTCCCTTCACCTGTTGCCAAAATTTACTGAAAATTTACCTTTCCATTCAATCAATGGTGTTTATTCAATCATATTTATTGAGTGCTTACTGTGTGCAGAGCACTGTACTAAGCGTTTATTACTGATTACTGTGTGGAGAACACTGTATTAAGCACTTGGGAGAGTACAAAGAAGCAGAGGTGGTAGACTTGTTCCCCATCCACATCAAGCTTACAGTCTAGAAGAGAGTGGAAATCTAGTTAATTGATCAATCAACCGTATTTATTGAGAGCTTACCGGGTGTAGAGCACAGTACTGAGCATTCGGGAGGGTACAGCAGAATTGGTAGACATGATCCTGCCCTCAAGGGGTCTACAATTTACCATGGGAAGCAGTCATGAAATGAATTAGTTAGTGGAAGCAATAGCATATAAGGATATGTAATTAAGAGCTTTGTCGTTGGTATGGGTAGGTATCAAAGTTCTGAAGGGATGAGGGCACAAGTGTTTAAGGGATGCAGAAGGGAGTGAGGACAGGGTGGAGAGATGAGAATTTCTTTAATGGTATTTATTAAGTGTACTAAGCATGGGGCAGATACAAGACAATCAGGTTAGATTGGACACAGTCCATGTCCCAAATGGGACTCACAGAGTTAATCTCCACTTTATAGATGAGGTAACTGAGACACAGAGAAGGTAAGTGATTTTCCCAAGGACACACAGCAGACGAGTGTTAGAGCGGGGATTAGAACTTGGGTTCTCTGACACCCTGACTGGGACTCTTTCCACAAGGCCACACTCCTTCTCCAAAAGACAGGTGAGATCCAGGAGGCTCAAAGCCCACATCGAAGAAGCCCCCATAATATAGGACATTGGGCTCGTCCCACATACTTTCCCAATGTTGGACCATGACCTATTTACCCATGAGAAGCCACATGGGCTAGTAGAAATATCACAGCCTGCTCTGCCACTTGCCTTCTGTGTGACCTTGGGCAAGTCGCTTAACCTTTCTGTGCCTCTGTATCCTCAACAGTAAAATGGGGATTCAGACTATGAGCCATGGTCAACTACAAAGATTATGAGCCCCATGTGGGATAGGAATGCGTCCAATCTGATGAATTTGTATCTATCCCAGGGCTGGCACATAGTAAGTGCTTGAGTGAGTATTGATCGATAATGGCATGTGTTATCATTTTATGGTATGTGTTATGGTACGTGTACGTGCATACTTTTATATTCTAACTTGCCATATCTGTAATTAATTATCTGTCTCCCCCACTAGATTTTAAACTCCTTGAGGGCAGGGATCTACTCTCCCATGGGCACAGTAAAATGTTTTTCAACCAGTAAATACTCAGTAAACACTATCGCTTGATGGATTGATTGGCAATTTATAGGGGAGTATGGTATGTGTTATGTGCTTACTATGTGTAAAACATTGTTCTGGAGCACATGTCTATGTTTTCTTTAGTTCCTCGTAGGCCTGCAGTGAGCAAAACAGATAAAACCCGCCCAGTTATCGTGATTGTGAAACCCACAAAGAAACTCCTCTGAACCGAGTCTGCCTTTCTCGGTAGAGAGAAAGTTTCAAGAATTTTCTGCCCTCGAGAGCGGATTGGTGGTATGAGAGTGGAGAAAGGAAAGGGGAGAGAGCGAGTTGATTTGAGTAGAGAGGGTGGAGTTAAGATCAGTAATCTGGTCGTCAAGAGTGGGTTGAGAGGATACAGAGGCAAGGTGGAGTATGATGCGCTGAGAAAGATGGAGGGGGTCGGGAGAGTGGAGGTCTCTGTGGGATAGTAATATAGATTTACAGGGGAGAGGAGTGTGAGTGAGGAGGCAGGTGAGAAGGTCATGATCAAAGAGAGAGATTAAAGGGTTGGTGAGGGTGGATATAGTGCAGTGGTAGGAGATAATGAGGTCGAGGGTGTGACCAGGTTGGTGAGTGGGGGAGGTAGGGTGGAGCAGGAGGTTGGCAGCGTCAAGGAGAGATAGAAGGCAGGCGACAGAGGAGTCACCAGAAACATTCATGTGGATGTCGAAGTTTCTGAGGATCAGAGTGGTCATGGAAAAGGAGAGAAGGAAGGTGAGAAAGGGGTCAAAATCGTTTAAAAAAGTTGGAGGTGGGACCGGGGGGGCGTTAGATGATGGCTACAAGAATCTGGAAGAGGTGGTAGAGGCAAATGATATGGGCGTCAAAAGAAGTGATGGAAAGGGAAAGGGGAGGAGGGATAGTGCGAAAGCGACATTGGGGTGCAAGACGGAAACAGACACCTCCTCCTTTTCCGGTGAGTCTGGGGAAGTGGGAGGAGAAGAGGCCTCCGCTGGAGAGAGCAGCAGAAGAGACCGTGTCATCTGGGGTGAGCCATATTTCGGTTAGGGCGAGAAGGAGGAGAGAGCTGGAAAGGAACAGGCACTACCATCCTTCCCGTTTCACAAGCCTACAACCTTGGTGTCATCCTCGACTCCGTTCTCTCATTCACCCCTCACATCCGATCCGTCACCAAAACCTGCCGGTCTCACCTCCACAATATGGCCAAGATGCGCCCTTTCCTCTCCATCCAAACTGCTACCTTGCTGGTTCAATCTCTCGTCCTATCCCGACTGGATTACTGCATCAACTTCCTCTCTCTTCTCCCATCCTCTTGTCTGTCCCCGCTTCAGTCTATACTTCACTCTGCTCCCCGGATTATCTTTGTACATAAATGCTCTGGGCATGTCACTCCCCTCCTCAAAAATCTATGGTGGGTGCCTGTCAACCTACGAATCAAGCAAAAACTCCTCACTCTCGCCTTCAAGGCTCTCCATCACCTCGCCCCATCTTACCTCACCTCCCTTCTCTCCTTCTACACTCCGGCCCGCATCCTCCGCTCCCCTGCCACTAACCTCCTCACTGGGCCTCATTCTCGCCTGTCCCGCCGTCGACCCACGGCACACGTCCTTCCCCTGGCCTGGAATGCCCTCCTTCCACACATCCACCAAGCTAGCTCTCTTCCTCTCTCCCAAGCCCTACTGAGAGCTCACCTCCTCCAGGAGGCCTTCCCAGACTGAGCCCCCTTTTTCCTCTCCTCCTCCCCATCCCCCCAGCTCTACCTCCTTCCCCTCCCCACAGTACTTGTATATATTTATACAGATTTATTACTCTATTCATTTTAATTGTACGCATTTATTATTTTATTCATTTTGTTAATGATGTGCGTGTAGCCATAATTTTATTTGTTCTGACGATTTTGACACCTGTCTACGTGTTTTGTTTTGTTTTGTTGTCTGTCTCCCCTTTTTAGGAGTCCGTTGTTGGGTAAGGATCGTCTCCATATGTTGCCGTCTTGTACTTCCCAAGCACTTAGTTCAGTGCTCGGCACACAGGTAAGTGCTCAATAAATACGACTGAATGAATGAATGAATGAATGAATGATCTCTAATGTGCAAGAGATCACAGTGAGCCAACTGTTAGGATTCCACAGAACCAAGGAATGGGAGGCCTTATGGGATTATTATTTTAAGGTATTTGTTAAGCATTTACTATGTGCCAAGCACTGTACTAAGTGCTGGGGTAGATGCAAGGTTGGACACAGTCCCTGTCCTGTATGGGGCTCACATTCTTAATCTTCGTTTTACGGATGAATGACCTGAGACCCAGAGAAGTGAAGTGATTTCCCCAAGGTCACATAGCAGACAAGTGGCAGACCTGGGATTAGAACCCAGTTCCTTCTGACTCCCAGGCCCGGGCCACACTGCTTCTAGTGATTGAGAAGAAGTGGAAATGAACGGGTCTCCTCAGTTTGGCCTGCAGCAGGGCCATAATAGGGAGACCATATTCCCTTGCGAGCCTTGAATGTATTGGTGAAAGTGGTTTATGAGGCCCACAGAGGAATTTGTCTGTCCTGTCTTTCAGACTGTGAAACCTGGCTGGGTCAGGATATGAGCCTCATTCATTGTCTCATATCTACCCCAGTCCACTCTCAGGGTCAGGCCTGGAGAGTTACCAGTACTCTACCAGTCTCAACTGCAAGAGGGAGAGTCACACAGAGGTATACCCATTCCATTTCTAGCTTGGCCAGTGGCTAGTGAGTGGAAGGCAATCTGCTACAAGTCAAAACTTACCTGTGCTGGGCTTTAGTGGCATTGGAGAGAATCAAGGGTGAAAACTCACGTTTATTGCACGGAAGGAGGCAATGGTAAACCACTTCTGTATTGTTACCAAGAAAACTCCATGGCTACACTACCAGAACGATTGCAGATGGAGGTGGGGCATTCTGGAAGAGATGTGTCCTTGGTGTTGCTATGGGTTGAAGATGACTCGACGGCATAAGGCAATACAATCTACCCCAGATCTTAGCACTGTTCTTAGCACATGGAAAGTGCTTAATACTCTCTAGTAACAATACTAATAGCAAGAGGAAGGAGTGTACCCTAGTGGGCATAGCACAGACCTGGGACTCAGGGGACCTAGGTTCTCCTAATTAGGGTATTTACAATGTGACAAGCACTGTTCTAAGCTCTGGAGTAGATACAAATTAATCGGGTCAAACATAGCCCTGTCCCTCATGTGACTCCCAATCTAAGTAGGAGGGAGAACAGGTATTGAATCCCCATTTTATGGGTAAGGCAACCGAGGTACAGACATATTAAGTAACTTGCCCAAAGTCATACAGCAAACTAATGGTGGAGCCAGGATTAGAACCCAGGTCCTGGGATCTTTCCACATTTGGGTGGAATATCCATCCCTTTGTCATCGTCTCCAAGTCCCCTTAGTAATCTCCTACTAGAACCCAGCCTGCACACTTCTTTTCTCTAATGTTAACTCTGATTGTACCTCGATCCCGTCTGTCTCCCTGCCGACCCCTCGTCCACATCCCGTCTCTAGCCTGGAACTCCCTCCCTCATCATATCCAACAGACGATGGCACTCCCCCCTTACAAAGCCTCTCGGAGGAGGCATATCTCCTCGGAGAGGCCTTCCTTGAATAAGCCCTCCTTTCCTCTTCTCTCACTCCCTCCTGTGTCACCCTGACTTGCTCCCTTCATTCATCCACCTCCCAGCCCCACGACATTTACATACATATCTGTAATTTATTTATTTATATTAATGCCTGTCTCCCCCTCTAGACTGTAAGCTCGTTGAGGTCAGGGTATCTGTCTTTTATATTGTTATATCGTCCTCTCCCAAGCATTGAGTACAATACTTTGCACACAGTAAGAGCTCAGTTAATATGATTGACTGTCTGACTGACTGACTGACTCAGGTTTGGGAGCACTGATGCCCTTTTGTCCGAGCGTTATGATTCTATCTACCATATCTACTTTTTCTCACTTGTGGTTCTCCCATGATCTTCCCTTGCCGTTCAAGATTGAATCAAGTCGGCACTGAGAAACTGAACCTCCGTGACAGAATTCATCCTCCCGGGTCTGACAGATGACCCCACCTTGTAGGTTTGCCTTTTCTCCTTTTTTCTCCTTGCCTTCCTGCTCAGCATCACCAGCAATCTGACCATCATCACCCTCGCTCTCCTGGTGCCCCCCTTCATACGCCTCTGTATTTATTCCTGTATAGGTTCTCCCTCCTGGAAATCTCTGTCTGCATTTCTGTCTGCATTTTGTATGAATGCAGAAATTTATGTCTGCATTCCCAACTCGTTTGTGAGCATTTCGACAGGGAACAAAATCATCTCCTATAATTGTTGTAGAACCCAGATATCCTTCTACGTCCTATAGGGGGGCACGGGGGTGGGGGGGCGTCAGAGGTCTGGCCTGCATGTCCTATGACCGTTATGTGCCCATCTGCAGACCTTTACACTACACAACCATCATGACCCCCATAGTCGGTATTTTGCTCATCCTCTGCTGCTACTTGGCAGGCTTCCTGGACACCACTTTGTCCTGCAGCTGGATTTCTGTACGACCAATTACATCAATCACTTCAGGTGTGACACTGTCCCCTTGTTGCAAATCTCTTGCTAGGACAAACAATCCGTGGAGGTACTGACATTTTATTCTGCCATGATCAGGCTGCTATCACTCTATCACTAGTGATCCTGTCCTACGTATACATCAATAAGACCGTTTTGATAATTCTGTCCACCCAGCAGAGGTGGGTCGGTGGCCCAGCAGACGCCTCCACCCAGGACCTTTGCACCTGTTCTTCCCACATGATGGTTGTCTCCCTGTCCTATGGCAGTTGTATCATCATATACATCAATCTTTCCAATAGGGAGGTGACAACCACCCAGATGGTGGCCGTTCTCAATACGTGTGTGGCCCCCATGCTCATTCCCTTCATTTACACACGGAGGAACCCACTGGTAACACAAGCATTCACAAACATGGCCTGGAAAGTCTTGTCATCCCAGAAACGAAAAGCCTTATTGGCACTCAAGTGAACCCCTAATGGACAATTCCGCTTAAAACAGTGCTTTGTACATAGTAAGCAGTTACCAAATACCATCATTACTATTACTCGTCCATCCACCGATCAACCAATCAATAGGTGGTATTTATTGACCACTTCCTGGGTTTGGAGCACTGTACTAAGTGCTTGGGAGAGTACATGCAACAAAGTTGGTAGATAGGCTCCCTGCCCACAGTGAGCTTACAGTCTAAAGGGGGGAGACAGAGTTTGCTGTGAATACATACATTAAGGATGTGTTCATAAGTGCCGTGGGACTAAGGGAGGGGTGAAAAAAGGCTGTGAATCTCAGGGCAAGGAAGCAGGAGAACAGGGAGCGAGGGCTTAGTTGGGGAAGGCCTCTCAACAGTCAGTGGTAATTTGTAGGGGGCCTGCTAAATTCAGCACTTAGTACAAAGTAAGCGCTCATTAAATACCATTGATTGATTGATTGAATTAGAGCACAGTAATGAGAGTTTAGAAGGAGAATACCAAAGTAAGTAGATAAAATACCTGCCCTCAAGGAGTTTACAATCTCCAGGGCAGGGATAGGCAGGAAAATACATTACAGGTCATGGAATCACCCAACTATAAGGGCATTTGCATAAATGTTGTGGGGGTGGATGGTAAACGCCTAAGTTCTTAGAGGGTAGAGGTGATGCAGAAAGGTGGGAAAATAGGCTGGGGAGATGAGAGATTCATCAGGGAAGGCTTCCTGGAAGAAACGTGATCTTAGTTTCGGGGAAGGGGAGAAAAGCGGATTGTTAGACTGTCCCTTCTGGACTGTAAGCTCGTTGTGAGCATGGAACATATTTACCAACTCTGCACAAAGTGCTAAATAAATACCATTGATTGATTGATTGATTGATGTGATGAAGGAGGGAGTTCCAGGCTGTGGGAAGGGAGTGAGCAAGGGGGTCAACTGCATGAGAAATGAGATTCAAGCACAGTAAGTAGGAGGGTGTTGGAGGAGTGTTGCGTTCAGGTTGTAGTGGGAGAGGAGTGAACATAGGTAAGAGGAGAGAGTGGGCTGAGCGCCTACAAATATGTCCATGATTTGCCTTTTATTGTATTGTACCACTGTGACTCCTTATTCTCTTCTCTGCAGTCAAAAATTATGTATGTTATCTATAAATGATGTATTTCATATCTTATAGATTTTAAATTATTTGTTTATTTATATTATTGTCTGTCTCTCCCTCCAAACTATAAGCTCACTGTGAGCAGGGGATGTGTCCGCCAACTCTGCTGTGTTGTGCTCCTCTGCCAAGCACTTAGTACAGTCTAGCGCTTAGAACAGTGCTTGGCACATAGTAAGCTCTTAACAAATGCCATCATCATCATTATTATTACAGGGCTCTGCACACAGTAAGCATCCAGTAAGTATAATTGATTGACCGATAAACTTCGTTCTGTTTGGCAACACTCTGACTCCATTCTCCTTCACATAATAATTATAATAATAATAGTAATAATAATAATAGTAATGGTATTTGTTAAGTGCTTACTGTGTGCCAAGCACTGTCTCTAAGCACTGAGGTAGATACAAGCTTATCAGGTTGTCCCACATGGGGATCCCAGGCTTAATCCCCATTTGACAAATAAAGTAACTGAGGCACAGAGAAATTAAGTGACTTTCTCATGTCACACAGCTGACTGGTGGCGGAACCAGGACTAGAACCCCACGACCTCTGACCCCCAAGCCCAGGTTCTTTCCACTAAGCCATGCTGCTTCACATTCCATCTCAAGCCCCCTCACCTTCCATCTATCTTCCCAAATCGAATCACTTTTCATTCAATCAATCGTATTTCTTGAGCACTTACTGTGTGCAGAGCACTGTACTAAGCGCTTGGGAAGTACAAGTCGGCAACATATAGAGACAGTCCCTACCCAGCAACTGGCTCACAGTCTTTTACCCTCGTCTCCCATTAACTGACAACAACTTGTCTGTATTTGGATCCAGGAGCCTGGAACCGTTCTCTGCGTTCCCCAGACCCTCTGAAAACATTGTGGATGGTGACGCCTAGTATAGTGCTTTGCACACAGTAAGCACTCAATGAATGTGATTGAATGAATGAATGAATGAACGATGACAATAATGATACACACACCAAAGTGTGACATGATTGATTCCATTAGTGGAAGGAATTTTGTGAGCAGCATTGCATGTGGCCATATGCTCAAGACAATTTTCTTCCCCCTGTTTATGTGTAACTTTTCGAACTTGCAAAGATTTCTTTTATTTTGCTGCCACCTTGTGGCTGAACCGAGGTCTTACCTGGATTGCACGACTGAGCAGTTCTAAAGTACATCCACTAGTTATGTTGGAAACAGTCCCTGTCTCTCATCGGGCTCACAGGCTTGATCCCCATTTGACAGATGAGGTAACTGAGACCCAGAGAAATGAGTGTGTTGCCCAAGGTCACATAGCAGACAAGTGGTGAAGCCAGGATTAGAACCCAGGTCCTTCTGATTCCCAGGCCCGTGTTGTACTCACTAGGCCATTCTACTTCCATTAGGCCATTTGCATAGCAATCTCTGGATTATTAGAGTGAGGATCGCAGAACTTCATTATGGGCCTAGTTAGTAGTGAACCTGAGCAGGGCATGCTAAGAAAGGAAATCACTCCAGATGAACTGGAACTGGACAAATCATAATGAATTGTGGTATTTGTTAAACGTTTGCTATGTACCTAACGCTATAGTAAGTGATGGGGCAGATACAAGATAATCATGTCCCACATGGGGCTTACAGTCTAAATGGGAGGGAGAGTGGGTATTGAATTCTGCTCTTAAAATGAGGAATGTGAGGCATGGAGAAGTGAAGTGACATGCCCAAGGTTGCACAGCAGGCAGGTGGCAGAGCTGGGATTGAAATAATAACAATGATAATAACTGTGGTATTTGTTAAGCACTTACTATGTGCCAAGCACTGTTCTAAGCACTGTTGTAGATACAAGGTAATCCAATATTAATCTCCATTTTACAGATGAGGGAACTGAGGCACAAAGAAGTTAAGTGGCTTGTCCAAGGTCACACAGCAGACAAGCCACGGAGCCTGGATTAGAACCAATGTCCTCTAACTCCCAAGCCCGTGTGCTTTCCACTAAACCATGCTGCTTTTCCAGGTTGAAGAAACAATCCTTGTTTTCAGGGTATTACACTCTAATAGTGTTAATGGTAGTGTTACATCCCTAAATGGATATTGAGGGAGAATGGGTATTTTTTTCTTTTAATTGCATTTATTAAGCACTTACTGAATGTCATGCACTGTATTAAGCACTGGGTAGATACAAGCTAAAGAGGTTGCACACATTCCATGCCCCACAGTACTAATCCCCATTGTATAGATGAGGTAACAGAGGCCCAGAGAAGTGAAGTGACTTTCCCAAGATCACACAGCAGAGAAATCACAATGGGTGGATTAGAACCCAGGTTCTTCTGACTCCCAGGGCCGGGCTCCTTCCACTAGGCCAAACTGTTTCTCAGTTAATCCGTTAATCATATCCAGCAGACTGGATTTTAGTTTTGCATAGCCTGATGGGTTTTCTCTGATCTTATCATAATTATGGTACTTAATAATTAATAATAATGATTATGGCATTTGTTAAACACTTACTATATGCCAAGCATTGTTCTAAGAGCTGGGGTAGATACAGAGTAATCACGTTGGGCATAATCCCTGTCCCACATGGGGCTCACAGTCTTACTCCCCATTTTGCAGATGAGGTAACTGAGGCACAGAGAAATGAAGTGACTTGCCCAAGGTCACACAGCACATAGGTGGCAGGGCCAGGATTAGAACCATGACCTTCTGACTCCCAGGGCTGTGTTCTATCCACTGTGCTATCCACTGTGCCAGGCACTGTACTAAACACTGGGGTAGATAATTAGATAATTAGATAGGACAAAGTCCATGTTGCACATGGGGCTCACAATCTGAATCCCAATTTGCAGGTGAGGCAAAAGACTTCAAGCATATAGGGGGAACAATGGTTATGGCAGAATAGAGTCCCTTCTTGGAGAAGCAGCATGGCATAGTGCATAGAGCAAGGGCCTGGGAGACAGAAGGCCCCAGGTTTTAATGCCATCTACACACATTGTCTGCTATGCCAACTTGGAAATGCCACTTAGCTTCTTGTTACCTCAGTTCCCTCATCTGTAAAATGGGGATTAAGACTGTGAGCCCTGTGTGGGCCAGGGACTGTGTCCAACCAGTTTATCTTGTATCTACTCCAGTGTTTAGAACAGTGACTGCACATAGTCACTCTTAACAAATATCACAATTATTATTAGTATTATCATTATAATTACTGGCTCTTCCAAAATCCAACTAGGTGTTCAAATGAAGAGGGGTCAAAAGGGAGAAAATATTATAAACACCGTAATACAAATAATGTATGTCTTTGTGATACAAAGGGAAATGGCTTTCAGAACCAAAAACCCTGGAGAAGCAACATGATCTGGTGGGAAGAGCACATCCCTGGAAGTCAAAAGACTTGGGTCCTTACCCCAGCTCTGCCATTTGTCTGCTATGTGACCTTGGACAAGTCACTTCACTTATCTGGGCCTCACTCGCCTCATCTGTAAAATTGGGATTAAGTCTCTGAGCTCCAGGTGGGACAGAGACTGTGTTCAAACTGATTATTTGTTTCTATCCGAGCACTTAGTATTCACTCATTCATTCATGCTGCTTGGAGAAGCAGCATGACTCAGTGGAAAAAGCACGGGCTTTGGAGTCAGAGGTCATAGGTCCAAATCCCAGCTCCACCAACTGTCAGCTATGTGACTTTGGGCAAGTCACTTAACTTCTCTGTGCCTCATTTACCTCACCTGTAAAATGGGGATTAAAACTGTGAGCCCCCCGTGGGACAACCTTATCACCTTGTAACCTCCCCAGCGCTTAGAACAGTGCTTTGCACATAGTAAGTGCTTAACAAATACCATTATTATTATTATTATTCATGCATACAATCATTCATTCACTCATTCGTATTTATTGAGCGCTTACTGTGTGCAGAGCACTGTACTAAGCGCTAGGAAAGTACACTTTGGCAACAGATAGAGACAATCTCTACCCAACAACGGGCTCACAGTGTAGAAGGGGGAGACAGGCAACAAAATAAAACAATAACATCAATAAAATAAAAATGGATAAATATAATTATCGGTATATACACATCATTAATAGAATAAATAGAATAATAAAATAAATATGTACAAATGTACACAAGTGCTAGAGCAGAAGGAGGGATTGGGGCGATGGGGAGGGTAGGAGGAGCAGAGGAAATACAATCGTATTCATTGAGTGATTACTGTGTGAAGAGCACTGTACTAAGCACTTGGGAGAGTACAACAATAAACAGTTACATTCCCTGCACCCAACGAGCGCACCGTTCAGCGTGGGGGAGACAGACATCAGTACAAATAAATGAAATTACAGATATGTACGTAAGTGCTGTGGGGCTGGGAGTTGGGTAGAGCAAAATGAGCAAATCAGGGCAACGCAGAAGAAATTGGAAGATGAGGAAAAGTGGGGCTTAGTCTGGGAGACCTCTTGGAGGAGATGTGCTATCAATAAAGTTTTGAAGTGGGGGACGGTAATTGTCTGTCAGATTTGAGGAGGGAGGGCACTCCAGGTCAGAGGCTGGATGTGGGCTAGCAGTTCGCAGGGAGGCAGGCGAGATCAAGGCACAGTGAGACAGTTAGCACTAAAGGAGCTGGTTTGTGAGGGCTGGGTTATAGAAGGAGAGAAAAGAGGTGAGGTAGGAAGGGGCAAGGTTATGGAGTGCTTTAAAGCCAATTGTGAGGAGTTTTTGTCTGATGCAGATGTGGATGGGCAACCACTAAAGTTTTTTGAGGGGTGGGATGACATGTCCTGCACATTTTTTAGAAAAATGATCTGGGCAGCAGAGTGAAGTATGGACTAGAATGACGAGAGACAGGTAACTAGGAGGTCAACAAGGAGGCTGATGCAGAAATATAGGCAGGATATAATGAGTGATTGTATTACTGTGGTAGTAGCATGGATAGAGAGGAAAGGGTGGATTTTATGATGTTGTCAAGGTGGGACTGGCAAGAGTTAGTGATGGATTGAGTATGTGGGTTGAACAGTGCTCTACACACAGTAAGCCCTCAATAAATACGATTGAATGAATGATAACCCCAAGGCTTTGAGCCTGTGAGACAGGAAGAATGGTGGTGTCATCTACAGTGATGAGAAAGTCAAGGGGAGGACAAAGTTTGGGTGGGAAGATAAGTAGCTCTGATTTGAACATGTTAAGCTTGAGGTGATGGGAGGACATCCAAGTAGAGATGTCGTGAAGGTAGGAGGAGATGCAAGACTGGAGAGAGAGAGAGAGAGAGAGAGAGAGATCAGAGCTGGAGATGTAGATTCGGGTATCATCCGCATAGAGGTGGTAGTTGAAGCCATGGGAGTGAATGAGTTCTCCAAGGGAATGGGTGTAGATGGAGAATAGAAGGGGACCCAGAACTGAACTTTGAGGGATTCCCCTCCACAGTTAGGGGGTGGGAGACAGATTAGGAGCCCACAGGGAAACTGAGAATGAATGGCCAGAGACATAAGAGGAGACTCAGGAGAGGAAAGAGCCAGTGAAGTCAAGGTTAAATAACATTTCTAGTAGAAGGGGGCCGTCCACAGTGTCAAGAGCAGCTAGGCGGCCAAGGAGGAGTAGGTTGCATTAGAGGTCACCGGATTTGGCAAGAAGGAGATCATTGGTACCTTTTGAGAGGGTGTTTTTTGTTGAGTGAAGGAGATGGAAGCCAGAATGGAAGGGATAAAGGAGAAGCTGGTGTAGAAGCTAGCTCAAGGAGTTTGGAAAGGAATGGAGTGAGGGAGGTGGGGCAATAACTCGAGGGAGCCGTGGGGTCAAGGAAGGTTTTTTTTAGGATAGGGGAGACAAGGGCATGTTTGAAAGCAGTGGAGAAGAATTCATTAAGAACGCAAATGGTTGAAGATGGCTGTTAATGCTGGAAGAAGGGAGGGGGCAAGAGTTTTGATAAGGTGCCCGGAACATAATAAGAGCTTAACAAATACTGTTTTTAACAAAAGGACATTTCAAGCTATACGGAAGGTTTTCTTCCCAGAATCTTCCCCAGGGCTGATTTCATGCCCCGGTTCCTCAGGCTGTAGATGAGGGGGTTCAGGGCAGGGGGCACCACGGCCTAGATCATGGACAGGAACAAATCCAGGGCAGATGGGGAATCTGCCGTCGGCTTTGAGTAGGTGAAGCTACTCATTGAGAGAAAATAAAATCTCCAAGACGAGGTGGGGCAGTCAGGGGGCGAGCGCTTTAGAACGGCCCTCTGCCGATGGCATCCGCAGCACAGTGGAAATGATGCAAACATTAGACACAACCATGGAAACAAAACAGGCGAGGGCGAGACTTCTAGTTCGCAGAGAGACTCCCACTTCTGTAACGTTGCCTTTACTATGGGCTATTCTTACGAGCTGGGGTATGTCACAGAAGAGCTGTTGGATCATGTTGCAACCACAGTAGGGTCCAGAGAAGGTGGCAGCCGTGACCATCATTCCAGCAAGGCCGCTGAGCCAGGAGGCAGTCGTCATCTTCCCACAGGCCCTTTTGCTCATGACGACATCATAGAGCAGGGGGCGGCAGATGGAGGCGTAGCGGTCATAGACCATTGCCGTGAGGATGCCCATCTCAGCACACGCCAGGGAGATGAAGAAGAACGCTTGAAGAACACAGTCTGGGAATCGAATATCACACCTGTGGTCCAGGGAATTGAAAATAGATTTGGGGATGGTGACGGAGATGCAGCAGACGTCTATGAAGGAGAGGTTGCTGAGGAAGTACATGGGGGTGTGGAGGCGCCAGTCGAGGGTGGTGATGGTGACAATGAGGAGATTCCCCGTCAGGGCCACCAGGTAGATCAGAAGGAAGAGACCAGCGCAGACCAGCTGCAGCTCCCGGACCTCCAAGAAACCCAGGAACAGGAATCTAGTCACACGTGTACAATTAGCCATTCCTGTCCTGTGATCCCCTTAGCTTCTTGAAGGGGGGAAGAGAATGGAGATTTAGAAGAAAGGATAATGCTATTTGGTCTCCAAACCACCGGAGACTGTACAATTAAATCTCCTTGTGGACAGGGAACGTGTCTACCAACTCTGTTACTGTGTACTCTCCCAAGGGCTTCGTACAGTGCTCCTCACACAGTAACTGCTCAATAAATACCAATTATTGATGGGTTAACTGATTAATGCCTGTCTCCCTCTGCAGACTGTAAGCTTACTATGGTCAGGAAACATGTCTATCAACTCTGTTTTTATCTTACTTCCCCAAGCACTTAGTATCGTGATCTGAACATAGTAAGGACTCAATAAATACAATTGTTTGAGAGCTGACAATGATTGACATCCGACACAGATATCTCTGCTATATTGTATTCTCCTAAGCACTTAGTGCAGTGCTTTGCCCAAAGTAAATATTCAATAAATACAATTAATTGATTTATTGGTAGTAAGAGTAAAGGTATCTTAGTGCCCTCTAGGTGCAATTCATTGTACCAAGCAGTTGCCCTTAGAGAAGCAGCGTGACCTAGTGGAACGAGCCCGGACATGGGTAGTCAGAAAGACCTGGATTCTAATAACAGCTCCACCACTTACCTGCTGTGTGACCTTAGGTGAGTCATTTCACTTCTCTGTGCCTCAGCTCTCATCTGTAAATTTCGGGTCATGACCGTGAGCCCCATGTGGGACAGAGACTCTATAATAATAATGATAATAATAATAGTATTTGTTAAGCATTTACTATGTGCCAAGCACAGTTCTAAGCACTAGGGGAGATACAAAGTTATCAGGAGGCCCTACGTGGGGCTCACAGGCTTCTTTGCCATTTTACAGATGAGGTACAGAGAAGTTCAGTGACTTGCTGATGAGTGGCAGAGGCTGAATTAGAACCCACGACCTCTGACTCCTAAGCCCTGGCCCTTTACACTAAGCCACGCTGATTACCTCATATCTACCCTAGCGCTTAGAACATTGCTCTTATTACTGGCTTTCCCAATGTCCAACCAGGAACATGACTGAACAGGGATGGCCAGGTGTCCTGATTCTCACAGTAGGGCTGACAGGTCAGTTAAACATTACTTGGAGTAAGTAACTCCCCACTCCAGGAAAGCAATCCCTAGCCAAGATCCTTGGACCAAGTTACATGGTACCAAGAGGCATTGGTTGAATCAGTCAGAAATTTAGGGTGGCCATTTGTCCAGTTTTACACTAGACAGTCTGACTACTTGCTGTTCTGTCTTGCTGCTTGGAGGTGGCATAATGCCTGGGATTTTATTTTTGGTTCTGAACTTCCTTCCTCCCCAGCTGCTCTTCCTTGGCTCAGCGAAAGTTGTTCCTGGGTTTAGAGGGGCCTAGAAAGCGAAGGCAAAGATCTGGCATGTCTGCTGTGTGACCTTAGGCAAGTCACTTCACTTCTCTGTGCCTCAATTACCTCCTCTGTAAAGTGGGGAATAAAAGAGTGAGCCCTAATGTGGGACATGAACTGAGTCCAACCCGATTATCTCATGTCTACCCCAGTGCTTATTACAGTGCAATCTTGCTCTTAACAAATACCACAATCATTAATGGAAAGGGTTCTGAGCCCTTCAAGGGACCCGTCCTAAGTTTGGACAGATGCAGGGGAACCTTTGCAATATGTTTCTTATGAAACAGACTGTACGTTTGCTGTGGTCAGGGAATGTGTCTGCTATATTGTTATATTGTATTCTCCCAAACACTTAGTACAGTGTTCTGCACACAGTAAGTGCTCAATAAATACGATTGATGGAATTATGCCATGTTCCCGTTGAAATGCCTGCCATGTCATGGGTCCTTTGGTGACCAGAATCTGCAAGCACTGGCCACAACCACAATACTGGGACAGGACTCTCATTCATTCATTCATTCAATCGTATTTATTGAGTGCTTACTGTGTACAGAGCACTGTACTAAGCGATTGGGAAGTACAAATTGGCAACATATAGAGATGGTCCTTACCCAAAAACGGGCTCACAGGCTAGAAGGGCGAGAGAGACAACAAACCAAAACATGCGGAAAGGTATCAAGTCGTCAGAACAAATAGAATTAAAGCTAAATGCACATCATTAACAAAACAAATAGAATAGTAAATATGAACAAGTAAAATAAATAGAGTAATAAATCTGTACCACCAGATATACAGGTGCTGTGGGGAGGGAATGAGGTAGGGCGGAGGGATGGGGAGGAGGAGAGGAAAAAGGGGGCTCAGTCTGTGAAGGCCTCCTAGAGGAGGTGAGCTCTCAGTAGGGCTTTGAAGGGAGGAAGAGAGCTAGCTTGGCGGATGTGCGGAAGGAGGGCATTCCAGGCCAGGGGGAGGATGTGGGCAGGGTGTCGACGGCGGGAGAGGCGAGAACGAGGCACAGTGAGGAGGTTAGCGGCAGAGGAGTGGAGGGTGCGGGCTGGGCTGTAGAAGGAGAGAAGGGAGGTGAGGTAAGTGGGGCCGAGGTGATGGAGAGCCTTGAAGCCGCGTGAGGAGTTTTTGCTTGATGTGTAGGTTGACAGGCAGCCACTGGAGATCTTTGAGGAGGAGAGTAACATGCCCAGAGCGTTTCTGCACAAGGATGATCCGGGTAGCAGCGTGAAGTATGGACTGCAGTGGGGAGAGATAGGAGGATGGGCGATCAGAGAGGAGGCTGATGCAGTAATCCAGTCGGGATAAAGTGAGAGATTGAACCAGCAAGGTAGCGGTTTGGATGGAGAGGAAAGGGCAGAACATAGCGATGTTGTAGAGGTGAGACCGGCAGGGTTTGGAGACAGATTGGATATGTGGGGTGAACGAGAGAGCATAGTCGAGGATGACACCAAGGTTGCGGGCTTGTGAGACTGGAAGGATGGTAGTGCCGTCTACAGTGACGGGAAAGTCAGGGAGAGGGTAGGGTTTGGGAGGAAGATAAGGGCTTCAGTCTTGGACATATTGAGTTTTGATGGCGGGCAGACATCCAGATGGAAATGTCCTGAAGGCAAGAGGAGACCCGAGCCTGAAGGGAGTGAGAGAGAGCAGGGGCAGAGATGTAGATTTGGGTGTCATCAGTGTAGAGATGATAGTTGAAGCCATGGGAGCGAATGAGTTCACCAAGGCAATGAGTGTAGATAGAGAATAAAAGGGGAACAAGAACTGACCCTTGAGGAACCCCTACAGTAATGGGACAGGAGGGGGAGGAGGAGCCCGCAAGGGAGACGGAGAATGAACGGCCGGAGAGATAAGAGGAGAACCAGGAGAGGACGGAGTCTGTGAAGCCAAGGTTGGATAGCGTGTTGAGGAGAAGGGGGTGGTCCACAGTGTTGAAGGCAGATGAGCGGTTGAGGAGGATTAGGATAGAGTCGGAGCCGTTGGATCTGGCAAGAAGGAGGTCACTGGTGACCTTTGAGAGGGCAGTTTCAGTGGAGTGTAGGGGACAGAAGCCAGATTGGAGGGGGTCAAGGAGAGAGGTGGTGTTGAGGAATTCGCGGCAACGTGTGTAGACGACTCGTTCTAGGAGTTTGGAAAGAAATGGTAGGAGGGAGATAGGGAGATAACTAGAAGGGGAGGTGGTGTCAAGAGAGGGTTTTTTAGGATGGGAGAGACGTGGGCATGTTTGAAGGCAGAGGGGAAAGAACCAGTGGAGAGTGAGCGGTTGAAGATGGATGTTAAGGAGGGGAGGAGGGAAGGCGCGAGAGATTTCAGAAAATGAGAGGGAATGGGGTCTGAAGCACAGGTGGATGGAGTAGCACTTCAGAGGAGGGAGGAGATCTCATCTGAAGATACTGCTGGGACGGATGGGAGAGTAGCGCAGACGGTTGAGAGCGGGGGGGTTGGAGAAGGAGGAGGAGTGACTTTGGGGAACTCAGAACTGATGGAGTTAATTTTAGTAATGAAGTAGGAGGCCAGATCGTTGGGGTGAGGGATGGAGGAGGGGGAGGAACAGGGGGCCTGAGAAGGGAGTTAAATGTACGGAAGAGCTGACTGGAATGATGGGCATCGGTGTCAATAAGGGAGGAGAAATAGTTTCGCCTTGCTGAGGAGAGGGCAGAGTTAAGGCAGGAAAAGATAAACCTGAAGTGAAGAAGTTTGGCCAGGTGTTTAGACTTTCGTCAGCAGCGTTCAGCAGCTCGAGGATAAGAGCGAAGGTGATGGACAGTGGCAGTGATCCAATGCTGTGTGTTAGTGGTACAAGAGTGGTGAAGGGAAAGGGGGGCGAGCGAGTTGAGTTGAGTAGAGAGGGTAGAGTGGAGAGCAGTAATCTGGTCATCAAGATTGGGCGGAGAGGAAAGGGAGGTGAGGTGGGGTGTGATGCGCTGAGAAAGATGGATGGGGTCGAGAGAGTGGAGGTCTCTTTGAGGTAGGAATATAGATTTACAGGGGAGAGGCGTGTAAGTGAGAAGGCAGGGGAGAAAGTTGTGATCAGAAAGAGGGATTTCAGAGTTAGTGAAGGTGGAGATAGTGCAGCGGTAGGAGATGATGAGGTCGAGGGTGTGACCAAGGTGGTTAGTTGGCGAGGTGAACTGTAATTCCAGAATCTTTGGGCCATATTGGACCACTAAAGTAGAGACTAATTGGCTTAGAGCTCGTGTCTGGGAGTCAGAAGGACCTGGGTTCTAATCTTGTCTCTGCCACTTGTCTGCTGTGTGACCTTTAGCATATCACTTCACTTCTCTGTGCCTCACTTACCTCACCTGTAAAATGGGGATAAGAGAGTGAACCCCTTGTGGGACAGGAACTGTGTTCAACCCGATTAACCTGTATCTATTCCAGCACTTAGAACAGGGTGTGGTACATAGTAAGAGCTCAACGAGAACCATATGTATTATTATTATTATTATTATTATTATTATTATTATTATTCCTACTTTCCCAGAAATGTTTCATCATGTCTGGTATTTGTTAAGCACTTACTATGTGTCAAGCATTGTTCTAAGTGCTGGGTAGATACAAGTTATTCAGATCAGACACAGTCCCTGTCCCACATGGGGCTCACAGTCTAATTAGGAGAGAGAATGGGTATGCCATGTTGCTTCTCCAATATATTCTATAGTAATAATAATGTTATTTGTTAAGCATTTACTATGAGCTGAGCACTATTCTAAGCGCTGAGCACTGTTTATCTGTAATATATTTTACGGCCTGCCTTCCCCAGCCGACTGTCAGATCCTGGAGAGTAAGAATCACGTCTACTAAATCTACTTTACTCTCCCAAGCGCTTAGTATAAAGGTCTGTGCATAGGAAGTAGCATTATTGATGGGCACTAGGTTCTGCATTCTTTGGGCATTTCGTAGCGACTCCATCCTCAGTCCCACAGCACTTATGGCCCTATCTGTAATTTATTTATTTATATTAATGCTTGTCTCCCCCTCTAGACTGTAAGCTCACTGTGGGCAGGAATTGTATCTATCAATTCTGTTGTACTCCCCCTAGTGCTTAGCACAGTGCTTCTCGCACAGTAATCACTCAATAAATAGCACTGATTGACAGACTGATTCCTCTAGAATGTAGGTTCGCTGTAGGCAGGGAATATGTCTATCACCTCTGCTGTATTGTTATCTCCCAAGCGCTCAAAACAGTTCTCTGCATATAGTAAGTGCTCAGTCTAATGGGGGAGACAGACATTAATATGAATAAATAAACTATAGCTATGGACATAAATGCTGTGGGGCTGAGATTCCACCACCCGTTCTCCAGAGGTGATCTCAGCAATCCCCCAGAAATGATCAGTGTCTCCAAGATGACATTCCTGCTGCCAGGATTCTCGGAGGTCCGGGAGCTGCAGCTGGTCTACTCCGCGCTGTTCCTCCTGGTCTACCTGGAGGCCCTTGTGGGGAATCTCCTCATCGTCGTCGTCACCGCCCTCGACCGGAGCCTACACGCGCCCATGTACTTCTTGCTCAGGAACCTGTCCGTCCTCGACCTCTGCTACATCTCCGTCACCGTCCCCAAATCCATCCACATCTCCCTGACCGACTGTAGATCCATCTCCTTCCTGGGCTGTGCCACCCAGGTATTCTTGGTGGTTCTGTTAGATGGTTCAGAGGTGTTCCTCCTCACGGTGATGTCCCATGATCGCTACGCCGCCATTTGCCTCCCCCTGCCCTACGAGATCATCATGGAACGAGGGGCCTGTGGGAAGTTGGCAGCCTCCTCAAGGCTCAATGGGGGGCTGGTTGCAGTGATGTCACCCTCTGGGACCTTCTCCCTAGCCTTCTGCGGATCCTTCCTGATCCGATAGTTCTTCTGTGATATCGCCAACGTGGTCCGACTCAACTGCTCCGACACTCACCTCGTCATCGATGTGATCGTAGTCACCGTGGCCCTTTTGGCCATCTCCTGCTTCGTCTCCATTGTCGGCTCGTACGTGTGCATCTTGCGGGCCGTGCTGAGGATGCCAGCCGCCGAGGACCGGGCCAAAGCTTTCTCCACCTGCCTGCCTCACCTCGTCTTCACAACTGTGTTTTTCACCTCGGCTGCCTTCGGTACCTGAAATCCACCCTCAGATTCTTCCTCAGCTCTGGACCTGCGGGTATCCGTGTTCTACACCGTGGTCCTCCCGCCCTGAACACCCTCATCCACAGCCTGAGGAACCGGGACGCCATGGGGAAGGTCATAGGTGGGAGTCCTTTCCCCCAGGATAGAATGTTCCTAATGATGCCTTGATACTTTCGTTTCCCTCTCCTTGGATTGATTCTGAGCAAGGCATCAGAGAAGCTGCGTTTCCTAGTGGGAAGAGCACGGGTCTAGGGGTTAGAGGACCTGGGTTCTAATCCTGGCTCTGCCACGTGACCACTGTGAGACCTTGGGCAAGTCACGTAACTTCTCTAGATTTCAGTTTTTCCATATGTAAAATGGGGATTTAATCCCTACTCCTTCCTACTTAGACGGTAACTGGGACAGGGATTGTTTCCAAATCCATTATCTTGTTTCAGCACCAGCGTTTAGTACAGCCCATGGCACATAGTAAGCTCTTAACAAATGCTATTATTATTACTATTACCCCCATCTTTCAGGGTGTCCTTTTGTGCTTGGTCATGTTTATTCTCTCAGCCCTCCAGGCAGGATCGATTGTAGTAAGCGCTTAGTGGTGTTCTGCACACAGTGAGCGCTCAATAAATATGATTTAATGAATTGATCAATCGATGAACTGTGTTTATTGAGCACTTACTGTGTCCTGAATACTGTACTAAGCACTTGGGAGACTATAATAGAACGCTATAACAGACACATTCCCTCCCAAAGGGTTATTACAGTCTAGACGGGGAGACAGACATAAATATCAATAAATATAGTACGGATATGTGCATTTGTGTTCTGGGACTGGGCAGGTGAAAAGGGATCAAATCAAGGTGACGTAGAAAAGGGTGGGAGACAAGTAATTGAGGGTTTAGCCGGGGAAGACCTCTTGGAGGTGATGTGCCTTCAATGTAGCAGTGCATCCTATGTGCAGTTGAAGATATACAGTGAGGGTGAGAATTGAATACCAACAGACATTGACACCAGGAGCGTAGTCTTAGAGAGGGCTGGGAGAGTAGCGAGTGGGATCAGGAGTGAGAGCGTTGAAGTGAGGTCTGGAAGAGGGCGGACTAGTACATCCAAATCATTTTAAAATAGCCATCCCTCAGCCGTGAAGCGGATGAAGCCGATGGAGTACTGACAAAAAACCAAGATGGACACCTCATTGTCATTTCTGCAGTTCCTCTGGAGGTTCTCCCAGTGAGACTCATTCCAGTGTGACGGATCACAGAGTTGTCACGTGGGGCAGGGCAATTACCCCACCCAAGGACCCAAGGTCCCCAGCGGCGCCAGGCCCCGGAGGAGCCAGGCCCGAACAGGACATAATGAGGCCCCTCAGCCCAATATGTGACCCGTCCCCGTGGGGGAGTCCCGCAAGGAATTCTTCTGGAAAGGCCCGGCTTCGGCGAGGTCTCGACGTGCTCCAAGCAGGAAGACAGAAGATCCAGGACCCCGCACACCTCCTGGAGATCCTCCCGCGGCCGATGTTCAGGAGCTGAAGGGATGGGGTATGGTTGAGGGACGACAGAAACCAGAGCCCGCTCGCTCCCGGCTGACCAGTGATTATGGGCCGGTGATTACACGGGTGGGTAGGGGGTCTTACAGGAGATCCAGCAGTGACAGAGACCTAGAATCTCCTCACGCCTCCATGCATAAAACAGATCTCTCCCTGCAGCATCTCCATGGCTTTCCATCCCCTGGACCTACTGGGTGTGCTGCGGGGATGGACGGGGATGGATCGGTGACAAATGGTCTGGGTGGCCAATCGATCATAGTTATTGAGCACTTACTGTGTGGAGGGCACCGAGCTAAGTGCTGGGGAAAGTAAAATATAAGATTGGCAGACATATTCCCTGTTCGTAAGGAGCTTACAGTCTAGAAGGGGAAACAAACATTAATAGAAATACATAAATTATGAATCTATACATAAATGCCGTGGCGATCGAAAGAGCGGTGAATAAAGGGTTCAGATTGAAGTGAAGGACGACACGGAAGGGAGTGTGAGAAGAGGAAATCAGGAATTATTCGGGGAAGGCCTCTTGGAGATGTGATTTTAATAAGGATTTGAAGGTGGGGAGAGTGAATGTCTGTCGGCTATGAAGAGGGAGGAAATTCCAGGGAAGAAACGGGACGTGGATGAGAGGTCGTTGTCCGGGGAGACAAGACGTAGGTACAGTGAATAGGTTGGCTTAAGAGGAGCGAAGTGTGCGGGCTGGCTTGTAGTAAGAGTGTAGCGAGGTGAAATAGGAGGGGGCAAGGGGATTGAGAGCTTTAAAATGATGGTGAGGAGTTTCTGTTTGATGCAGAGGTGGACGGACAACCACTGGAGGTTCTTGAGGAGTGGGGAAACATGGTCAGAGCTGGTAACGTCTGCCGTCTCAGTGGTGTTTACTACGCACCTACTATCAGAAGAGCACCGTGTTCAGCTGTGAGGAAGAAAACGACGGTAGGTACATTAGACATGGTCCTTTGAGAGGGTCTTCATTGACAACTAGGTGAGGGTTGAGCTCACATGTGAGAGAAAAGGCTCTCCTACCCCAGATTTGCCATGAAACAGGAGACCACATCTGGTGAGGGGTCATTTATTTCGTTGTGCTCAGCACAGCGCTTTGCACATAGTAAGTAGTGAAGATATCTGAGCGATTGATTGATTTTGGTTTCGTTCTGCCTGTAGGTTGAAGATTAAATGGGACAGCTTCTCATGGTCACCCAGCCCACACATCTGGCTCATCTAAAACCAACCTACTCACTTAATTTCAGTCTCATCTATCCCGCTACTGACCCCGGCCCATGACCTTCCATTTGCCTGGAACTCCCTCCATCTTCATATAATGATAGTTATAATAATAAGTATTATAATTATATTTGGCAGCACTGTTCTAAGCGCTGGGGCAGATTCAAGGTTATCAGGTTGGACACAGTCCCTGATCCACATGGGGCTCATGGGCTTAATCCCCAATATACAGATGAGGGAACTGAGGCACAGAAAAGTGAAGTGACCCAAACCCTGTCCACTCCCTGAGTTTCCTTGACTCCGCTCTCTCATTCACCCCACACATCCAATCCATCACCAAAACCTGCCGGTCTTACATCCACAACATCGCCAAGATCCACCCTTTCCTCTCCATCCAAACCGCTACATTGCTGGATCAATATCTCATCCTATCCCGACTGAATTACTGCATCACCCTCCTCTCTGATCTCCCATTCTCCTGTCTCTCCCCGCTTCAGTCTATAGTTCACTCTACTGCCCGGTTAATCTTTGTGCATAAGCGCTCTGGGCACGTTACTCCCATCCTCAAAAATCTCCAGTGGCTGCCTGTCAACCTATGAATCAAGCAAAAACTCACTCTTGGCTTCAATGCTCTCCATCCCCTCGCCTCCTCCTACCTCACCTCCCTTCTCTCCTTCTCCAGCTCAGCCCACACCCTCTGCTCCTCTGGAGCAGCTAACCTCCTCACTGGGCCTTCTTCTTGCCGGTCCCGCCGTCGACCCCCGGCCCGCGTCCTTCCCCTGGCCTGGAATGCCCTCCCTCTTCACATCTGCCTAACTAGCTCTCTTCTTCCATTCAAAGCCCTACTGAAAGCTCACCTCCTCCAGGAGGCCTTCCCAGACCGAGCCCCTCTTTTCCTCTCCTCCTTCCCATACCCCCCGCCCAACCTCCTTCCCCTCCCCACAGCACTTGTATATATTTGTACAGATTTATTACTCTATTTTACTTGTACATATTCACTATTTATTTATTATGTATTTATTTTGCTAATGATGTGCATATAGCTTTAATTCTATTTGTTCTGATTATTTTGACACCTGTCTACATGTTTTGATTTGTTGTCTGTCTCCCCCTTCTAGATTGAGAGCCCGTTGTTGGGGAGGGACCGTCTCTATATGTTGTTGACTTGTACTTTCCAAGCGCTTAGTACAGTGCTCTGCACATAGTAAGCGCTCCATAAATACGATTGATTGAATGAATGGATGAATCCAATCCTTCGCATAAACATGACGATCTCACCACCAAAACGTTGTCAGGATCTGCCCTTTCCTCTCCATCCAAACCGCTACTTTGCTGGTTCAATCTCTCAGCCTATCCCGACTGGATTACTGCATCAGCCTCCTCTCTGATCTCACATCCTCCTGTGTCTCCCCGCTTTAGTCTGTACTTCACTCTGGTGCCCGGATTATCTTTGTACAGAAACGTTCTGGGCATGTCACCTCCGCTCCTCAAAAATCTCCAGTAGTTGCCTATCAACCTTCAAGTGAAGGTTAGGAGTTCAAAAACTCCTAACTATAGGTTTCAAAGCTCTCCATCACCTCGCCCCTCCTCCCTCAGCTCCCTTCTCTCCTTCTCCAGCCCAGCCTGAACACTCAGCTCCTCTAGTGCCACTAACCTCCTCACTGGGCCTCCTTCTCACCTTTTCCGCTGTCGAACCCTGGCCCACGTCCTACCTCTGGCCTGGAGTGCCTTCCCTCCTCAAATCTGCCAAAGTAGCTCTCTTCCCCTTTTCAAAGCCCTACTGAGAGCTCACCTCTTCCAGGAGGGATTCCCAAACTGTGCCCTCCCTTTTCCTCTGCTCCTCCTCCCCTCCCCATCGCCCTACTCCGTCCCTCTGCTCTACCCCCTTCCCTTCCCCACAGCACTTGTGTAAATTTGTACATATTTATTATTCCATTTATTCTATTAATGATGTGTATATATCTATAATCTATCAATTTCGATGGCATTGACGCCTGTCAACTTGCTTTTTTAAGTTCTCTGTTCCCCTCTTCTAGACTGTGAGCCCATTGCTGGGTGGGGATTGTCTCTGTTGCCGAATTGTACTTTCCAACCACTTAGTACAGTGCTTTGCACTCAGTAAGCACTCAACAAATGCAATTGAATGAATGACTGAATGAATGACGTGACTTGCACAAGGTCACACAGCAGGCAAGTGGCAGAGCCAGGACTGGAACCCAGGTCCTTCTGACCCTCAGGTCCTTGATCTTTCCATTAGGTCTCGCTGTCTACTCTGACAGACCATCACTCTCCCCACTTTCAGAGACTTCTTAAAATCACAGCTCCTCCAAGAGGCCTTCCCCGACTAAGCGCTCATTTTCCCGACTTTCTCTCCCTTCTGCCTTGCCCTTGCACTTGGATTTGCACCCCTTATTCTCCCCACTCTCATCCCCACAGCACGCATGTACATATTTCAAATTCATTTCAATATATGTCTCCCTGTGTAGCCTGTAAGCTCCTAGAATGCAGCAAATATGCCTGCCAACTCTGCTCTATTGCACTCTCTTAATCGCTTAGTATAATACTCTGCAAATCGTAAGTGCTCAATAAATACAATATATGGATTGATTTGACTGTCATTGTCTGTTGAGGTTCTGAAATAGCTTCTACCTCATTGTTTTTGTAGGTGGTCTCGGCAATTCTTGAGAAATGGTCAACGTTACAGCAGTGAGGGAATTCCTCCTGCTGGATTTCTTGGAGATCCGGGAGCTGCACCTGGTCCAGGCCGTGCTGTTCCTCCTGGTCTACCTGGCTGCCCTGATGGGAAATCTCCTCATCGTCACCGTCACCGTCCTCGACCTGAGCCTCCACATCCCCATGTACTTCTTCCTCAAGAATCTGTCCGTCTTCGACCTCTGAATGACCGTAGATCCATCTCTTTCCTGGGCTGTGCCACCCAGGTCTTCTCGGTGGTTCTGTCTGGTGGTTCAGAGGTGTTCCTCCTCACGGCGATGTCCTACGACCGCTACGCCGCCATCTGGCTCCCCCTGCGCTATGAGGTCATAATGGACCGAGGGGCCTGTGAAAAGATGGCTGCTGCCTCCTGGCTCTGCGGGGGGCTGCTTGCAGTGATGTCATCCTCTGGGACGTTCTCCTTACCCTTATCCGACAGTTCTTCTGTGATATCCCCTCCGTGTTCCAACTCCCCTGCTCCGAAACACACCTCGTAGTCGATGTGATCGTAGTCACCGGGGCTCTTTTGGGCTTCTTCTGCTTCGTCTCCATTGTGGTCTCGTACGTGCTCATCTTCTGGGCCGTGCTGAGGATGCCAGCCTCTGAGTGCCGGGCCAAAGTCTTCTCCACCTGCCTGCCCCACCTCACTGTCACGACCGTTTTTTTCACCACTGTTGTCTTTGGTACCTTATATCCACCCTCAGACTCCTCCTCAGTTCTGGACCAGCTGGTGTCCGTGATCTACACCGTGGTGCCTCCTGACCTGAACGCCCTCATATACAGCCTGAGGAACTGGGATGTGAAGGCCGTAATGGGGTGGGTCCTAAGTGGGGGTCCTATCACCCAGGATAGAAAGTTCCTAATGATGCCTTGATCCTTTGGTTTCTTTCTCCTTGGTTTGACTCTGAGCAAGACTCATCCAACTAGAGAAGCAGCATACCCTACAGGAAAGAGCACGGGCCTGGGAGTCAGATGACCCGGTTCGAATGGCTGCTCTGCCACGTGACCCTGTGAGACCTTGGGCAAGTCACTTAACTTCTCTGGCCTTCAGTTTCTCCATCTGTAAAATGGGGATTAAATCCTACTCCTTCCTACTTAGACTGTAACTGGGACAGGGATTGTTACCAACTCCTTTATCTTGTTTCTACCTCAGCATTTAGTACAGCCCATGGCACATAGTAAGCTCTTAACAAATGCTATTATTATTATTACTTCAATCTTTCAGGGTACCCTTTTGTGCTTGGCCATTATTCTTGTCTCACCCCTCCAGGCAGGATCGATTGTGCAAAACGCTAATGGTGTTCTGCACACAGTAAGTGCTCAATGAATATGATTGAATGAATTGATCAATCGATAAACTGTATTTATTGAGCACTTACTGTGTCCTGAGTACTGTACTAAGCAGTTGGGAGACTATAATAGAACACTATAACAGACACATTCCCCACCAAAGGGTTATTGCAGTCTAGACGGGGAGACAGACATTAATATCAATAAATATTTTACAGATATGTACCTATGTGTTCTGGGACTGGGCAGGTGATAAAGGGAGCAAATCAAAGTGTCGCAGAAAGTGGCGCGGTGACAAGGAATTGAGGGCCTAGCCAGGGAAGGGCTCTTAGAAGAGATGTACCTTCAGTGTAGCAGTGCATCCTATGTGGAGTTGAAGACATACAGTAAGGGTGAGAATTGAATACCGGCAGACGTTGACACAAGGAGTGTAGGGATCAGGAGTAGGAGGGTTGAAGTGAGGTCTGAAGGAAGGAGGACTAGTACATCCAAAGCATTTTAAAATGGCCTCCCCTCAGCCGTGAAGCAGATGAAGCCTGTGGATTACTGATAAAAAACCAAGATGGACACCTCATTGTCATTTCCGCAGTTCCTCTGGAGGTTCTCCCCTGAGACGCATGACAGTGTGACGGGTCAGTGTCCCCAGTGGGGTTGTCACGTGGGGCAGAGCAACTACTCCACCCAAGGTCCCCAAGGTCCCCAGTGGTGCCGTACCCAAGGGAAGCCAGGCCCGAGCAGGACATAATGAGGTGTCTCAGACCAAACTGTGACACGTCTCTGGGGGTGAGTCTCCCAGGGAACTTTTCCAGAAAGGCCCGGCTTCGCCGAAGACCCAACGCACTCCAGGCAGGAAGCCAGAAGAGCCAGGACCCCGTACACATCCCGTAGATCCTCCCGTGGAGACATCCTGGAACTGAGGGGACCGGGAATATTTGAAGGACTACAGAGACCAGAGCCTGCTCGCTCCAGAATGACCAGTGAGTCTGGGCCGAAGACAACACTGATGAGTAGGAGGTCTTACAGGGGAGACGGCGGTGACACAGAGTAAAACAGATCTCTCCACCCGGAGTCTCCGTGGCTCTCCTGGATCTACTGGGTGGGTGGTGGGGATCGACGGAGATGGATCGGTGTCAAACGATCTGGGTGGCTAATCGTTAATAATTATTGAGCAATTACTATGTAGAGAGCACCATTCTAAGTGCTTGGGAGAGTATAATATAAAATTGGCAGACATATTTCCTGCGCATAAGGAGTTTGCAGTCTAGAAGGGGAGAAAAACATTAATAGAAATACATAGATTATGGATCCATATATAAGTGCCATGGGATCGAGAGAGCAGTGAAGAAAGGGGGCAAATTCAAGTGAAGGGAGACACGGAAGGGAGTGTGAGAAGAAGAAATCAAGAATTAGTAGTGGAAGGCCTCTTGGAGGAGATGTGATTTTAATAAGGCTTTGAAGGTGGGGAGAATGAACGTCTGTCGGCTATAAAGAGGGAGGAAACGGGATGTGGACGGGATGTCATTGGCCGGAGAGACGAGATGGAGGTACGGTGAATAAGTTGGTATTAGAGGACAAAGTCTGCGGGCTGTCTTGTAGTAGGAGAGTAGTGAGGTGAGATAGGAGGGGGCGAGGGGATTGAAAGCTTTAAAACTGATGATGAGTTTCTGTTTGACGCAAGGGTGGACAGACAACCACTGGAGGTTCTCGAGGAGTGGGGAAACACGGTCAGAGCTGGTAACGTCTGCCATCTCAGTGGTGTTTACTAAGCACCTATTATCAGAAGAGCACTGTGCTCAGTTCTGAGGAACAAAATGACGGTGGCTACATTATACAGGGTTCTTTGAGAGGGCTGTTACTGACAACTAGATGAGGGTTAAGCTCACATGGGAGAAAAAAGGCTCTCCTACCCCAGATTTGCCATGAAACAGGAGACCACATCTGGTGAGAAATCATTTACTTGGTTGTGCTCAGCACAGCGCTCTACACAAAGTAAGTGTTCAGGATATTTGATCGATTGAGTGTTATTAGTTTCCTTCTGCCTGAAGGTTGAGGTTTAAGAGGCTCAGCTTCTCATGGTCACCCAGTCCAAACATTTGGCTCGTCGAAAACCAACCTACTCAGTGTATTTTGGTCTCATCTATCCCGCTAATGATGCCCATGCCATTCCACTGGCCTGGAACTCCCTCCCTCTTCATATAATAATAATAATAATGATTGTATTTGACAGCACTGTTCTAAGCATTGGGGTAGATCCACGATTATCAGATTGGAAACAGTCCCTGCTCCACATGGGGCTCATGGGCTTAATTCACTTTACAAATGAAGGAACTGAGGCACAGAGAAGTGAACTGACTTGCAGAAGATCACACAACAGGCAAGTGGCAAAGCTAGGACTGGAACCCAGGTCCTTCTGACCCTCAGGTCCTTGCTTTTTTCACTAGGCCTCGCTGTCTACGCTGACAGACCATTGCTCTCCCGACTTTCAGAGACTTCTTAAAATAACATCTCCTCCAAGAGACCTTCCCCTAATAAGCCCTCATTTTCCTTACTTTATCTCCTTTCTGCCTTGCCGTTGCGCTTGGATTTTCTCCCCTTTGTTCTCATCACACTCATCTCCACAGCACTTATTTTCATACGTGAAATTTATTTCAATGAATGTTTCCCCCTCTAGCCTGTAAGCTCCTCGTGGGCAGCAAATATGCCTGCCAACTCTGCTATGCTATACTCTCCCAATGCTTAGTATAGTGCTCTGCACAAAGTAAGTGCTCAATAAATACAACTGATGGATTGATTTGAATGTCATTTTCTGTTGAGGTTCTGAAATACCTTCCACCTCATTGTCTTTTTGCCATCAAATATTGTTATCTGTGATATCATCATCTGCTAATTTTATTATTGCCATAGCATGTTAATTGTTAGCCACTCCTGTGATGTCATCACCTACTTATTTTATTATTGCTACTGCATTATTACCACTGCATGTTAATTGTTAACTACCCGCTGTGCTGTCATTTACTTTGCTGACCTCACCACGAACTACCAATTTCCCTGCTCCCAACTGCCCTTCCCATTCCTCATCTTCCCCTTCCCCTCTCCCACCCAGCTCTTTCTCTCCCTTTTCCTCACCCCCAGCCTTCCCCCGCCCCCTCCCCAGAATCCCTCTGTACCAATGCAAAACCTCAACTCCTCCGTTCCAACCTCCTCCCTCCCCTCCTCCCCGCCACCACCCCATTCTACTTCTCATTTTTCATCGCCACACCTCTTCCCACTCTCCCCGCCCAGGCCCCCACCAACTCATCCCAATCCCAGCCCACCCGCCCCTCGCACCCTTCCCCCTCCCACTTCTCCCTCCACAGCTGCTGCCAAATGTGGCCTTTGGAACCCCCGCCCCAATATAGGTAAGCTCCTTTTCATCCTGGACCTATTCCTTTCCAGCTCTCTCCTCCTCCTCGCCCTAACCGAAACATGGCTCTCTCCGGATGACACGGTCTCTTCTGCTGCTCTCTCACACTCCACCAGACTCACCAGAAAAGGAGGAGGTGTCGGCTTCCTTCTCGCTCCCCAATGTTACTTTCGCACTATCCCCCCTTCCCTTTCCTTCCCCTCATTTGAAGCCTACATTAGTCGCCTCTGCCACCCCCTCCAAATTCTTGTAGCCGTGATCTACCACCCCCCCGACCCCCCTCCAACTTCTTTAACGCTTCTGACCCCTTTCTCACCTTCCTTCTCTCCTTTTCCATGTCCACTCTGATCCTCGGAGACTTCAACATCCACATGGATGTCCCTGGTGACTACTCTGTAGCCCGCCTTCTATCTCTCCTTGTCGCTGCCAACCACCTCCTCCAACCCACCTCGCCCACTCACCAACTTGGTCCCACCCTCTACCTCATCATCTCCTACCGCTGCACAATCTCCACTCTCACCAACTATGAAATCTCCCTCTCTGATCATAACCTTCTCACCTGCCTCCTCACTCACACTCCTCTGCCCTTTAAATCTATATTCCTACCTCACGGAGACCTCCGCTCTCGACCCTATCCATCATTCTCAGCGCATAACACCTCACCTCGCCTCCTTTTCCTCTCTACCCAATCTTGATGACCAGATTACTGCTCTCATCTCTACCCTCTCTACTCAACTCAACTCGCTCGCTCCCCTTTCCCTTCGCCGCTCTTGTACCACTAAACCACAGCCTTGGATCACTGCCACTGTCTGCCTCCTTCGCTCTTATGCTCGAGCTGCTGAACGCTGCTGGCGAAAGTCTAAACACCAAACCAAACTTGTTCACTTCAGGTTTATCCTTTCCTGCCGTAACTCTGCCCTCTCCTTAGCCAGGCAAAATTATTTCTCCTTCCTCATTGACACCCATGCCCATCATCCCCGTCAGCTCTTCCATACATTTAACTACATTCTCAGGCCCCCTGTTCCTCCCCCTCTTCCATCCCTCACCCCCAACGATCTGACCTCTTACTTCATTAGTAAAATTAACTCAAGCAGGTCTGAGCTCCCCAAATTCACTCCTCCCCCTTCTACAACCCCCACCCCTGCTCTCAACCCTCTCCGTTACTCTCCCATCCTTCCCAGCAGTATCTTCAGATGAGTTCTCCTCCCCCCATCGAGTGCTACTCCATCTACATGTGCCTCTCATTCCGTTTCATCTTATGAAATCTCTCGCCCCTTTCCCTCCTCCCCTCCTTAACTTCCATCTTCAACCGCTCACTCTCCACTGATTCCTTCCCCTCTGCCTTCAAACATGCCCAAGTCTCCCCCATCCGAAATTAAATCTTCTCATGACCCCACCTCCCCTTCTACGTATCACCCTATCTCCTTCCTACCATTCCTTTCCAAACTCCTAGAACGAGTCGTCTACACCCGCTGCCTCCAATTCTTCAACGCCAACTCCCTCCTTGACCTACTCCAATCTGGCTTCCGTCCCCTATACTCCACCTAAACCGCCCTCTCATAGGTCACCAATGACCTCCCTCTTGCCAAATCCAACGTCTCCTACTCTATGCTAATCCTCCTCCACCTCTTAGCTGCCTTTGAGACTGTCGAACACCGTCTTCCCCTCAACAAGCTACCCAACCTTAGCTTCACAGAATCCACCCCCTCCTGGTTCTCTTCTTATCTCTCCGGCCATCCCCTCCTGGTTCTCCTTTTATCTCTCCAGCCGTTCATTCTCAATCTCCTTTGCTTGCTCCTCCTTCCACTCCTATCCCTTTACCGTAGGGGCTCCTCAAGGGTCAGTTCTATATCCTCTTCTGTTCTCTATCTACACTCACTCTCTTGGTGAACCCCTTCGCTCCCACGGCTTCAACTATCGTCTCTACGCTGATGACACCCAAATCTACATCTCTGCCCCTGCTCTCTCTCCCTCCCTTCAGGCTCGTGTCTCCTCCTGCCTTCAGGACATTTCCATCTGGATGTCTGCTCTCCATCTAAAACTCAATATGCCCAAGACTGAACTCCTTATCTTCCCTCCCAAACCCTGCCCTCTCCCTGACTTTCCCATCACTGTAGACAGCACTACCATCCTTCCCGTCTCACAAGCCCGCAACCTTGGTGTCATCCTCGACTCCGCTCTCTCGTTCACCCCTCACATCCAATCCATCATTAAAACCTGCCGGTCTCACCTCCACAACATCGCCAAGATCCGCCCTTTCCTCTCCATCCAAACCACTACCTTGCTGGGTCAATCTCTCATCCTGCCCTGACTGGATTACTGCAGCAGCCGTCTCTCTGATCTCCCATCCTCCTGTCTCTCCCCGCATTACTCTATATTTCACTTTACTGCCCGGATTATCTTTGTATAGGAACGCTCTGGGAATGTCACTACACTCTTCAAAAATCTCCAGTGGTTGCCTGTCAATCTTCACATGAAGCATAAACTCCTCACTATTGCTTTCAAAACTCTCCATCCCCTTGCCCCCTTCTCTCTCACCTCCCTTCTCTCCTTCTCCATCCCAGCCTTTCGCTCCTCTGCAGCTAACCTCCTCACTGGACCTCGTTCTCACCTGTCCTGCCGTCCACCCGTGGCCCACGTCCTACGTCTGGCCAGGAATGCCCCCCCTCACAACCACCAAACTAGCTCTCTTCCCCTTTTCACAACCCTACTGAGAGCGCACCTCTTCCACGAGGCCTTCACAGACTGAGCCCCCTTTTCCTCTGCTCCTCCTCCCCTTCCTATAGCCCTACTCCCTCCCTCTGCTCTACTCCCTTCCCCTCCCCACAGCCCTTGTGTATATTTGTAGATATTTATTATTCTATTTATTTTATTAATGATGTGTATATATCTATAATTCTGTTTATCTAGTTTATTGTTAATGACGCCTGCCTACTTGTTTTGTTTTGTGGTCTGTCTCCCCCTTCTAGACTGTGAGCTCTTTTTTTGGGTAGGGATTGTCTCTCTCTGTTACCCTAATTGTACTTTCCAAGCGCTTAGTACAGTGCTCTGTACACAGTAAGCACTCACGAAATACCACTGAATGAATGAATGAATGAATGACATGACTTGCACAAATTCACACAGCAGGCAAGTAGCAGAGGCAGGACTGGAACCCAGGTCCTTCTGACTCTCAGGCCCTTGCTCTTTCCACTAGGCCTCGCTGTCTACGGTGACAGCCCATCGCTCTATCTACTTTCAGAGATTTCTTAAAATCACAGCTCCTCCAAGAGGCCTTCCCCGACTAAGTCCTCTTTTTCCCGACTTTCTATCCATTCTGCCTTGCCCTTACCCTTGGATTTGCACCCCTTATTCTCCGCATCCGCATCCCCACAGAACTTTTATACAGATGTGAAATTTATTTCAATGTATGTCTCCCCCTCTAACCTGTAAGCTCCTTGTGGGCAGCAAATATGCCTGCCAACTCTGCTCTATTACACTCTACCAATTGCTTAGTATAGTACTCTGGAAAAGGTAAGTGCTCAATAAATACAATTCACACACCCATGTACTTCTTCCTCAGGAACCTGTCCGTCCTCGACCTCTGCTACATCTCCGTCCCCGACCCCAAATCCAAACACAGCTCCCTGACCGAATGTAGATACAAATCTTTCCTGGGCTGTGCCACCCAGGTCTTCTCAGGGGTTCTGTTTCGTGGTTCAGAGATGTTCCTCCTCACGGCGATGTTCCACGATCGCTACGCCGCCATCTGCATCCCCCTAGGCTACGAGGCCCTCATGGACCTAGGGAACTGTGGGAAGATGGCGGCCGCCCCATGGCTCGGCGGGGTGTGTTTGCACTGATATCCCCTAGGACGTTCTCCCTACCTTTCTGCGGGTCCTACCTGTTCCAACAGTTCTTCTGTGATATCGCCTCCATGGTCCGACTCTCCTGCTCCAAAACGCACCTCGTCATCGATGTGATCGAAGTCACCGGGGTCCTTTCGTGTGTCTTCTGCTTCGTCTCCATCGTGGTCTCGTACGTGCGCCTCTTCCGGACTATGCTGAGGATGCCGGCCTCCGAGGGCCGGGCTAAAGCCTTCTGCACCTGCCTGCCCCACCTCGTCGTCACGACCGTGTTTTTCACCTCGGCTAACTTCGGTACCTTATATCCAACCACAGGGTCCTCCACAGCTCTGGACCTGCTGGCGTCCGTGCTCTACACGGTGGTGCCTCCTGCCCTGAACCCCCTCATCTACAGTCTGAGGAACAGGGCCGGGTCTCTTCCTGCCTTCAAGACATCTCCATCTGGATGTCTGCCCGCTATCACAAACTCAGTATGTCCAAGACTGAACTCCTTATCTTCCCTCCCAAACCCTGCCCTCTCCCTGACTTTCCCATGACTGTAGATGGCACTACCATCCTTCCCGTCTCACAAGCCCGCACCCTTGGTGTCAGCCTCGACTCCGCTTTCTCGTTCACCCCTCACACCCAATCCATCACCAAAACCAGCCGGTCTCAGCTCCGCAACATCGCCAAGATCCGCCCTTTCCTCTCCATCCTAACCGCTACCCTGCTGGTTCAATCTCTCATCCTATCCCGACTGGATTACTGGGTCAACCTCCTCTCCGATCTCCAACTCTCCTGTCTCTCCCCACCTCAAACTATATTTCACGCTGCTGCCCGGATCATCTTTGTGCAGAAACGCTCTAGGCATGTTACTCCCCTCCTCAAAAATCTCCATTTGCTACCAATCAACCTACGCATAAGACAAAAACTCCTCACTCTCGGCTTCAAGGCTCTCCATCACCTCCCCCCTTTCTACTTCTCCTCCTTTCTTTCCTTCGACAGCCCACCCCGCACCCTCCGCTCCTCTGCCGCTAACCTCCTCACTGTGCCTCGATCTCGCCTGTCCCGCCGTCGACCCCCGGACCACGTCTTTCCCCTGGCCTGGAATGCCCTCCCTCCGCACATCTGCCAAGCTCTCTTCCTCCCTTCAAAGCCCTAATGAGAGCTCACGTCCTCCAGGAGGCCTTCCCAGACTGAGCCCCTCCTTCCTTTCCCCCTCCTCCCCCTCGCCATCCCCCCGCCTTACCTCTTTCCCCTCCCCACAGCACCTGTATATATGTTTGTACAGATTTATTACTCTATTTTACTTGTACATATTTATTCTATTTATTTTATTTTGTTAATACGTTTTGTTTTGTAGTCTGTCTCCCCCTTCTAGACTGTGAGCCCGCTGTTGTGTAGGGACCGTCTCTATAGGTTGCCAACTTGGACTTCCCAAGCGCTTAGTACAGTGCTCTGCACACAGTAAGCGCTCAATAACTACGATTGAATGAATGAAAGAATGAATGAATGACATGGACTTTGTCCAACCTGATTAGCCTGTATCTACCCCAGTGGTTAATACAGTGCCTGGTACATAGTAAGTGCTTAAGCAATACCATTAAAGAAAATTGAAGAGGTAGCTGCCGAAGGGTGCTTTAGACTTAAATTTTACCCTCAAATATGCCCCAGAATCAGGAGCAGGAGAAGAGGTTGAATTTTTCCAACCACTTAATGCTCACAGTTGTCACTCAATAAAAACCATTATGATTTCTCCCCCTACTCGTACTGTTGCTACTATTGTTATTTATTGTATAATATACTTCAATATTTAACAATTAATTCAATCAATCAAATAGGAGTACAACAGAAGGCCAAGACACATTTTTTGCACACAAGGAGCTTACACTTTTCAAAAACGTTACAGGTGCCTGCGACCTCCAGTCATTCAGTGTTTAAACTGGAATGAGATCTTGGGGTCCTTTTCTTTTTGTTTTTGCCAAGCCAATTTGAATATTGGATTCAACCATGACTAACCAAATGGGCTAGGGTGACTATTTTCCCTACCACGATATCTCTCCAATCCCCAGAGTTGAAACAGAATCAAGGAAAGAGAACGATGAGTCCGTTGAGGTTGTTCTAAGAAGGAGTCCCAGAATGGGGACCACGTGGGACTGGGCGGTTATTTAGGTTGCGGGGGTCGGGACCACAGAGAACCCACGATCCCGGCCTTCCGAAATTCCCGGACGGTCAGCCATCTCAGCGGAGCCCCAGGTCCATCCTCCGACGGAGAATCCCCCAGGAAATATCCCGGCCATCATCTGAGGGGACGGCACAGCCAGCCGCAGAGCAGAGAGGGGGAGAGAGGATTCTGACAGCCCCCACCCTTCACCCAGACCTTCCTGTCACCCCCACCCGTGTCCAGGACTGACGAGATGAAGTGAGCTTCTCTATCAGCCGAGGTCGGTGCTCCTCAGCCCAGGACAGGCCCGGTGACTCTGGAGAGAAGCAGGGGAAAGGTGAGGGCCAGGGACAGGGAAGGGAAATTTCAATGTAAGCCTAGAATAAGAGGATCAAAGTTAGAATTCGGCCTATTCTTTCACGTTACTTCCCTGAGGAGAGATGAACCATTCCAACTAGTACCCCTACCAGGGCCAGATGAGGGGGTGGGGATCTTTGTGACTGAGGGGATCTCAGCCACCAATCAGTTGTCAATGGAAAGAACCGGGTTCTGAGACTCAGAAGACCCCCATCTCTGCCACTGGCCTGATGAGTGACCTCTGTAAAGCCGCTTAATCTCTCTGTGCTCCAGTTTCCTTATCTGCCAAGTGTTTATACTAAGCCTAATACCCGGTGAGTGCTCACCAGATATCGTTGATTGATTCACTGTTGGTAGAGATCCAAAAGTCCATTATACTGTAAACTCCTCAAAGGCAAGGATATCATTTTTGCTCTCCCACTCTCTTAGACTGTAAGCCTCAGGGAGACCAGATACTGTGTCCAACGTACCTATCCCAGTTCTTGGCATACAGTAGGAGCAAAATGGAGATTCAACATCAGTTCTCCCTCATACTGAGACTAGGGGCCCTAAAAGGGACCTGATTATCTTGTATCTACCTCAGGACGTAGTATATTGCCTGACACTTAGTACGCGCTTAACAAATACCACAATTATTGTAATTATATTATCTAGATCATACATTAATATATATTCTTATTATAGTGCTTATAAAATGCTCTAGGTATTTTAATGATTTGCAAATTGTAAAGTAAGGAAAAGGGGCAGGTTCGAGACTAGGGTGAGGGATATAAATAAACTGGTCTCAAGACTGAGAACTCATTGTGGATAGGGAAAACATCTACCAATTCTGTTGCATTGTCCTCTCCCAAGCGCTCAGTACAGTGCTCTGCACACAGTAAGCACTCAATAAATCCTATCGACGGATTGAATGTGGGCAGGGAACGTGTCTAGCAACTCCGTTGTATTCTCCCAGCCATTTAGTTCAGTGCTCTGCACACAGTAAGCGCTCAATAAATACCATTGATTGTGGGAAGGGATGTTGTCTGCCAACCATGTTGTATTGTAATCTCCCAAGTGCTTAGGAGAGTGTTCTGCACTGTAAATGCTCAATAATTATCATTGATTGATTAAGGTTGTCTTCTGGTTTAAGACTGGTTGAGGGATAAGGAAGAAGTCATAATTTAGTGTTGGCCCTTGGGAAGCATAAGACCAGTATTGACATGTTCCCTGCCCGCAAAGAGCTGAGACTGATCAATCAATCAATCAATAACATTTATTGAGCGCTGACTGGGGGCAGAGCACTGTTCTAAGCACTTGGGAGAATGCAATAGAGCAGAGCTGGTAGGCCTGTTACCTTCGCGCTTAGAATAGTGCTTTGCAGACAGTAAACGCTTAGTAAATGCCATGAAAAAGCTTATGGTCAGCGTGGCTCAGTGGAAAGAGCACGGGCTATGGAGTCAGATGTCATGGGTTCAAATCCCGACTCCACCAACTGTCAGACTGTAAGCCCACTTTCTAGACTGCGAGCCCACTGTTGGGTAGGGACGGTCTCTGCATGTTGCCAACTTGTACTTCCCAAGCGCTTAGTACAGTGCTCTGCACATAGTAAGCGCTCAATAAATACGATTGATTGATTGTCAGCTGTGTGACTTTGGACAAGTCACTTAACTTCTCTGGGCCTCGGTTCCCTCATCTGTAAAATGGGGATTAAGACTGTGAGCTCCATGTGGGACAACCTGATCACCTTGTATCCCCCCAGCCCTTAGAACAGTGCTTTGCACATAGTAAGTGCTTAACAAGTACCATCAGAAGGGGTAGGCAGACATTAATAAATGTAAAGGGGAGATAGACATAGAAGTATTCACAGCAGAGCAATCTAGAGAGTTGGCTGTGCAATAGAGTAAAGCAATATACATGCAAGGAGGATTACCAGTCGGTACATGATGGGTAGAGATGGTGGATGGGTTTGTCTGTATGAGAGTAAACTGGGAAAAGCTCATTGGAGGAGAAGGGCTTTTGCGCAGGAAATGGAACGTGAGCAGACTGTGGTCTGTCAGGAGGAACAGCATGGTGGAGTGGACAGGTCTGGGAGTCAAAAGGTCATGGGTTCTAATCCCGGCTCCACTACTTGTCTGCTGCGTGACTTTGGGCAAGTCACTTAATTTTTCTTGGCCTCAGTTACCTCATCTGAAAAATGGGGGTTGAGACTGTGAGCCCCACGTGAGACCGGCCCGATTTGCCTGTATCTGCCCCAGCGCTTAGTACAGTGACTCACACAAAGTAAGCGCTTAACACATACTGAAATTATTATTTGAAGAGGTGGGACTTCGAAGCTGGGGGAACAGCCCGAGAGAGGGGAGAGACAGTAGTAATGACAGTGAGGCAGTGCTAGAAGATTGGCCAGGGATGAATTATTCATTCATTCATTCATTCAATCATATTTATTGAGCGCTTACTGTGTGCAGAGCACTGTACTAAGTGCTTGGGAAGTACAAGTCCTCAACATCTAGAGACAGTATTTACCCAACAACGGGTTCTAGAAGGGAAAGAATTAGAAGAATATGTTAGGGAATAGAAGGTGAGGTAAACAGATATGAAAGATAAAGGAGCTATTGAATAGGAATAAAGTGATAGGAAGTTATTTGACTAGTACATAATAATAATGATAATAATGGTATTTTATGAACATACTACGTGGTAAGCACTGTACTAAGTGCTGGGGTAGATACAAGTTTATCAGGTCTCTCATGGACCCCACAGTCTAAATAAGAGGGAGAACAGGTACTGAATCGCCATTTTGCAAATGTGGGAACTGAGGCCCAGAGAAGTGAAGTGACTTGCCCAAGGTCACACAGCATGTAACTGGCAGAGCAGGGATTAAAAGCAGGATCCTCTGCTTCCCAGGTCTGAGCTCTTTCCACCAGGCTGTGCTGCTTCTCAAATGATGTGGAATTATGTGTCTACAATCCTTGCAGATTTGCAAGGATTACAAGATTGCAAGGATTACACTTGCAAGATTTGCAAGTGTAATAGACACCAAGGAGACAGGAATGGTTTCTGTGTTGGCCTGATCAGAGGCAGGTGAACTGAGGGAGATGAACAGCGTGATTAGCTTCTAGCTACCCTAGCACCTAATGGACTGCTTGGTACGTAGTATGAACTTAACAAATACCATGAAAAACGCAAAAATATGAGATTTCCCTCCAACCCAAAGATTTTCTCCGCCTCTGTACACTTTTCTCTGGATAACTCTCGTCTGCATTTGAATCTACGTCTCTTTTCTAAATGTCCTTTCTGTGGATCTGGTTTGCGATTTTTGAGTATTTCGTCCTCACGGCGATGTCCTACAACCGCTATGCCGCCATCTGCCTCCCCCCGCGCTACGAGGTCTTCATGGATCAAGGTGCCTGTGGGAAGACGGCCGCGCCTCCTGGCTCGGCGGAAGATTGATTGGGGTCTTGCTTTCAGTTTCGATCTTCTCCATGTCCTTCTGCGGGTACAACGTTATCCCCCAGTTCTTCTGTCACGTGTCTGCTGTGCTGAAAATCTCCTGCTCCGAGGAACATGTTGTCGAAGACATGAGCGTGGCCATAGGGGTAGTGGTAGCCGTTGTCTGCATCGTGTTCATCGTCGTCTCGTACTTCCACATTTTCTGGGACGTGCTGAGGATGCCGGCTGCCGAGGGCTGGGCCAAAGCCTTCTCCACCTGCCTGCCCCATCTCGCCGTCGTCATTGCTTTTTTCTGTACCACGTCTTCCGCCTACCTCCAACTGCCCTCAGACTTCCCCTGAACGCTGGATCTGCTGCCGCCCACGTTCTACACAGTGGTACCCCCCACCCTCAACTCCCTAATCTACAGCCTGAGGAGTAAAAATTTGACGTCTGTCCTTGGGAGGGTCCTAAAGGGTTTACTCTCCCAGCTCCCTCTCTGGCATAAAATGTCGTGCCAGTGATAGCAGCCATCATCAGAGGGACTGTCCACAGATTTGTTCAGATATACAGCCGTCCTCCAGCTCTAAAGACAGAGTTCCAACAGTGAAGGTTTTACGATGCGTGCTGCTGTGGATGAGAAGGCCCTTCTTCATGATCAGGATTTAGAGATATTTCCTTGATTCCTGTTAGATTTGCATGGGAAAAATGCAAGGTACCCAATAAGCACTCAATAAATACGATGGATTGAATGAATGAATGATTATTTCCTTCCCGATCCACTCATTTTCTAGCAACCACCTGCGCACGACAGTCCCCTCAAATGAAAAAAAATGAACACCCCTAGTCTGAATCTCAATCAAACAATCAGGAGTATTTATTGAGTTGTTATTCTGTGTGTAGCACTATACTAAGCTCATGGAAAAGTATGATAGATTTGGTATGCGTGATCTCCGCACTCAGAGAGTTTATAATCTAGTGGTGGACTTAAACACTAAAATAAAATGTAGGTGGGGAAAGCGAAACAGTATAATGATACGTATATAAGAACAATGAGGGAGATTTTCGGTATCCAAGCGCTTAGGGTTACAGGGAAATACTGATTTGGTAGTTGGGGTAGGGACAGGGCAGGCAAAAGGGAGTGTGTGGGAAAGCAACAGGTAATGAAAGAGATGAGAATAAGTCACCGTGAGCAGATTAAATTGAGAGTAGTAAAGTGTGGTTGTTGGGATGTAGTGGGAGAGGCAGAGGATGAAATGTGGAGAAAGAACCGATGATCAGAAGTTTTTGCAGACGGGAATGGACAGCCAGTGAGAATTTCACGGGGTTGGAGAAAGAGACATGCAGTCCGATGTTTTGGAAAGAATGACCCAAACAGCAGGGCTTGTTATGAACTGGAGAGGTGAGAAACTGGTGGCAGGGATGTCGACGAGGTGGCTGATGCATTAGTCGAGAAGGGACACGACCAGTGTCCGCACCAGCATAAAGCCAATTTGGATGGAGAAGGAAGAGCAGATTATGGAGATGCTGTGGAGGAAGAATCAGGATGGAAGAGAGAAAGAGAGAGAAAGAGATTGGGAGGAAATCAATCAACCAGTCAACGAAGAAGGGGATGCAAAACTGAACCTTGAGGGACTCCCAGGGTTACAGGATGGGAGGCCGAGGAGGACCAAGCCAGCAAAGTTGGAGAAGAAGTGGGGGAGGACTGAGGATTATTTCCACTTTCATAATATTAATATTAATAACAATAATAATAATAATAATAATAATAATAATAATAACGATGTCATTTGTTAAGCGCTTACTATGTGCCAGGCACTGTTCTAAGTGCTGAGGGGGGATACAAGGTAATCAGTTTGCCCCTCGTGGGGCTCACAGTCTTCCTTCCCATTTTACAGATGAGGTAACTGAGGCCCAGGGAAGTTACGTGACTTGCCCAAAGTCACACAGCTGACGAGTGGCAGAGTTGGGATTAGAACTCACGACCTCTGACTCCCAAGCCCGGGCTCTTTCCACTAAGCCACGCTGATTCTCCATGAGGAGAATACTGAGGCTGGGGTCCCAGGCTTACCAGCCGCACCCTGCCAAAGCTGTTTTGCTTGGGATGTCTATCACTGACCTGATGACATTGGCCAAGGCCGAGGGAGGAAGCCAGGAAAAGCAGCGTTGCTCAGTGGATAGAGCCCGTGCTTGGGAGTTAGATGTCATCGGTTCTAATCGCAACTCCACCACTCGTCAGCTGTGTGACTTTGGGCAATTCACATAACTTCTCTGGGCCTCAGTTACCTCATCTGGAAAATGGGGATGAAGACTGTGAGTCTCACGTGCGATAAGCTGATTACCTCGTATCTACCTCAGCGTTTAGAACAATATTCGGCACATAGTATGTGCTTAACAAATACCATCATTATTAATATTATTATTACGAGTTTCCATTCAGGTCCACCTGTGGAGTGATCATTAGTTCGTTGACGTCATTCTAGGAAGGAGTCCCAGAGTGGGAACCACACGGGAATGGACAGGTATTTAGGTTGTGAGGTCCGGGACCACAGGGAGACCACGATCCCGGCCTTCCGAGATTCCCGGACGGTCAGCCGTCTCAGCGGAGCCCCGGGCCCATCCTCCCACGGGTAATCCCTCAGGAAAGAGCCCGGCCATCGCCTGAGGGGACGGCGCAGTCAGCCGGAGAGCCGACACGGGGAGGGAGGATCCTGACGGCCCCCACGCCTCGCCCAGAACTTCATGTCACCGCCACCGGCGTCCAGGACCGGCGAGATGGAGTGAACCTCTCTTTCAGCAGAGTTCGATGCTCCCCAGCCCAGGACGGGCCCGGTAACTCCGGAAAGGCGAGTGGCAGGAAAGGGAAATTTCAATATCAGCCCAGGAAATAACAGGAATTTTCCTGTTATTTCTTAATAATAATAATTGTGGTGTGTGTTAAGTGCTTACCATGAGCCAAACACCATACGCAGTGCTGGGGTAGATATGATATAATCGGATTGGACAGTGTTCCCGTCGTATATGGGGCTCATCGCTTTAAAACTCCTTTTACAGATGAGGGAACCGAGGAAGAGGAAACTTAAGTGACTGGCCCGAGGTCGCCCAGCAGGTAAGTGGTGGAGCGAGGATTAAGCCCAAGGTCCCCTAGTCTCCCAGGACCATCCTCTTTACACTTAGCTGTGCTGCGTCTCCAATTATTTAGAATTATGTGACCGCAATCCTCAGATGTCTGCAAATGGAATAGGCTTCTAGAAGTCAGAAATGGTTTCAGTGCCATCCCGAACCAGGGCAGGTTGATTGGAGGAGATGAACAACCTGATTAGCTACTATTAATTAATTCATTCATTCAGTCGCATTTATTGAGTGCTCATTGTGTGCACAGCACCGTACTAAGCGCTAGGAAAGTACAAGTCGGCAACATCTAGACACAGTCCCTACCTATCAACGGGCTCACAGTCTAGAAGTGGGGAGACAGACAACAAAACAAAACATGTAGACGGGTTTCAAAATCGTCAGAATAAATAGAATTATAGCTATATGCACATCATGAGAAGCAGCGTGGCCCAGTTGAAAAACCACGGGCTTTGGAGTTAGAGGTCAGCGGTTCATATCCCGGCTCCTACAACTGTCAGCTGTGTGACTTTGAGCAAGTCACTTAACTTCAGTGACTTCACTGTAAAATGGGGATTAAGAGTGTGAGCCCGCTGTGGGACAACATGATCACCTTTTACCTCCGAAGCGCTTAGAACAATGCTTTGCACATAGTAAGCGCTTTATAAATACCATAATTATTATTATTAACAAAATAAATAGAATATTAAATATGTACAAGTAAAATGAATAGAGTAAAAAATTTGTAGAAATATAGATAAGTGCTGTGGGGAGGGGAAGGAGGTAGGGCAGGGAGTGTGGGGAGGAAGAGAGGAAAAGGGGGGCTCAGTCTGGGAAGGCCTTCTGGCGGAGGTGAGCTCTCAGTAGGGCTTTGAAGGGAGGAAGGGAGCTAGCTTGACGAATGTGCAGAGGGAGGGCATTCCAGGCCAGGGGAAGTATGTGGGCCCGGGGTCGACGGCGGGACGGGCGATAACGAGGCCCAGTGAGGAGGTTAGCGGAGGCAAAGGAGTGCGGACTGCGATGGAGAAAGAGAGACGGGAAGTGAGGTAGGAGGTGCTGAGGTGATGGAGAGCCTTCAAGCCGAGAATGAGGAGTTCTATCTATTCCAGTGTTTAGTACAGTGTCTGGCATATAGTGAGCATGAAAAATTACCACAAAAAACCCCTGAGATTCCCTCAAACCCAACGAGTTTCTCCTCTCCTGTGCACTTTTCTCTGGCATATTATTCTCATCCTTATCTTTTCTAAATGTTCTTAGGCAGTCAACGTCAATTCCCAGAAAATGACCAATGTCACCATGAAGATAGAATTCCTGCTCCTTGGTTTCTCAGAGGTCCGGGAGCTGCAGCTGGTCCACGTCGCGCTGTTCCTCCTGGTCTACCTGGCGGCTCTGACGGGGAATCTCCTCATCGCCATCGTCACTGCCCTCGACCGGCACCTCCATACCCCCATGTACTTCTTCCTCAGGAACCTGTCCATCCTCGACCTCGGCCTCATCTCCGTCATCGTCCCCAAGTCCATCCACAACTCTTTGACCAATAATAACTCCATCTCCTTCCTAGGCTGCATCGCTCAGCTCTTTCTGTGGATTTCGTTTGCGGGTTCTGAGTATTTTATCCTCACAGTGATGTCCTACGACCGCTACACCGCCATCTGCCTCCCCCTGCGCTATGAGGTCATCATGGATCGAGGGGCCTGTGGGAAGATGGCCGCCGCGTCCTGGCTCGGCGGAGGATTGATTGGGGCCTTGTTATCAGCTTCGACCTTCTCCATGTCCTTCTGCGGGTACAACGTCATCCCCCAGTTCTTTTGTGACGTCCCCGCTCTGCTGAAAATCTCCTGCTCCGAGGAACACGTCGCCACGGACGTGGGCATGTCCATAGGGGTAGTGGTAGCCATCGTCTGCATCGTGTTCATCGTTGTCTCGTACTTCCGCATTTTCTGGGCCGTGCTGAGGATGCCGGCTACCGAGGGCCGGGCCAAAGCCTTCTCCACCTGCCTGCCCCATCTCGCCGTCGTCATTGCTTTTTTCTCTACCGCGTCTACCGCCTACCTGAAACCGCCCTCGGACTCCCCCTCGACGCTGGATCTGCTGCCGTCCACGTTCTACACCGTGGTGCCCCCCATCCTCAACCCCCTCATCTACAGCCTAAGGAATAAAGATGTGAAGTCTGCCCTGGGGAGGGTTCTAAAGTGTTCACTCTCCCATCTCCTTCTCTGGCATAAAATGTCGTGCCAATGATCCCGGCCGTCGTCAGAGGGACTGTCTACGGATTTGTCCAGATGTACAGCTGTCCTCCTCCTCTAAAGACGGAGTCCCAACAGGGAAGGTTCACGATGCGTGCTGCTGTGGCTGAGAAGGCACTTCTTCATGATCAGGATTTAGAGATCTTCGCTCCATCCCTGTTAGATTTGCATGGGAAAAATTGAAGGTACTCAATAAGCACTCAATAAATACGATGGATTGAATGAATGGATGATTATTTCCTTCCCGATCCACCTGTTTTCTAGCAACCACCTGCACACGACAGTTCCCTCAGATGAAAAAAAATGAACAACCCTTGTCTGAATCTCATTCAACCAATCAGGAGTATTTACTGAGTGGTTACTTTGTGCGTAGCACTATACTAAGCTCATGGAAAAGTATGATAGAGTTGGTAGGTGGGAGCCCTGCTTTCAGAGAGTTTATAATCTAGTGGTGGGTTTAAACAATAAAATAAAATGCAGGTGGGGAAAAGCAAAACAGTATAATGACACATATATAAGAGCAGTGAGGGGGATTGTCGGTATCCAAGCCCTTAGGGTGACAGGGA